>NC_141159.1:90343516-90655789 GCF_053477565.2 Lygodium microphyllum | reverse complement strand
CACCTTTTGGCATTTTGGATCCTGCCTAGACTCTGCATCTGTGGCTGGTCTTTTTTTGCCCATTGGCCGTAGTTTCCACACTATTTCCTTGGGCCAGGTTTCTTAATAATGAAATACTGCATCCAAGCCACAAAATTGTTTACATCGGCGCTAGCCAGGATGCTTGGAGTGAGAGTGGTTGCTTTGCTTGTGGGCACCAAGAGGGGCGGGATGGGATGGATGGGAGCCTTGCCCTTGCCTTCGATTAACCACAGGCAGTATGACTTAAGGTACATGAGTGTTTGAGCCAAGTTCCTCATCCCTGGGCAGACTTAAAGTCCCTAGGTCATTGAGCCAGCATCAAGGATATCCTACATGCTAATGCCATCATTTGTCAAAACATCCTCCCTCTTCATCTTTAGCATAGCATACACATCTCTCTTATGTTTCTTCTCCACCTTAGGTTCCAACCCCAGTACCTTCTCCACCAAGGCTTGGTTCAATGGCACATGCACATGTTTAGCATTCTCCCCTCTTCCCACAGTCACCATTCCGCATTCTTGATTGGGGTTGTATGTTCTTAGAAATTCCACACACTTTGTGTGGTCAGGCTCATGCGCCTTCTCTAGGTACTTCGAGAGGTTACATTGTTCCACCGCTCTCCTTGCAGCCTCCTCCTTGGCTACCATCTCCTTGAGGTTGTGGATACTACAGAATTTTATCTGATTATAAGCACAGTTTTCTACATTGATGCCATACTGTGTCCTCTCCTCCTCCGTGAAAGGGAGTCGGTGAGCACGATCTTGCTCCGACATCTTTCATTCCTGTCATGAACCACGATTCCCATTAGTGCTTTCAAAACCACTATTTGCTGAAAAGAAAGACTTCATATTTGTTGAATGAAAACATTTAAGCTCCAAAACAAACTTTCCTTTCAAACTTTTCACCCTTTATTTCAAAATTTTTGTGACATTTTTCCTCAATCACAAGTTAACATGTTTCTTTCCTGTCTGCATTGAAGTGTAGACTGAGGTTTTCACGACGATGTGTTTTTTCTTATGTGTTTATGCGTTTGCTTGCTTTTGATTGGTTCCGATTTGACTCATCTCCTTACCCCCTCCCCTTATAAATTTGATAAGAATCCTTCCTAGGATTGAAGGTTAGTGGGCCAAGGGCATTCATCATACAGGTCAAGCGTTTACCTTCGCATGAGCCAAGCATAGAAATCTAGATTGTACTCCAACTGAGCTTCGCAGTCCAGATCGAAGGGTTGGCTACCTACGTGTGTGATGTAAGTAAGGACCTCCATTAGGAAGTCATCGGAATCAACACGGCTAGCAATATGTAACTCTTCCTCGGTCAGGAAGAGGCGATCAAGGTAAGGGTGTCCTTTGATGTGCTCTTCCATGGGTTAGCCACAAATACTTGTTAATACCCTATATAAGGTTGGAGCGACATAAGTTGGGTCATAGTCCAATGTCTTGATTACACATCGCTCCTCAATGTTGGTCATTATTTGGCATCCTTTGAGTTCCCATTACAATCGAAGAGTGTACCAATTCTGTAAGAACGGGGATTCGATTTCAGCAAGCTGTTTCAACTCCTCGATTTCTTGGTCAATGATAGTAAAAGTAGCTCACTTATTGTATGACGTATTGAGACGCTATTTGATGGCTTGCTCTCTAGATATCTCAATGCTGAGCAACTCTGCAGTGCTGAGTAGGATGCTTTGATGAATGCAAAGTCAAATGTGTCCCATGAACAAGACATCGTACAAACTTCGGTTGCTAAGGGCTCTTACAACAGGTCCAAGTCCAAGCGGTCATAGCTCAGAGCGCATGACATGAATGTGCCATCTAAGCATCTAAGGCAAGCAATCGTGTTATCCCTATGTCTTCGGTTAGATCTGCGGCCAGTGTCAATAATGATTTCCACTCATAGGAGGGTCTAAGGCCTGCTGGTGGTTGGGGTTTACAGAACTAGAGAGTTGCATAGCAAATGATTGCAGTTTCGGTTGTTCTTAAGATTACACTTGGGTTCCTTGCACAACGGACTAGGACTGGACTTCTAATGGAGCACTACTACTTGCGGATGCGGCTTCTTAATTCTTGGTAGAGTTACGTGGTATTGGTTTGGAAGTAGCATGCTGAGATTTGGGCCGATAGACTTGGTCGATCTTCATAGGCATAAGAAATTGTGAGTCTATGGGCTTGGTGTATCGAGGCTTATGTGGCTTTAGGCCTTGACACACTGTATGGCTCGGTATGGTTAAGCGTGAGGGCAGTGTTTGATCAATGCCATTGGCTGTTTTAGCCTTAGGGATCCATATCTAGGCATTACCCTCATAATAGCCTTATGCTTGCAATAGGGTCTTAGGAACCCATCGCGGCTTGATTGTACATCACTATCTATAGCTTTGTCTTGGCCTCCTAGGTTTTGAGGTTGCATTCTTAGCCTTGCGAAGGCATGGCCGATTGCTCCTCGATGGCAAGCTTTGATGTTTAGGTACCCATCTGAACTGGGGTTCATGGGCATTGGCTTTGGGCTTAGTGGGTTGCTAGCATAGAGGCTTCGTGAGTTGTAACAAGTAACAACCCCCCTCCATAGACTTGGATGCAGGTGTTTCTATCGGTGGCTTTGCGGATCTCGTAGGAGTCACGCAGCCCTTATTGCCAATGGCTAGGTGGATACGCTGCAACTCATATTCAACATTGCAGTGAGCTTGCTTTCTAAAGGTTCAACCTAGCAGTGACTCTATACCTGCATCTTTAGTATTTGGCAACACATAAAAGATCATTGTTATGCTCTCAGACTCGATAGAAACTGCGGCCTTGCATTTCCCTAGGAGTGCGCATGATGGGCTCCCATATGGGCTTAGTTTGGCAGTAGTGGGCTAAAATTGTGGTTTTCCAATGTGGGTCCAATGATCATGGGTTAAGACATTGGAGTCTGCTCCCTCATTGATCAAGGCATTGAAAGTGCATGTTCGCTTGGCAGTGACCATGATGTAGAGGTAAGCAGGTTCTACGACTTCCTCATTTTCATCGTCAATCTCCACGATCGTGGCTAGTCGTACATTGACAGGGGGTTCTAACATTGGTGGTTCATGCAAAGGATGCATGGGAGGGTAGTACTTCTTGATTTGATTGCCATTGAAGAATCATATGCCCTCGCCTTCCAAAGTCTCGAATTCGACATTACCATTTCGGTTGATGACACAAACCTTGAAAGGCCCTAGACCTTTAAACTTCATTTTCTCTTTATACCCCTTAATGGAGTACAAGAGCACTAAGTCTCCCTGTTCAAAGTCGTGCTCCTTGACATGCTTGTCAAACCAGCTTTTGTGTCATGCTTTCTCGCATATGAGCGCATGGGTAGCTAGAAGTCGAGTTTCTAAGAGGCATTCGAGTTCAACTAGACATTCTTTCCATGCCTCCTTCCCTTCCCATCATTCGTGAAGTGCGATCCTCAAGCTAGGAACAAAGAACAGGTAGAATTGCTTCATTTTCATAGGTCAACCTGAAAGGTGACATGTGTAGCCGTTTTATAAGCTGTGCGGTAAGCCCACAAGGCTGCCATCAACTTGTTATCCCAATCATTGCACGAAGTAGAGACTACCTTGGTCAGGACGTTTACTAGAATTTTATTTATGGATTCCACCTGGATGTTTACCTGAGGGTAGTATGGCGAGGATTTCCAATGGATAATTAGAAAGGTGGATAGAAGATGCGCAATCACTTCATTAATGAAGTGTGTGCCTTGATCACTAACCAGTTCGATGGGGCAATCAAATCATGAGATTACATGCTCCCATAAGAACTTGGCAGTCGTTCTAACATCATTCTTTCTCGCAGCTCTTGTTTTTTCCCATTTTGTTAGATAGTCAAGACTACAATGATGTACTTGGCTTGCAAGTATTGTGTCTCAGGACTAATGGGTCCTATGAAGTCAATTCTCCATTTTTCGGAGGGTTGTCGTACAATTATTGGGGTTAGCTCCATCTGATCCTTACAAATCAAGACATTTGTCCACTAACACTCATCACAGTGCTTAACGAATTGTGTAGCATCGTGAAAAAGCGTGGGCCACCACAGTTGAGACTGAGCACCTTGCAGGTTGTCATATCTCCGCTAAAGTGTCTTCTAGCAATTCCATTCTGTGTCTCTGAGAGTGCATCGTGTATCTCATGCTTGCATACACATCTACGCAACAATCTATCTTGCCCTAGCCTATATAGCTGGCCTGCTATCAACTGATAGGATTGGATCTTGAGGATAAGTTAGGTACCTAAGTCGAGATTTCTCCATCGATCATTCAGGTAGTCCATGCTCAAGCACTTGGACTATGTTGTCTATCCAATATGGCATCAAGTTGGCTCGAAATAAATCTCTCTTGCTAGATAGGCTAAACAAGTGCATGTCTGGCAACTCATCGGCGATGCCTTGTCTAGTGCCCTCTTTCGTGGGGATGTGTGACATGTGGTTACTCATGTAGTGTTGCTTTCCCTTTCGTACAACCATGGAGAAGTCAAATTCTAAAAGCAAAAGGAGCCATCAAGCTATACGTCCTATAGCACAAGGTTTGTTTACTAAATATAGCAAGGCTTAATGGTCCACAAAGAAAGTGAAAGGCATGGCTAATAAATAATGTCGAAATTTCTTCACGGCAAATACCATGGCCAAACCTTCTCTTTCTCTCGTCGAGTAGTTCATCTTGGTCTCAGTGAGTTGTCTGCTAGCAAAGTTCACTGGATAGTTGAGATTGTGTTTGCCAAGTTGACACAACACTGCCCCCACAATGAATTTCGAAGCATCAATATGCACGTGGAAGGTAATGATCCAATATGGGGCTGGTAAAATCAGTGTTGTGGTTAGAGCCTTTTTCAATTTCTCATATGCACATTGGCATTCTTTAGTCCATTCGAATATAATCAATAGTTTGTACAGAGGTCTAGTGATCAATGCATAATTCAGCACAAACCGCCAATAATACCATGTATGACCTAAGAAGCATTGAACGCCCTTATAGTTGGTTGGGAGTGGAAGATCAACAATAACCCTGACTTTCGAAAAGTCTATGGCAATGCCGTTCTTCGACACCATGTGCCCTAGGATGCATCCGTGCTTTACCCAGAACTGGCACTTTAAGGGATTCAAAGAGAGACGATTCCTTAAATATAGTGACATAAGGCGTTGAAAGGTGGCGTTACTCAACCCAAAGGGCATGACTATGTAGGCAAAGACACCCCACTCAGTGGCGAATGCAGTCTTATGCCTATCATCAGGATGCACCTACACCTAATTGTATCCACAGAAGCCATTTAGAAAATTGTAGGCCTCTTTGCCCGCCACTATCTTGAGCATGTGCTTGGTGTACGGAAATGGGTAGTTGTCCCTCTTAGTGGCAGCATTCACCTTCTTGTAATTGACACACTCTAATCTTTTCGTTTTTCTTCATTACAATGACTATGGGTGACATCCAGTCTGTGTGCTCAATTTCATAGATGAATCCCGCTCTCATCAGCTTGTCAATATCTTCCTTGACAGCATGAGCGTGTTTTGGATTCATAGTACGGTCATTGCTTGTCCGGTGTTACGTCTGGTGTCATGGGTATGTTATGAGTCACTACACTCGGATCTACCCCCTTAAGCTCTTCTAAGGACCAAGAAAATACGTCTATATACTCTCACAAGAGAGCAACAAGACTTGTCTCCTCTTCCTCTGTTAATTCATCAACAATAAAGATAGGTCAGGGTGTCTCCCCTTCCTAGGCTAGGTTTACCTCCTTGACTTTGATAGGTCCCTCGATGGGTTTACTTGCTTGCGCTTGACATTTGGCACCCAACAGGATCACTATCCTATCACCCAATAGGATCACTATCCTATCACCCTTCTTGAACATCGTAAATCTCTTAGGGAGGTCCTGTGTGGTTTTCATTGTTCGTCTACTCGTGCATCCTTAGGCTGTTTTTCCCTATCTTCCTTTAACCGTCTATGCCTTGGGTGGACGGGTAGGTCCCCCTTAGTACGTCTAGTCTTGGAAGGCCTATGTATTTCTAGGTCACTCTCTGAACTCACTTCCTACTCAGAATCGAAATCCCCGTCTTCGCTAGAAGAGGTAGTCTCTCCCGATGGTCACAGCTCAAAGGGTGACTCTGTTTTAAGCACTGGCATGGCACCTAGTTGGGTTAGGCCTGCTTATTCAAAGTCTATGGCTTCTATATGTTTCAACCAAGTGCGGTCACAATCCACGCACATGACCCCTCGCTCTATTCTAAAGGTGTTCTTTCTCTGTGGCTTGGAGTCTACTCATATCTGTTCTATCTCTCGTCCTTCAGTGTCGTATTCTATGGTATCTATCTTACCCTCACTCTCATCACTAAAGGAGTGGCAGTCTTCGTATTCGTCATTGGAAGCATCTTCATCTAATTGCTCGTCATCTCCCCTAGGTCTTGGTTTGTCTCGTGTCTTTGATTGGGGACTAGGGCCCAATTGTACATGAGGTTTAGGTCATGCACCCCGGTCCATTGCCACCTTGGTTCATCTAAGAGATCTTGGAGTGGCTTGAAATTTGCTATTGGATTACCACCTAGCTTGCCAATCAAATACTGTAAAATCTCCTAGAGTTCCCTCTTGTTATTTGGCACTTGGAAAGTGACAAGATTGGCTCTTCTACGAATATTTCCTGCCATCATGCAGACCGATACTATCGAGGGTGTACCCTTGGTCTTTCTGATCATTTTTATGGCATGTTCGTACTCCTCATTGTCCGAGAATGGCAGGTCGATGGTAGCTAGGACATGCATTCCATCTCGCTCATCTTCAGGACATGGGATATACTTAGTCAGGGGCCTATAGGATTTCTTGAATTGAGCATCGCAGAAATGGCATCGAGGTCGGCTGGTGTAGTCTTCTAGGAGTCCATTTCTACCCTTACGGCTTCTATTCTATTGCCTAGGAAGATGAGACCATTCCCCCAATCTTCGATCACTTTGGCATTGTGCATCCAGGGTCGGTCCAATAGGATATCATAGTCCACTCCTTTCATGACTATAAAGTCAACTGAGAATTGGACTCCTACGATTTTCACTGGCTAGTTTTTTAGCACCCCGAATGGCTTCACTTTCATCATGTTAGCTAATGTGACAATGAACCTAGCAATCTCAACAAGTGGGTTGCCCCAAGTCTGGAGCATTGTGTGGCTCAGTACACTAACTCCTGCCCCTGTGTCTAAAATCCATTTCCTTGTTGTGTCACCTAGGGTTAAGACCGGTAAGACCACATGCATCTTGGTGCCTTCCCAAAAAGCATTAACATACAAGAACTTAGGCATGGAGTGCAACATCAAACTCAGTATCTACGTCTCTACATCATGTTCTTGTAGGTTTGCAGCAGCTTGCTCTCGTGATCCTTCAACCCACTGCTTCAAGTCTTGTCGTAGGGTCGGATGCTGCCTAAGCAGATCTCCCAGGCTTACATCACATGGTTGGTCACTAGAGTGGTGAGGAGGTCGTTGGCTGCTCGTCTTTCACCTATTTTGGATTGTCCTAGCTAATGGCCGTGACTGATTTGTTGGCTTGTAGTGTTAAGGCTTTGCCTAAGCAATACTACTTGTGCTGCAGTTGCATCTCTCGATTTTGGTCGAAGGGGTGAGACTGGCGTGCTTATGCTGGAGAGATCCTTGATCTCGTCCTCTAAGATGGACTTAGCATCTTTCAGGTGTTCTTGGGCCTCCTTTACGCACTCCTTCACCTTCTCTATGGCCGCTAGTTGGCGCTTCGGGTTGGGATACTCCTCGACCTTAGCACTTCCCTTTTCAGCTGTCTTTGGGACTGATATCTCTACTTCAGCGCCAATGACTTTCTTTCCAGCAGGTAGCATTGTGGCACTCTCAGTTTTCAGCATGACTTTAGCTTCAGGTCTCTTCTACCTTCGCCTATAGCTCTTCTTTCTTATCGAGGCTATGTCGATTGCTAGGACCTAGCAGTGATATGCTAGCCTACTTCGTTTGTGCACAGGTCAGGACATGCAATGGGATAGGTGTAGCCTCCCCATCGAGATTCTCGACACCAAACAGCCCCAATGGGACGGATGGCACATTAGCCAAACTCAAGGATGGTTTTTGCTTTGGATAATCAACAAAGAGATGATTTATTCCGTACTCATGGCACCTTAGGTCAGTCTTGTCTCTATTTTGTTACTCCCTTTCAGGACAGCGTGATGAAACGTGTCATGGGTGACCGCAAGTCCAACATATGATTGGTTCTTGGGTCTACCCTCCTAGGCCTCTACCTCGTCCCCTACCTAATGCCATCACCGGTACTGGTCGATAGTCCATAAGTACTGTGTTGCCCTCATCGTCATGCGAGACGTAAGGGTATACGTAAGTCTCTTCCTCATTTGGCTCTTCCAAACGTAGTGGATTGGAGCGTTGATCGGTGAATGGGTCACATAAGGACCAGGCGGTCCAAGTATTCTAGGAGGATCTATGTCCATTCTTGGAATAGCCAGCTTAACATCGTTTGGCACGGGAAGGGCCAATGGGTCTTCCCTTCCGAAGAATTGGTGCGACCTATTCGCTAGGTAAGGTTGATCATATGGTTGTGAGTACGAAAGTCTTCTAGGCAATCTACAATGCACAACGTCATGGCCAAACCTACCACAATTAGCACAAGGTCATGACCTGGGGTCTTGACACTTGACTGGCAAGTAGTTTCTGCCACAGTACACGCATTGGAGGTATGGGTGCGTTGGTCGTCTTAGGATCTCCTGCATCAAATTTCAAGTAATAAGAAATTGTTAGGACTTTTTTAACCAATTTATGAAACCAATTTTCTGTTAGTCCACTCTTTGGGGCTTCTTTTGCCAATTAGGAGAGACTCTTTTGTTAGGAAGGTTTTGTATATGCTTTAATCTACCACCCTTTTGGAACCTATTTTTCCATTTCGGAGGGTCTCTTTGCCCATGTCTTGCCTATAGTGGTCCTTACATGTACTCCTACCATATGGCCTAAAGCAAGCATATTGTCTTGAAATGGTTTACATTCAATGCCCACAATATATTGGACGGAATTGGTATTGGTGCTTTCTCTACTATGCTATGAACTTTTAAGTGCATTTGTAATCTAATGCAAAAAACTAGACAAAAAGAACATTTTTTGAGTGAGTTGATTCTCACCTCTTAATTTCCATAGTTCTGACACTAGCAAAATCCAACTTTGATGCTATTGAATCCCACGGTCTCTAACTTTGAGATGGAAAATCCCCAACTCTACTCTTGTATCCAAAGCAATCTTTCAAACTTTGATCATGCAAAACCTATCAGATTCATCAAATTGCCATTAGATTCTACCCTTTCTTTGTTGTACTCCTCCATCCTTTATTCAACCAAATCGATGTCTAGAAGTCTACTCTTTGTTGTCCATAACAGAATTATCCTTGAGCCCTTGCCTATGGCACAATCTACCACCATTGATTGCAAATGACCATGATGTCCTACTTGGTGGGCCCCCAAAAGGCATTCATATGAAGATGGCATTGACTTGAATTGAAGCTGCTCTTGCTTCGAAACCCTCAGAAATTTCTTGATCTCTTAGTCCAATGTCAGCAATGCCAATACAAAACAAATTGCTCCAAATAGACATATGAAGTCTCGCTCCATGAGAACCTTTCCTGGATGGAGATAGCACTTGTACATTATCATTTTCTTGCAAGCCTTTTTCTTTCTATGACTTCTTAGACCCTTATTTTGGGGGTAAAGGCACATGTTCCTAGCTACTCGTATATTACTACACTAACAGTACCCACACACCTATACACTGCAAATGGTGGCCACCCATCATTGACACTTCATTCTTTATGCTTTCAGTGACTTTTGAATAAAGGAAAGGCCAGTCATACATTATGACTGTTGGAGTTCCTATTCTCTCTCTCTCTCTCTCTCTCTCTCTCTCTCTCTCTCTCTCTCTCTCTCTCTCTCTCTCTCTCTCTCTCTCTCTCTCTCTCTCATCATAGCTTTTGCTTCCACTCACATGCTTCCACTCCGAGCTTAATCCCTTCAACTGGTATCAAAGCCAACCATTCGAGGAGTTTCTTCATCCTTTGCTTCAGCATGAATTCAAAGCTTTAACTCAAGGTTTTATAGTAGCCATTGGTTTTTCCTCTTGAGGTATGCATTGAGTATTTCCTTCTTCCAACTTACTCCACACTTGTTGAGGAGCTTCCTAAGACTTAGTTGATGAGCCTTGTTGAGTGCTTATTAAGCTGAGGAGCAACCATTTTATCTATTTTGAGAGGATACAAAGCATGTTGTAAAAGTCATGGGAAACTTTGGCAGTTTAACAACATTGTTGTATTTTGGCCATAACTTTTGCATACGATATCGGATTTTAAGTGTTCTACAGCTAGAAATGAAGAGCTCGACAAGATCTAAAAATATGGGCACTCTTAGAGTTGATTTTGTGCTCTCTCTTTTTGTGTCTTTCACATAGAATAGAAATGTTCTAATTTGGATAGCAAATAGTAAATTTCATAATACATGTTTGATGCTTTCGAGGATGCTATTTTGGTGCTCAAATGGTGTGATTATGCTTTTGGGATGATTTGAGCGCACATTTGAGTCAATTTTCTTAGAGATTTTATTATTATAATAATAGAGCTAAATGTCATTTATTTAGGAAAAACATATGCCTCCTATCATTTGATGCTTCTAGGGCTTGGTATTGATACCCATGACATTTGGGGATGCTTGACACATGTCTTTGAATGCTTTTGGGCTTCAATTGAACTTGCATTGACTCAGTTTTAACTGATATTTCACTGTTGTAATACAGTGGATAGCAAGTTTTTCTCAAGGAATACTAAATACTTATTACTCTCGAATGTCATTCAAGTGTTTCATATACATATATTGATGCTTAGCATCGATCTATGCACTCAAATATTCTATGGGATGCTCTTGAGCTTCAATTTTAAGCTTAACAATATTCATCTTGATTATGGTTCAAGCCTTGGTTGATTCACTGACTTATGCAATTAATGGTTTGAAGAATGTATGGGATTTATGCTTTTAGATGTATGCTTTATGGATCTTGGATGTTCGGATGTCATCATCATGATGTTCTAAGCTTTGCTTGCTCATTTGGCATTTGACTTTTGCTTTAGTGGGAGCTATTCGACTTTATGTATTGAGCTACTTTGACACTTGGATGTACTACAAACCATTTGATTTATACATTTGAGCTTGACCTTATTACAGTGAGACAATGGGACTCATTGTGACATGTATACGCTCTCTTGATATTTATTGGATGCAATTATCCTATCGAGGCTGATTTGTTCTCTTGGCTTGGGCCTGGTACTTATGTCTGCCAAGGTGTTGTTAGTGGTATTTATATACTTTTGGGCTATGTATTGAGCTTTTACTCAATGAGTTATGCATCTAACTGTTCTCTTCATTTTCTCTTGAGACCTACCATGTGCATAATATATATGCCTATTGTATGTATGCTTTCTAACACACTATAGTTGTGACAGTCTCTTTAGTGCCAATTGTTCCTAGCTTCTCCCTTCTTAGTTGCTCACAATTGGTTGTTGGCATATTGCTGCAGTTTATAAAGATAGCTTTTCATTTTAGTTTTATGCCTTCTATTTGAGGGGGGTCACCTAGATTTGAGAGTCTTTTACTTACAAGTTATAGACAACTCATTACTTTGATAGTATATCCTATCTCATGCTTGATTTAGCAGTGGTTTTGGGGCTGATTTGTAGGGTATTATAGCAGTTTGATGTCTTGCCCTTCTTTGTACTTGCTTGATCTCACTATGGCTAGTGGTTCTTGTGACAATGCTATCTTCAATATTGAAAAAATGGATGGGACCAATTATAGCTATTAGAAGACTTAGATATGGCAAGTTTTAGTGTAGAAATTACAAATTAGACCACTCAAAAATGGAAGTGTCAAACCCAAAAACATTGCAACCGAGGATTGGAATGAACTATATGAGCTATGCAAGACCATGATCATTTTATCCTTCTCTAAGCATGTTCACTACAATGTTGTAACTAGAAATCAGACAGCATATGAGCTTTGGACACAAGTTAAGAAACTTTATGATAAGCTGAATTCTACATCTCAAATGTATTGGCTAAAACAATTGATGGACCATCACATGAAGGAAGGGACTTCTATGTCTGTACACTTGAATACATTCTGATGTATTTGATGATATTATCTTAGCATATTCTTCTTTGGATGCTTCATAGCTAACCAATGCTTTGTCAGGATACAATTAGTGTTAGTTGATAGATTTAGGGGCTTCCTTTCTTCATGTGACCCCTCCTCGTAGAGAGTGATTTCACTCTTATCCTAGTATGACTCGATCTGTCTGTTTGGGTAATGACTTGGCATTGGAGATTGTTGGTTATCTCTACTCGCATCTTCAATGATGCAAGTTACGTTGTCTCTTTTGATAATTCCTCATGAAAAAATTTTCGTGGGAATCTTGTTATTGCATATGGTGCAAAGTCTAGTATCATCTATCCTTTGCATGTATTTGGGTCACTTGACCATGCTTTGGCTACGATTGCAATTTCACGTATATCTCTTTAGTATCGTTGCTTTGGCCACATGTCTTTGAAATGAATGAAAATGCTTACCAATTTGCAATATCTTCCATCCCTAGACTATAAATGTTTTGAGTCTTATGATCGTTATTTATACTAACAGTACCCGCACACATATACACCGCTGGTGGCATGCACCCATTACTATCACTTTATTCTTTATTCTTTTAGTGAAATTTTAATAAAGGAAAGACCAACCACACATTATGACCGGTGGAATTCCCACATCTCTCTCTCTCTCTCCACCATACATCTTACTTCCACTTCAGGCTCACTCCCTTCACCTTATTCTCAGACAATAGAATATTCTTGCTTTGATTTCTACAATATTGTAGAAACCAGACTTGGAGGCAATGCAACAATGAGACAAAGGACGTTACCAAAGGAAATTCATCAACACGTACCTTTGATCCAACTGCGAGAGTTCAATTCCTCTTGTCCACCTAATCTACTACACATGAGCTAGCGGTTCCATCTAGCAACAGAAGCAGGCACATATTGTTGATGCATTCAGGGTCAGAACTGTGTTTGGCAATGCGAAGAGAAATGACACATGCTTCATCATTCAAAAAACCATGTATTTGCGTCGCCAGAAAGAATGGCATACCAAGCAGATTGCACGGCTGCCCCTACTTGGGCTCCAGCCTCACGAAGCAACATAACCTCTCACGGCCTCCCATGTCACACTTCCTTCCGGCGATTATGGACTGAATGCATCCCTGTATGAGGAAGCATATCCAGGCTGAATGCATGCGAGACTACCACTCCACTGGTGTGTGACCTGGTGTGAGCAAAGGAGGCCATATCGGCTCCTGATTTCTTCTGGGAACTTCTTCCCTAGCTCAAGATGCATCAGTACGTCCAATCAAACCTGGACATTGGAGGCATATCAGGCAGGCATTGCAGTAAATGCAGAAAAGGTGCCATTTCTGATAGTGTGATGATTCGCAATCTGCCACGCACTAGAGAAGGCGCAATGTCTGAGGGATTCATAGGGCTTTTGTAGCTCTATAAGTGAGCTATCCTACCCTAAAAGGGTTTGGCAAAATTCCTTCCCTGCTGCTCACACAGAGCAAAATCCCAGCTATGGGTTTTCTGATACGGAAGGATCGGCGGCAGCATGTGGGTAAAAAAATCAAGCATGCCAGTGGGAGGATATTCGGCCTCTGCGGTTTTCTGACAGATTCGTATAGGGAGTGTCAACCGCCATGTCATTTCAGTTACCGTGGCGATTGCTGGGATACGTGTGTTAGGCGGGATTACTATGTTGCAGCAGTAGCTTAACTTGTGATGCTAGGTGAAGTAAATATGTGTGTTATCTATGTGTTGGTGTGCCTGAAGTCATATATTGCAAAGGCCAATATGAACAATCATTATGAGTGTAGAAGATAAGGATGGACGAGTAGATAGATAAGCATGTTGAGGTGCCACTATGTCC
The DNA here is from genome assembly GCF_053477565.2 of Lygodium microphyllum. Lineage (NCBI taxonomy): Eukaryota > Viridiplantae > Streptophyta > Polypodiopsida > Schizaeales > Lygodiaceae > Lygodium > Lygodium microphyllum. Next base: position 90,641,749 of record NC_141159.1, on the reverse strand, counting down.
AAAGTACAATGAAAAAGATGTAACGAGTTGCCTACTTAAGTGGCATCTCTTATATGCAATGCAGTGTGTGCTATTCTCTTGCTTTCTCAATCTATGGCTCATTTTGTTTACGACCCTCATTGCTTAGGATCAAAGCATTGGAGAGCTTTGAAGAGAATCTTTCACTAGTTGAAAGGCAAATATGATTAATGCTTTATTCTATCCATGTGGTAGTGATCCACATCTACATGCTTTTTACAACGCTAAGCACATTCTTATGTTACTAGTGTCCACTAGTGGGTTTTTTTTTCCATGGCTAAGCAAAAAGAAACCTACAATGGCCACCTTTGAGTGTACTGAAGCCTTTACAACTACAATTAAGTGTGTGTGCCGCTCAAACAAATTGTGGCGAACTTGGATCTTAGTTAGTCATACTCCATTAATACTTATACTAATAATTAGTGTTCTTTGGAAGGTTCAAAGCATTTAAACTTTCATACTCAATTAAAGCACATTGAGATGCATCATCATTAGGCAAGGGAACAAATTTTAGCATGCAACATCACCTTAGTCCATGTGTCTAAACAAGCTAACTTAGCACATATGTTCACAAAGGCAAGACAAGTTTGAAGCTTTTAGCAAAGCCTTAAACATCTTCTCTTTCCTACAGTGATCCACCTTTTCCTTGTACTTCGTCATATCATTGCTCCCAAGGGGGATTTGTAGTATACACTATGGTAGTGATGTGCAAACACACTCAGGAGCACTCAAAGTTTGTTCCCTCCTTAAAAGGGTTTTTTCCTTGGGCTAGTACACCCCTTACATCATTTGATTTTAGAGTTATATACTATTGTTCGACATAGAATCCTCTTTGATTATGTTGCCGATGAGTTTTTGCTTTCTCATTCATTGTTCCTCCACCACTAATTGCCTTCTTGCTTTTCCTTCTTGCCATTGTTTCCAACATAGGGTGAAGGATGAGATCAAACAACTTAAAATTACTTTAGGCAATTTCCATAGCACAACTAGAATACAACAATAGAAAGTACAAAGGAACAAGGTCCTAAAATAATAAGGATGTGCAACATGTAGTATTGGTGTCATTGTAGACCACTCTTCATCATGACGTATCTTTGATACTCCCATATCCAAAGCTACTACTCGTCAATAAAATCCTATGGAAGTGTTCAAAACCTTGCCTTTTTCTTTTTCCTCTCCCTCTTTTCATCTTCCTCTTTCCCTCTTCTTCTCCCCCCCTTTTCTTTTCCATCTTCCTCCCCTCTTCCTCTTTTCCTCCATCCGTCCTCTTTTCCATGTCTCTCACACTAAGACCAAAAACAAATTCCTCATCCATATCCAAACATGGTAAACTTGGGCATAATAATTATCCCAAATTTCTTGACATAAAAATCACACCTCGTGATGGATCATTGTGCAACAATAGCCTAGCAATGTCTAGCTCTTCCTCCTACATGGCACCCTTCCTTTGCCATCATTCTTTCCCATGTGCTTCAACAATGAAATAGTTCCAACAAACGCTACTATATTTTGAAAGAACAAATTATGAGCACGCAACCTTATGTGAGTGGACCCCAAATTTGGGGGATACTTTGCTATACTTTATCAAGCACATCTAATAAGTCTCCAACAAGTTCAATTGGCTCCAAAACATTGCCACTGTTGAGATTTCCAACAACTCACACCCCCCCCCACAATACTATTGGCCATGAAAGTAAGGAAAAACCCCTAAAATTCAAATTATGATGATAATGCAAGCGTAAGCTATCTAGTAGTATATGCTTGCCCCATTGTCGTCCTCCCCCCTGAAAAAAACCAAAATTGAAGTTCCTTAGAGTTAATTTTGACAACACTCAATTTGCACCCTAAGTTAACTCATTCCCATTTTGTGCTCATGGGACCATTTGTGTCACTTGGGAGCTTCCTTAAGCAACTTCATGTTGGGGCAAGTTAATAACTTACTTTAGTTTTTGGTTGCATCATGTGTTCATTTCAGAGGTACATCAGCTTTTTGTTACAAGATCATGTTCCTGGTTATAGTGATGCGGCGATTATAATGATTGTCTTGGAAGTGGTACCACAATTATCATATTTCGGTCGAGTATTGATTAGAACATGTTTCGTTCCGTGTTGTAATTATCAATATCTCATATAACGAACCCAAGTAGACTGATTCTCATTAGGCCCACCCTACCCAATTACAAGCAAAACCTACAACAGTTTTAAGAAAAGCGGCAAGGCAACGTGCACAATGTTCTTTTCACAAAGCAATAGACGTCCTTGACCCATCAAAGGCTAGACTACAAATCTCATTCCATTCAACTAGCCACTAAGAAGCAACAACAGACTGCCATAACCTGCAGAAAAAAATCTACTATCTACAGCAAAAAATACTATACAACAACAAGAAGTGCACAAAGGTTGAAGGCATTAGTAAGGCCAGTTCTGGGTCTATGGATGGGGGGGCATTCTAATGCTGAAGTCTGAGCTAATTCAATCCCCCGATTGAGATCCCCATTAAGATTTGCTCTCTTATTACTAACTAACGCTGCTAAAAGTCGCGCTTTCCATAGCACCAGCCACACAATCTCATGCAGTTTTTTGTCAAATGAAGAGGATTACTCACTGCTACTACAAGGTACAACAGATTGCAAAAGCTGAATTTTGAAGTTTAGATTCAAAGTCCAATTTGATATCCCCTTAAACTATTCTAAATGCATCGGCATAGACATTACAACGAGACCCAAACCATTGATTGAAAAATGTGGATGCTCTAGAAAGGCCAAACATTGTGGACTCTGCACCTTCCGCAACTGATGTGCAAATAGTAAGGTGTGATGTCGTAGTACTCATAAAAAACAACAAAAATGCCAAATTCTTTCATTCTAAGAAGGTTTACATGGTTATCTATCTTCAAATAGTGGACAAGATTTAAGGGCATTTAGTTAGCACTGGAATGTCTTGCAACAATCACCAACTGCCCCTGCAAAAAGCTGAAGCACACCTATTCCTCTTCCAGCCAAGCCACCTGTATACCAAGTCTATATGCACATGTAAAAGTATACACCTTTACAATCTCATGGATAGTTTCACTAAAGTTGTCAAACAAAAGCTTTGCTTTCTCTGTCATAATCTGCAAACTAAGAAAAAAATGTGGTTTTTTTGGAAGAAAAGAGACAATACCATAGGCAGGAAGAAGTAATTACCATTATTGTATTCACGGAATCGTTTAGATTACATGCATCTGCAAGAATGCTTGAAGGGAGGCTGTTCAAATCTACTCCATCACCAGCATCTTTCAGGATGATGCAGTCTCCAAAAGCCAAGAAGTGAAAGATGTGGCAGCTTCTTGGAGACGGCAAAATCGAACATCATCAGGAACCGGTGCTTCCAAGACAGTGTAGTGCAGCTTTAACTCAGCTGTTACATCATGAAGCATCTTGGTTTTACTCTCAGCCAGCAGTAGTGCTGCAAGCTCATCAGCCATTCTAAAATATGCTAGCCTGCACAATATACGGCAACTCAAAAACCATGTATTAGCATACTCATAAAAGTTGCTATACAAAAAGCAGAGCTTTATTAACAGACCTATTCTCAGATGCCCATCGGTCTTCCCATAAACTTTCTGATTCCTTCAGTCGTTGGAAAAAGTCCTTGCATGCGATTGTTTTGTTTTCAAAACTTCCCTGTGTCAGCAGATTGCACACATAAAGCAGCCATAGTACAAACATAAGACACTTTTCAAGAAAGTCACTTTCATAATTTAACTAGTTACCTTTTTGTATTTAACTGTCAGTGTCATCAGATAACCAAGCTTTCTTTTATTGTAATACTTCTTTCAATGTGAGAAGAGCATCACACAGAAAACTAAAAGCATTGATAAAAGCCCAAAGGGTCATATCAACAGGTAACCACAAAAGCTCAATTATAGTGAGTAATGTTAGCTTTCTATTCTTTTCTCCTACACTTGCATTTGCATCAGGGGACACAGCAAGTCCATATTGCTTTTTGTTTCCTCTAAAGCAATGCGGCATGTATTTCCAGCACTCAAATATATCATGTCCAATCTTCTTGCACAAATTACACCTTTCCTTCTTATTGCCTTCACTTTGATTGTATCGAATTAAGTGCCAATATTATTCTTAGTGGTAGTAGAAGACTTGCCAACCTTGGACCCTCATGTCACTGGTAAAAGCTTGATCTGACTTAAGAGAGTTATGCCGATTGAGACTACCCTGCTCCTCTTGAAGCAACAAAGTAACCACCTAATCAAAAGTGTAATTGTTGGTATTTTCCCCATCAACCAATCTCAAGGTGGTAGGAAAGGTTTGATAAGAGTAAGTGAGCTAGCCAAGGTGGTGGATATATAAGCTGGCTTTGTGGAACAATTTTATCAAGTATTGGCAAGGCTACTCTTTTAAGCCCTTACATCAAGTGGGCATCCATGTCCCATTCCCAAGTATTGGTGGAGGAAGTCTAACATCCACTGTTACATCCTTGGACATCTAGATGGGTACTAGTAGCATTGGTCATAGTGGTCATAAAGTGACCTAGTGCAAATGCACTAGGAGCACTTTAGGGTTCGTGTTATACTTATTGTGTTCCTTGCTTGTTCTTGTGAAAGCTCCCTTATCCACAAGCATTTTTTACTTTCTAGCTAGAGAAGAGTTTTTCCCTCAGGTGAAAGCATACATATCTTGGATATTGTAGTACCTTGGGGATTGTGCTTTCATTCCATCATCCTCACATACTGAACGTGACCTTCAAGCAATCTTCTCTCTTGTTCTTCATTGCCTAATACTAGCTACTTTCTTTGTCACAACTCAGATCGTGAGGCACCAGGCACCGCCGCAACAATTACTGTTGAGTTCCACCTCCTCCTGTTTGCTCAGCAATACCAACAATGCCTTCAGCATCATGCCTTTGTTGCCCCACACACCCCTCTGGCTCCAGGTTTGCTAGGTTGCATGCCTATATAACATTGTGTTGCAGTTGTTTCTGCCTGCCTGGAACATCAAATCAGCCCTACTGCAGTCATTTGCTATCCCAGCCATGTGCAGTCCAGCCATCAATTTTACCTGCACATGCTAGCTGCATGTCAGCCTATTCCAGCCTTTAGATCTGTCGCTTGGCTGCCCACCTGTCATTACACAGACCTGGCACTCATATGACACCACCTCAGACACATTTGCCTCACTTGCCACTTCTCCAACTGTCACCCTGAATCAGCCATTGACAGTTTGACGTCACCCAACAGCCCAACACACCTTGTGGCTTGTCCTCGCATTTAATGCCAAAAGTCAACTTGCACAAACCCCCATTCAACGATCTGCACTCTTCACAAGCACAATTGGCCCAAAATTTGAGGCATTTCATCAGTTTCGCCATATTTGGCCTCAATTTCACCAAACATTTTGAGGCTTTTCCCAAATTGAAGAATTTGTTCATCAATTTGCAAAATCGGCCATTGGTGACCCCAAAATTTTGAGACATTTCAACATTGACATAAGATTTCACTACATTCCACCACAAAAATTTGGGACTTTTATGAAATTCGCCCAAATTGATGAACATTTATCCCAAATTTTGTCAAAAGTGGGTGTAGCAATGTAAGTGTAGAACATTGTTCTAATAGGCGGCACAACACGAGACAAAAAAGAGAAAACACAAGAACAAAGGAACATTGCAAAGAGAGAACTCAAAGATATGCTTAGGAAATGGAATCCATATACCAAACAAGAGATAGTCACATACAACAGTGAGTCACCGGGCTATGTTACATCCTTGGACATTTGGATGGGCGCTAATAGTGTTGGTCACGATGGTCATGAAATGACTTAGTGTGAAAGCACTAAGGGCACTTTGGGTTTAGGGCAATCAAGTCCTATTTATGGGTCTCAGGGCCTTATTGTGCACATAATAGCTATATAGACCTATTATTGCACTCACTTCTCACTCCATCTCTTGTTCTTTTCAGCTGTGCACTCACACCCATCAGGTTGACCACAATTAGCTTGACTTTAACATTTTTGCCATAGCCTCTCTCATTATGCATGCACAAAGACAACTTCACAGAAGTTCGAAGACCTCGGTTCATAACATGGAATAAAAAGAGAGCATTTTTAGCAAAATGTAGAGATGATTTGTAATGAGTTTTTAATAGAGACAGCAAAGTTGCTGGGGCTACCAGGGCACACAAAATATGCATTAATTAAGCCTGCACTCAGCATGATGGTTACTTATATTTTCCTTAAATCAGTTAAAGTTCCTTCAACATCCACAAATAGAGATATTCAAAAAGAAAACTCTTCAAGTGCCTAGAAACTCACCAGCTCTTCTGTAAAATCATCACTGCGAAATGCATTCTTCAACACAAAAAAATCAGCATAAATACCCCCACTCACATCCCAGCTTTCCAGTTCCATCTTATTCTTTTCCATGGAGGTCACAATGTCTAGGAGGTCTTCATGCTGGCCTGAAAGAACATAAACATTTTAGACAATGTCCATTTTGCAGCTCACCTCATGTATACAATGTAACATGTTATTTAGAATCAGTTAAAAATGGAATTTCAAAAATCTTACTGTTGTACATAGACTTTCTTTCCTAAGACCCCATGTAACACACTTAAATAAACCAGCCTCAACCAGATTTACAAATCCCGAAAAAGGAAGAAGGGCTTTGTCATATGTTTACCAGACAGAAAAAGAGATGCAGCCACTGATATCATAAAAAGTGAATGAGCTTTATGCCATTGCATGCTTTTAATAAGATGCTTGACAGCCTTGAGCAAGTCATTATGATACAGCCAATATGTGCCCTGCTCCATGAAAAAATAAAGTCAATAACCCTCACATTATGGAAAAATAAAGGTAAGTTCAGAATTATTTTCCACACAAGTTAAAACAGTATTAGTGCAAGTTTTGTATGTAAATTGTCTCCAAGCACAAGAAACATAAACAAGCAAGACATTTAACTTTCCTCAAATCCATTAGACACAAAACAGAGCAAGTTTTTTCACTTAAGGATCATAAACCCTTTTCAAGCATTAATATCTCAATGTGTTAAATTGATCATGTTCCTCCATTCTAGTGTGAACACTCCCTTATCCATAGGCACTTTTTACCTTCGACCTAGAAAAGGGTTTTTCCCCAGTATGAACACCCATCTTGGATGTGGTACTATAGTACCTAGGGATCGTACTTTCTATCTATCATTCTCAAATTCATGGATGTGACATTCCAGCAACCTTCTCTTCTCTCTTGCTGTCCGCTCTTCTATCTTGTTGTCCACTCTTCATTGAGTATGCACATGCCCGTGCAATTGAGCAATTGACCTAACAGTGGTATGAAAGCCCCCTTCGCCGCAGCCGCCAGTGAGCTCATGAGCCACCACCATCACAACCACCATCAAGTTTCAGCTTTCACCCTCTCTACTCCCATTCCTCTCTACCAGCTCTGTTGCTCCAGGTTCGTCGTGCTGCACATCTGCTGAACAGGTCACCAGCTCTGTCCTTCAGTTTGCGTGGCATAACATATAAGTTGTGCTGACTGAATAGGTCACCAATTCTTCCCTTCACACTTCCTCTCTCTGCATGGCACAACCTGTTCAGCAATGCATCTGTGACTTAGCGTCCCTGCCTGAATGTCACTAGCCCCAGACACTCCCTGCTTGCATGTCGCTGCCCCCCCAAAAGCATTGCCGGACTGTCCATCGACAGCATGCTTTCAACTGCCTAGCACATCTGCCATCCCGACCAGCTGTTGTCGTGTCACCTGATCCACGAGTTCCAGCAACATCACCAACAGCCTCATGCCTAAAAACTAACTCAGCCACAAGTCCCTATTTGTGCAGAGCCTTCTCCAAAGCACACATTTCAGATTATCTCAACACAGTTCTGTACAAAAAGCTTTCCTCATAAAAATTTGCAGTTTTCACTTTCAAGCCACAATTTCACCAAAAAATGCAAGGCTTTTGTGAAATTCGCCCAAATTCACTGATATTGAGGTGCAATTCATCATCTTACATGACATTCAAGGAACTGGAACCAATTTCACTTCAATTTTCAGCATCCTCTTTGACATTCAACTCCATCATCAACATTCAAACCATAAATTTTAAGTTTCTGAGTTCCTCGTTTTTCTTTTGCACCGCACTTACATTTGTACTTTCAACAGCAGCTGATCAAAATAACCAGATAAATATATCAAGCAATGGCAGCTCAAAATGACTTGCTGAACATGTTTGGCAATGATGACAAGTTGGATAGAACTAACTACCCCAACTGGGAGTTCATGATGAGACATGTTTTGGTTGCAAAGCAACTTTGCGCTTATGCATCTAGCACTGAAAGAAGGCCTTTTTGAGCTCTAAAAATCCTTAGTCTTCATTAAACAGCCCCAAAACTAAGTTAAGTAATGAATTTTAACCATTTCTTTTAAGCATACGCAGTTCGAGAGAGTTTCAATGTCCCACTTGTAAAAAACCTTAATTTGGGAGGCCCAAAACTTTCTATAAATAGGCAAGCTGCCTTCCCACTCTCCCCAATTTCATTTTTGCAAATTGCAAGAGCCATAGCTTCATTGTCCACACCCCGTTCGCAAAGGACATCTCAGCCACAGCTACCCGTCATCATCTCCCACCATCTAGTGGCTATCCAATGTCCACCAACATAGTTTGCTGCTCCTACCAACTATTGCCTACGATCTACTTGTCCCAGACTTTGCGTTTGTTGCTAGCAGCTTTTTTATGCACGTGGTTTGCCTCTTGGTGCTGTCGCCTATTGCTACAAATTGCCTACACTACTACATTTTGCAATTCAAGCTGCCACCAGCCTGCCATGTCATCACCAACCTGTCGCCTTTGCAGATTTTTCTCTCTCCTCAACTTTGTCTGACTCAAATCCAACCCACATTGCTGCATTTGTTGTTATCAGACGTCTTTAGAGGTTGCCTTGTTGCATTTCATGATCTATCAAAATACAACACTCTCCAACTCATTATCTCTACCTCGGTCCTTGAGACACGAGAGTTCGAGGTTTATTCATTTGTTGCATAATGTGTTTGTTACATGAGCATTGTATTATTGAAATTCATTCATTCCAAATTATTCACTATGTTTATTGTCTCTAAGTTACCCTAATCCAAACTATGTTCTATTATTAGTTTATGCTTTGTCATACAATTGTGTTTGTGTATCTATGTTAGGCTAGTTGCATTCTTTCATAGGTGAAACAATATTGAAGCTTCACCAAGAAGCACATGGAAACTTTACCTTTGACTTTACTTGCCTCATAACCTCCACTAGGTTCTAGAAATTTGTCCTATCTTAACTAGTATTTAATATGGCATTCAGTTAACTAGCCCCTCATGCATATCTGACAAGCTAGGAGCACCAAATGCATTAGGAACTATTCTTGTTTACATACTTTTGACCATTTCAATATGATTGTACATGGGAATTCGCATATTACCGACCATACCAAGATACATTTTCCCATTCATTGCATGCATTAATAGCTACATTTCCGTCATGCAAGCATTACTAGCTACATTTTTCCTCATGACCAACACTATATGGAGCATTTGCATGACCAGCATTAATATCATGAGTTCTAAACATAGTGGATTGCATATGTGCATTGCCAAACTTACCACCTTGAGCATCAGCATCATGCCAATAGTAGTATACATGGTAATGCATATTACTATGCAATACTTGGATACATTGGACCTCACACACCACCCATTGGTCGTTACATACCATAAGAAGTTGTGACATACATCCTCGTATGCCGTCCTTGATCCACCATAGTATGAAACTAGTGCCACCACCAAAGTACCCTCGTTGCCCATCATAGCATGCATACCCTTCTATCTAAAAAGCATTGGATTGGCACTTTCAAGTTGGCCTTGTATATGCATTGATTGCCCCACTGGCATCATTTCCTTGTGCTCACTACTCATATTTGGAACATCATGCTTCTATATTGGCTCTCCTTCAATGCAACTTACTATCTTGAAGCTCTTGAAGATGATTTTCTCTTCTTGCCTTTATTGCCTTGCTTTAAGGGGTCCAAAAAGCGCCTAAACTGAGGAGCCTTTGCCAATTGCACAAACATTTCAGTTGCTATCCTCAGCTGATCTTTAAACTGGTCATCCAATTTCTGTTCGTTTCCATGATAGGATGGCCGGTCTCTTGTGGAGCTTTTGTGCTTCCTAAAAAATCATTAGACTGGTGTATCGAATCGAAAGGGAAAAGCTCAGATTTACCTTCAAGTTGTTGTTTAGCCTGATACATAAGAATGAGATTGTACTTGGCTTGTGAGGTCTCATAGGGTTTTTGGGCTCCATGGCAGTCTCATGTCTTTTCGGCGATGTTAGAATCTTGTAGAGCAAGCTGTGAGGTCCACTCTTGCTCATTTCTTGATGGATTTGGTTGGAGAGAATGAAGCAGTGATGTAGTGTTTGAATTCATCTTGCCCTCTTGTTGTTCTTGCTTGTGCATAGAGAGCTTTTAGATCAAAAGCCCAAGTTTTTTTAGAGAGTATCTAGCTTTGATAGCCGTCTCAATCATTGTGCAAAGATTGAGGAAGCTATTGACGATGATTGTCAAGATCCTCAGGGGGGTAATACTACGACCCACATTTAGTCTTAACCATCCTTATCAGCTTCTTGTCCATGCTAAAAGTCTATTCCAAGATTACACATTGCATTTTCCTCTTCATTATGTGCATTTTCAGAATGAGATACACCATCACTACTTGATCCCATCTCACTACCTAAAGCATAGTGAAACACAAGGTCAAATCATTTGCCAGGTGCCACATCAGCAACAATAGGTCACTCAACCTAAACACAAATAACTGAAGCACCAGAACCAATAGGCACAGCCTACAACAAATCTAGCACAACATGGTCAGCAAACAACCAAAGTCTCAGTTTCTCTAACACAATGTGACAAAGAGGCAAGCATGGAAGTAGTAGAAACAATTGCTGAACACTAAAAGAGATGAACAAGAAAGTAAGAACATATTAACTCAATGGATGGAGAAACAAACGATGGAATTTCTATACCAAGGCATAAGAATATGCACACAACTACATGGGTTACAGCAACCACCAGAGTGCCTCTACTCTCCCCCTCTCCACAAGATGCAAATGAGCAATGAATGAACAAGGGTGGAGAGAAGGCACTTTTAAATAGGCCAAGGAACGAAGCTTGAGACAATTTAACCTGACAACAATGGCTACCCAACTTCCTACTCGGATGCCCATCCAAATGCACAAATACAACCAATAAAATTCATGAAATGTACTAATGCTAGTAAAAGAGTTTTCTAGAGTTAAGAGGTATTTTGAATAAACTTTTTTTTTCTTATTTGTGAAAAAGAGACCCTTGTTTTTGGCAATCCTTGCTTTGGGAAAACCCTAAACACAATAGCTAAAATACATTAACTCACATAGTAACACAATAAACACAAAACTCCAAATGCAAAATGCAAAAATACAAACACAAACAGAAAATAAAGAGAACTCTAAAGTGAATAAATCAATATTGTAAATAAAGGAAAGAATGTGCAAGAAGCTTAAGGGCATGCATTGAGGGAGATGTTGATGTGCACTGCCCACCGGAGATAGCAGATCTCGAGCCAGTAGCCACCAATCATAGCAAAAGCTGATGAAGAAAAGTGTTGAAAGCACAAAAATGATTTACTATAGACGCAAAGGCAAATCAAGCCGATGCTGAAAATGGAAGAGCAAAAGACTGGAAACCAAAAATACAGCAATCTCTAGGGTATGAATTGGTAAACACAACAATGTAATCACCTCAAGATTATGGCAATTGATCAATGGCACCAATGGGGGCTTGAGATAGCTATAGACCACGTATAGCAACAATCGCTAGGAGTTGGACAGCTAGTGGAAGAGGGCTAATGGTTAGCTGAAACCTACAAGACAAGGATGGGGCTAAATGGTGGGCAATCTAAAAGGATCCTCCCAAATTAGGGTTTTGCATGTGGGACACAGATACTCTCTAGAACCGCTCCCCATTTAATAAAACTTTTGGTAATTTGTATGTTCTGGGGCGATCTTAAAAAGCTAATCAGAGTGAACTCTATTTTTAGCTCAGCAACCCCTCTCAAACCAAAAACTGGAACCAAGAAGGGACTAAAAGAAAAGCTCAAGCCCATTTTTACCCAAAGGCATCCCACCCCAAAGCAACCAAGGCATTGGACAAAGGATACATATCGGCTATCCAATGGCCTATCAAGTCTACAAAGGCGATGGTTATCTTACCAAAGGAGTCCAAGTGATCACCCCAAAGAGACCAATACATCAAACAAAGGTGCTCATCAACTATCCAATGGCCAACCACGACTTGCAAAGGTGAATGCATAATAACATGGGACGGGTTTTGAGGATGGGGACGAGAATGGGAACAAGGATAAAAATTGTAATATCTTATTACCATGAGAGGGGGCTCTAACATGGGAACAAGACTAGGATGGTATAGGGATGGGAGGGAATTGGAATAAAAAGCCAAAAAACAACCATCCCTTGTTACTATAGGCAGATGGAACCACATTGAATACCCTTTTTTTTTAATGGAGAATAGATATGGTTTGTAGTCTTTCAAGTAACTATGCCCATGGGAAAAATGAAAAAAGGATAGTTAGATTCAACATCACAAAACAAACAAGCCAACCCAACCACTCCAAGGTGTCAATGACAAGGGAAAGGAGTGATAAATGGTGGTAAGGTGGAACAAAACCGCCAATGGAAAGCTCAAGATCCACCCAAATGTGCTCTATGCCATGAGATGCATAGATTAGTGTGCTACATAATGAGAATGTGCATGCAACAAGTGCCACTTAAACAATGTCCCTCATGGGAAAATTATTCACTTGCCCAAGCACCCGTGTACAAGGATGATGATGATCATGCAATGCAAAGGGAAAGTACAACAAGAAAATGAGACCGATGTCTAAGACAAGTTCCGAATCCTATGGAATACCAAGAAGCAGTAGAAACCCCCTTTGAATATTTCTTTAGCTTTATTGAAGAAGAAATTGATTTACAATGGAATTCTCCCAATCCCCTTCACAATATCCAAACTCCCCTTATTGTCCAAAGTAACCAGCAAGTCTTTAATCTAATTTGCCCCTAGATTCAAGCAATCCATTGGTCTCTTCACCCTCTTCAAGAAGAGTAGAAATGCTCCAAATTTGATGGTTGGCTAGTCCTCCACCTGATTTCAGCTGAAAATCAACTTCAAGTCTAAATAATTAAGGTCTGGGAGTCTACAATATCTGGCACACTTCTTGAGGTAGCTGCTAAACCCTAGTTTCTACTATAAAGTGGGGTTTTACAAGAGAGAAAACTAAAATTCTTTAGCCTCGAAGGGTCCAAATGCTAAGATCTTTGAAGCAAGGCTATGAAATGGTTGGAAAATGAGAGAAAATGATGAGGAGAGAGAAAATTCAAAGTTTTGTCACATGAGAAATGATTGAAAATCAATCAAATCCCAACAGCAATAAATGTTGTCACCTATACCTGAAGACCCAAAATCTACTAGCACCTTCAGCCTCAGACCGTCGCCCAACTGCCTAGGATCTCGCTAGTTATCGACTGCTCCAAATCAACAAACGCATGTTGATAAAGCCTGAAACTCACCTCACAATGGCTGCTTCAACTCCTCACAATATGTTTCCATCAAGAATGAATTATTCTCTCTCTCTAAGCCTTTGTTTTTGCTCTCCCAACCTTCTCCATATTTTTCTCGACCTTCCTTTGAAAAATTTAACAAGTGGCAGCCTTTCCAAATGAATTTTCAGCATTATCTACATTATTATACTATCTTTCAATCTAAATTTGCTGAAAACGAATATAATAATCATTTTGGTGCCCAAAAAAATAGTCTAACCAATCAAGTCAAAAATTAAATTGGCTAGGCCACTTCATCTCCCGAGTGTCCATGTGCCATTTTAGACTATCAAACTAGTGTTAAGTACCACTAAATACCACATCTCTAGTGTCACTAACTAATACTTATGGCCAAATAAATGAGGCTAAAACTCGCACTAGATACCACCTAGTATCGGTGCGACATAACTAACTGCAACTTTTGCCTTTGATATTCATTGATTCCCTTAGGTCTCATGCTCATTTATTTACACTAATCTCAATTACACATCACATGTAACATTTACTTAAACATGTGATTAAAACATTAATCCAATGTTAAGTTTAAAGTGAGGCTTGTCAAAATCGATGTCCTCATGACAACCCTTCCCCTTAAAATCCTTGCAATCGTCCAAGATTGCACTTACCAGTTTTTTAATCCACATGTTAAGTTTAAAGTAAGGATTGCAAAAATACATGTCCTCATGACAGCCCACCCCCTTAAAATCCTTGCAATCATCCGCAATCGTCCCCGATTGCACTACTAGATGCATCAAAAGCAAAATATTGCACTAGAATTTCCACAAGGCATCATAGTCAACACAACATTGTGCACTATTGTTTAACCATTCTATATGCCCAACACATGCTGAAAATTACCAGCCAACATAAATAACATAAGACTTGCAAAGAATCCTAAAGACATTGTCAGATTATCATGGGACAGATCCATTAATCATGAGCTCAATTAATCTAACCAAACTAAACCACGATATAGCATAAACCATGGCTGAAACATCAATGGCATCATAACATATGCTACTCCCCATAAAATCAATAGAATACCACTGAAAATTAATGACCATACATTGAAAACTAGCACTCGATAATCAGCTCCTCATGATCATAAACTGATGCAAATGTATAGTTTGAGAGCTACAAATAATAAACCATACTGAATAATGATCTCTTGGCAAACATACTGTCAACTAACAATACCCCGAATGTATGTTGAATATATCCAAGATCCACTACATCTAGAGCTATCTATCACTGAGTAGTGAAGCTACTAGCTCCCTCACGAGCATCAAGTAACACTCTAGACCCCTGCTCTACAGAACTTGATCGAGTGAGATCTAAAGTCGGCTCCAACTATAAAGCATCAAGGTAAAGTTGCAACAACTAAGGATGGTCTACCAAGTCATCCTCTTGCATCCATTTGGCATCCATTGGTAAATAGTTCTGGAAACTTCACCAAGTACCATCTGAAAACCTTACCCCTGATATTTTACTCTTTGTGTACTAGAATCTGTTTTGGTATCAATATCTCATCGAGCTCTTCAACCTCAAGCTGAATTTCAACAAATACATCCTCTAGCACATCACTATGAAAAGGCCAAACCAAGCTCACATGAAAAGCATTGTGCTTCTGCTAGAGTGGAGGCAATTTCAGCCTATAATATGCATCACTAATCCTCTCCAACACTTAAAATGGCCCATAATATTGCATACTCAACTTTGGATATAATCTCTCTTTGCCCTTCATGTTTTTCAACCGTGCCTTTTTAAAATGCTACAAAACACAAAGCATGCCTATGATGATTAGCTGCTCTCTTTTGCTTATCCTATGATCTTTGAAGCGCATACTTAGCCTCCTAATAAGCGGCATCCATGCTCTCCACATAGCCGTTAGCCTCAAAGATCTTATCTTTTGTATGTAAACACGAACCCTAAACACAAAACTCAAAACGCAAACACAAATAGAGAAGAAAGAGAACTTTGCAATGAATGAATCAAAACTGTAAATGAAGGAAAGAATAAACAAGATGCTCAAGGCAAAGCCGTCCAATGGCCAATGGCTCTCATGGGAGTGGGCTGAGGAAGGTGTCGATGCGTGTCATCCACCGAAGACGAATCGTGACTCAATAACCACTAGTCAAAGCAAAGGCTAATGAAGAAAAGTGTTGGAAACACAAAAACAACTTGCTATAGATGCAAAGGCAAATAAGACCGATGTTGGAAATGGAAGGGCAAAAGGCTAGAAACCAAAATGCAACAGTTTTTGGGGTTGAAACTAGTAAACATAGCAATGTAACCACCTAAAGATAATGGCAGCTGATCACCGGCAACAGTGGGAACCAAGGATAATTGTAGACCATGTAGCAGCAATCGCTAGGTGCTGGACAGCTAGTGGAAAAGGGCTAATGGTTGGCTAAAACCTATTAGACAAGGATGGAGCTGGATGGTGAGCAACCTATCTATTTATAGATGTGGAAGGGTACTCCCAAATTAGGGTTTTGCATGTGGAACATAGAAACTCTCTAGAACCACTAGTGAAACTTTTGGTAATTTGCACGTTTGGGGCTGTTTTAAAGAGCTAATTGGAGTGTAGATTATTTTGAGCTCAGCATCTATCATGATCCTAATATTGGCTAAGCTCAATTACTGCTTGCTGAACACTACATAGCAGAAAAAAGCCTTAATCTAAGCCATTTTATGTTAATCAGCCCAGCCAACTGACAGATAGTTGGTCAAGTGGCTACTCCAAACATTAGATCTGACTTCTACTGTGGCAGAATCTACTGGTTTCATCCATGGAACAGCTATATGATGATTCAAACAAAAAAGCAAGTTATGAGTTCTTAAAAACAGCCGCAGAGAACTGCATGATTAATTTCTCTCTCAATCAGTCTTCAGAAAGACACCAAATAACCACAGTATTGATCTAAACATAACAACTCTAGGTGCTACATAGAACCAGCAATGCCTGATTGATCCAATAACTAAACTTAATGATGCCAGGGGATAGAACGAAACCAGTGCTTCATGCAGCCATTCAACTGGTATGCCTAATTCTTCTTCCAGAAAAGTTTGTTGGAGCTCGCTTGTGCTCCATACTTCACAATATTGGTTGAGAATCTCCTTGATCGCTTTCTCGTGCAAATCTGGATACTCAAGGCTATCAGGCATGTGAAGAACCACATAGACAGCCCAGTGGCATTGCCCAACAGAAAGCAGCTGTGAGACAAAGTTCATGTGCAGAACATAAAGCTGCACAGGTTTAAGGACCCCAATTGATTGAAGAAAGCCTTGTTGAAGCCAAGCCATTCTATGATCCAAAGGATCATAGGTTGATGAGGAGGATGAAAACATCCTGCACACATTAACAACGTTCTGACCTTGATTGGCATGTAAAAGCATAAGGTAATATGCTGTGTCATGTAAACCTCGGTCAGTCTCTATAGCAATCCCATGTAAGGCTCCTTCCTCCACATACATTGGAACAGGTTGTGGTGCAGCACCTTTTTCCACAAGAAGGCTGTACGCATTGATGATGTCAGGAAGCTTAGTGTCTGGTGCAAGATAATACCACATTAAAAGTCCAAGAAATCGTTTCCAATCAACTTCACAGTCACCTAAAGCTCCTTGAATATCCCCAGAAAGAAGCTTGTACAGTTGCAGTCTATCCTTCTCTATGAGGCTAAAATCCAATCCTTCTGCTTCCCAGATTTCAAGCTGATCTGCAATATCCTTTCTCATTTCCATCGAACCTCCTGCTTGACTAATCAAGCAAGCCAAGCGCACATCTCCTCTCACTGCAGCAAGTTGGACAGCATCATCAAGCTGCCTGCCCGTCAACAGAGCAAACAATTCCTTTAACTGATCTCCAGACTCCAAACCATCTATCTCATCTTGTATAAGATGCCTGACACTATCTTGAAGCCAGCTACTAAATTGGGCTCTTCTGACTAAAGCTGTTAACTCAGACTCCATCTTTGGGGCATAGACTTTCACCTCCCCTGGAGTTTTTAATTCATCTGCATCTTGTTCCACACGCTTATCTGAGAAAAGCACACTTAACAAATGCCATGACATGACCTGATGTCGGAGAATGAGGCGTTGAGAAGCTGCTAACCCCTCAACAGCATGCTGTTTAACTAACAGGTCTTCAAACTTGTTACATGCACCTGGAAGTTCAATCCGATCACAAACAAGATAGCGCAGTTGTACTTTGGATGGCTGCTCGTCCATCCCATCTACAATTCTGCTCATAGAGCTGTGAACATTCAAAGGAGACACAAACTGCAGATCAACAAGCTCATCCCTTACCTTCCCTTCCTCATCCCTTGCAGATCCATCAAGAGCTACCTTCTCCAAATGGATCATTGAGGAGACTGTATTGCCTTCTGTTCCAACCAGGTTCCCAGGATGTGCTAGCATGCCAAATGGGCCCCACCCGACACGGAAGGAGGAGCCTAGAAATAGTGCTGCATCAACAATGTTATCAGAACGCCCAAACATGCAAGAATCTGTGCTGTGCTCATTCTTGAACCCAATTCTTGCTCTTTTCAGTGCAGACTGTTCATTTTTGCCTTCTATTGATAGTAATATCCTTGTGTGTTTAGCTGGCGATCCTTCCTGCTCAACATCCATACTAAGGCGTCCACTGTAAGGGGTCAGAGAGAGATTGGGTGAATGTTTCCAGGATGCATGTGGACTTACTTTCATCAGATGCTTTGAAAACATACTCTTTGCTGGAGACTCTGAACTACGCTGATAATCCTTTTGTTGAAGAGGACTTTTGTTTGGTGCAATATTGTCCGCTGTGCTTGGAGTCATGTGTCTATTTGAACCTTGAAAGGGGAGCCAGTCTACGTCCTTAGACATAACGATATCTTCATCCTCCTCACCTGAAGAAAAGAAGAGCATTTTCATTTGTTGCATCTTTAGCGGATCAAGCCTCAGATGTAAGGGTAGTGAATGGGCCAAAGCAGTCTGAGGCGTGCCAACTCGTACATCTTGCATAGGTGATCCCATAGGTGATCCTTCAGCTTCTATTTCCTCTGAGCTAACACCATATCTTTCAGGTTGCCAAACAGTATCTTTGGTTTCAATATCTTCCATTTCAATTGCATCTCGCCCTTCCACCAGTGCATCTTCATTGACACTAACGATTGCCTTGGCAGAAACCTCTGCGAGATGTTCTTCGTCATCAGAATCATCCAGGCCAAATCTACTAAAGTGTTTCACAGTAAACTTACATTCTTTCAGTAATTTGTCATATAATATGTAACTGGCTCCCTGTTCTTCAATTTTGTGTTTTAAATTTTCTTCAAAACTACCAAGCTCCATTTCCCCATGAACAGCCTCACGGTCGCACTTGCCAGTGTAACCGACATTAGAAAGGGTAACTTCAGCAGGTTTGTTGAGGCCCTGACCAATGGGAGGCTTGGTTTGTTCGTTGTCGTACACAATAACTTCTCGGACGCCGAATGTAACAATGTCGCAAAGATCCAGCCATCTCACATCTGTTTCTCCAAAAAACATCACTGAGCCATATCCCTCGCGACCGATGACGAAATCTGTCACTCTGCTGCAATAGCCCGGTTCGGCCTGCTCCTGTGCCGCCAACTGATGCAATCCGGGCCGAGTGAAGTAATCATGGCGGCTGAGCTTTGGGAGGAGAGCCTCGATGTCTCGATTGCAGGTGGCAAGGATGGTCTTGTCTTCATGGCAAGGGAAGGGGAAAGGCCCGGGGGCTAGCTGGACTTCCATGTTGGATTGGAAGCCCCCCGCACCTGCTGCAAACCCTAGCTAGACTGGCTGCTGCCACGAGAGCTTCGACTGCGGACACTGAATCATCCCTTCTGCCATTGCATAGATTGCCATCCGGGAGGTTTTTGGAAGGCGCTGTGCTTCCCGCTCTGCTTTCATAACACGAGTTTCCATCATTCCATGCCGTTTTACTCAGGTTAGTTTATCTCAATTTGAATCACTGTTTCACACCCACCAAGGTTTAATGTAAGATGGATTGCTAAGGTCCCACCTTATTGTGATAACAATAAGATGGATTGCAAAGGTCCCACCTTATTGTGTTAACAATTGTTAAGTACTAAACAGTTCGGATAATCTCCACTAAAAGTTTTTCACTCTTCCTCGTGAAGCTCTTAACTGTTGAGACTTGGGCCGAGATTGATTCAAACCAGCATAGGTGTTGCCGGCGGATTTACGATCTATCCTCCTTGATTTTTGGCCATCGTAACCTTAAAGTGAAATTGATTAGCTTATGTTCTTGGTAGTAAAGCTAAGCAAATAATGTTTGATGAATAGCAATTGTTTTAAAAAAAATTGCAAGCACCTTTCCTTTGCAAAGCATCATAAATATCAAAGACATTGCTTGGAATAAACGACCTAAGGGAAAGCAAAATGGAGTTCACCTCATCCTCATTATTTCACGGTGTGATTCATTGGTCTTGTAAAATAGCTAGTGCTATTATATTAGTAACGTGAACTCCAATCAAAGATAAGTAGCCTAAAACTTATACCATACTATCACTTAATATTAAACTTTCTATTTGCCATTATCCCAGCTATGTCCTTCATGAAATTTCGTGTGCTTCATGAAATTTCAAAGAAGATGTGGTTTACAACATTAAAGTCTAAGATAAATTTTTAGTGATAAAACTAGGTGATATATATAATTTGTTTCAAAAATCCCTCCAAATTTTTAAGGTAAAGGGTTTTGTGACTTTACTACAAAAAATTGTTTTGCGTGAACAGTAGTTTGAATATGAATTTTGAGTTTCTAGCTCAAATCTTTAAAATGAGATTTTGGTACAGATATCAATTTTAAGTTTCTAGTTTAACTGTTCAAAATGGCATCACATTCTTTTGGTTAAATTTTGAGTGTACATATCAAATTTAAGTTCCTAACTCAATTGCCAAAAATGGCATCACGTTTATTTGAAATAATTTCGAGTCATGTAAGGTTGGTTGTTGTGTGGATGAGTGACAATTATAAGTCAAAGTTACAAGCCACCTCTATAGTGTGATTACACATTGGATCAAGGGCTACTTGTTTATATGTTAAAGAACAAATAGAAACCCATTTCACATTGTTGACATTTCCCTTTGTACACAAGGCTAAGCTCATGTTGGTTTCTTTGTTGCATTTATGGTACATTCCATACCCATTTTCTCTATTCTTTTGGGCAAAGAACCTCATGTCCATGTACTTTTGGCAGGTCCCTCAATGTATTACACCAATCAATAAAGAAGATAAGTTAGAACGTCTTTTAGCATGTAGTTAGTGTCTAAAGGCTATTGACGAACAAGCACTTGCCTGCCATTCTAACATTAAAAAGTTGTCCATATATTGCCCTGTGTCTAAAGATAGTGGACAAGAAGACCATTTACCACTAAAATAAGTGTGTCTACAAAATAGGCACCCATTTGAGTACCCATGACAATATATAAACTAGGCACCTTGGTTGAAACATCCCTTTAGGATCCAAATTACACATGAGACATGACACAAGCCATATCCACAATAAAAGGGGCTGGACATTAGACTCACCTCCCAACCTAGGAGGTAGCAGGTCTCTAGATCATCACTACATCCCAAGGATTGGCATCCCATACCACCTACCCACATCATCTCAGTATCGAATGCATCAATTGATAAGCCAAGAGTCCAAGAGTGGTGATCGTGCAATGAAGTGCACAATAGGGCCTTGAGTCTAATAAATAGGACTTAGTTGTCATAACCCTGAAGTGTCCTTTGTGCATTTGCACTAAGACACTTCATGACCGCTATAGCCAATGGTATTAGCACCCATCTAGATATCCAATGACATAACGTTGGTGCCCTCCAAAACATATGAATTTTAAATAATCAATAAAATGTCCATAACAAATAGATGATTAAATAAGGTGATGTAATTATCAATGTTTTGAAGTCCATTTGGAAGCTCATTTCATTTGTAAATTTGTATACTTTTCCATCTTGAATGGCTTACACCACAATAGAGCTCATCTATGGAAATTATATGAACGCTTTGCTACATGTGGAGCCTTCTTAATTGAGATTGCTTTTTCAATCAATTTAAATGAATAACACATTGAAAACACCTAGAAATATAGGGATAGTAAGAAAGAAGGGGCTAGGGACTAGGGACTAGGATTAATTGTTGTCTCTAGGGATTCTAAGAGCTTTCTCAATATGATATTTCCATAAACGAGCCCAATGGTTTAACTAGATTATAAAAAGAAAAAACGAAGAATGGGCATGATGTCATTTAAGATAGGGAGTGTATAATGGTATAAAGTTGTAGATACCAACCTTGAGTATGCATGGGCACATTGTCATAAAGATGGGGATTTTTGTACAGCCTAAATATATTATTATGTAAGTAGGAAGTGTTGTTAATTTGCTACACGGGGCATTGTGATTAAAGCTGGTTGTTTTAAATGGAGTATTGGTTGGAAGTTGGAAGTTGCTCTCACAAGCACACCGCTAAGACCCACGGACCACTTATTATTGCTTCAAGCATTTCAAGCCGAGAGCTATGGCTACCTCTCACATAACCTTGCCAATCTTCCACATGTGAATGTAATGAACTTACCTTTGAATTCGATCGAGTTGCCTCCTCCCATGAATCCACCGATAGCTCTATGATCCAAGATGTGCTCTCAATATGAAGATGAAGAGAGGAGAAGAAGAGCTTCTCCACGGACCCTCACTCTCTCACGCACCCACTCTCCCTCTCTCGCACTCCCTTTCTCCCTCATATACAAGAAGGAAGCAAGAGCAAGTTTGGCCACACACTAAGAATGAGCTTCTCCATTCACTTTTTGACTTTTACACATGCCCTATCTCCTCCTTGGGCAACCATCCCCTTTTTGGTCCACTCTTTTTTCCTCATCCTTCCTATTACCATTGGCCTTATAACTCACGCCTCTCATTCTTTACAACTTGCACAAAAGAGAGCCCGATGCTTTTTTACAAAATGAATTACAATGTGCATGGTGCCCTTCTTGCTAAAATATTAAGGTGTGCTTATTCTTGTGCGTTTTCTCCTACATTTAGAAATTTCATGTGCATATCTTCAGGTTTTTCTAAGTGCACCTTTGTCCTCCGTCTTCCTCTTGCCTTAGGACTTGGGATTAACTTCCACTTCCGATTTTTTGGATTTTTCCATCTTAGTCTTTCGAGGGTTAACATTATCCCCCTCCTAGCTAAGTGCTAATCCCATGGCACTTGATGGTACGGGCTAAAAATGGTGAGGGTCGGTATGGAATGGCCGTGGTTCCTTTGGAGAGGCAAGTCATGTTGGGGATGCTTTGTGAAGCAAGTTTTGAAGGTTGCCAATGTTGAAGATAGATGGTTGGTTGAAGAAGGCCTTTGTAGTTTTTGGCTTACCACACCATTACGCAATGTACCTCAAAAGAAGCAGAATACACTTCTTAGGGAGTTGTGTCTACCTTACCGTATAGTGCACTGTGCAAGCGATGGTGGAATTGGGAGATTGTTCGACAATCCTAAGGTGTTGTCCCACACTCGAGAACCTAGTTCATGTAAAGAAAGGTGCTTTGAGTGACTTAGGAGACGGGTCCTTCAAAATGTATTGCCCTTGATATGCACTAAGTTGTAAAGTGAGGGAGAGCTAGGGTGATCCCTAGGTGTAGTGATTGTGACGCTTATAGAGTACAAATGGACGGATTTCATTTTTGTGTTCCTTTTCTTTTTCACTTCTTTCTCTTCTTCTTTTTCCTTTTCTTTTCTTTCTATTTTTCTCTTTTTCTTATTCTTTCTTTCCTTTTTCTTTTAATTACAAAGGGAGCACATTAAGTGGCATCCCATTCATGGGCAAGGGCCATGTTGAGTGGAGACTTAAAGGATTTGCTTAGGAAGGCCCTACTTTGCATATAGCCCTTAAAGTTAAGTCTTACATTGACGGGCATAGATGACAAAAACGGATGGTTGCACCCAATGAACCTACTTTCACTCATATTCACTAATAGGCTCATACAAAATGCTAGTAAGAGGGTGGCTCTCATCATGAGGTGGACTATTACACAACTATTCATTCCTACATTAATATAAAAAAAGGGGTGGTAATCGCTCTTCCTCTGTTAGTGGGCTTTTTTTTAAAGAGTATTTGCAAAAGGTGGAGATATTTACAAGTGGTAATGAAAGCAAGATTTGGGCATGCGGAGAAAACTCTAAGGAAGCCTACTATTGATCATGTCCTTGAGGGATGGCCACATATGGAACTTGCAGCGGCTTGGCTTGGAGTTTTTAGCATGCTAGTTCTATCTACTCTCTCTACATGTGCCTCATCTCCACCATTCTTTCGGGTAGTATGGCTTCCTCCCCTTGCTCTTCTGGTTGTGCTTGTGGTTGTAGAGGGGGGCTTGGTTCATGCAATCATTCTTTCTCCACATGGTCCTACTCAATATTGGCCCTTCTTCATGGATTGGTTCTCTCAACTCTTGGGGAAGAGGATGTGCTCATTGCTCCGACTCCCCAAACCCTAGCAATTCGAGTTTTTGCGTGGTTAATCCGACTATGATCAAATGGGCTCTTTGCTCCTCCACTCCTAAGCCGATGTTAGGTTTGGGTGCCTTGGCATGGAGGCCATGTTGAAGCACTCTCCTTGCCAGCTCTAGTTCCCTTTTGACTTTCTCAAGAGTCTCTTCTTCTCTTGACTGGGTTACATTTAGCATTGTGTTTAAAAAGGCTCATTGCTGCTCTAGCATCCCCATCTCTATTAATGTAGCTTTACTCTTTGCCATGAGGCATTCACTCTCTGAACATGCCAGTTAGTAAGCTAAGTCTTTGATTCTATCCTCATTCTTGGATGCCCATTCTTTTGCTTTCTCTTTCATCTACTCCAAACCTTGATTCTGGTATTGGGCTAGAGTGGCGATTACCTACTCCTCCTCTCACCATAATATATTCATTTGCTCTTTTTCTTAGTTCAGGCACTCTACTTGTTCCTTTAGGATTGCATGTTCGTAGAGAGCTACTTAAAGTTGATTATGCAACTTCACCAACCTCTTCGTGGCCTCTTCTTCTTTTTGTTTTTTTGTCGTATGCAACTCGTTCCTTGCCTCCTCTCTTTGCCTCTTCAACTCCTCATTTTCTAGCTTTAGGCGTCTATTTTCCCTAGAGTTGAAGGCACACATTTCCTCTAGAGCCATACGGTTGTCCTTTCCTCATCATATAGGTCTTTTAGGCTTTCTTCTCCTTGCCTTACCTTTAAGGTCTCTTGTAATGCAATAATTTCCATGTTTAAGATGGCCATTACCCTCATTTTTTCTAGCATGTAGGTTGCAAATGCATTATTTTCTCCTTCTAGCTTTGCAAGTGCAACCTTTTTCTCTTTAGTCATCTTGTCAAGTTGGCTCTCAAGTTCTTTTACCAGTTCGTTGTATTTTTTTATGTTGCACATGGCTAAGGGCACTGAAGTAGTTTATACTTCCAAGTGGGGTACCTTTGGTGCTTGGCACAATTCAACATCAGCTTCTAGTGCTAGCCTTTTAGTTCCTGCAAGGGGGGCTCCTTTGCTTGGTGCATGTGCAAGTTCATGCACTTTGCTCACCAGATACTGCACCCAAGCTATGACATTGCTTTCATTGAGTCCCCCTTCGATGGTTCCTTGCATTGGGGTGATTGTTGGAGTGGCCATGACTGGTGGGATTGCGTATAGAGGGACCTTTCCCTTGCCTTCTGCCACCACTGGTCTTTGTCGTGGCCTCTTTTGTTGTTGCACTTGTGCTTGGCACATCCTCCCATATGGGGCTCATCATAGCTAGCTCCTAAGATTGGGAGGGTTGCTCCATTGATCTTCTAATAGCCAATGCTATCTGCTCCTCCTCTTCTTATCTTGGTCTTTCTTTCTCTTCCTCTTGTTTCTTCTTGCGCTCCTCTTCAACACCCCCTCTCAGCATTTGGCAACTAGTTAGTCTATATCTGCCAGCAGTTTAATGGATGGTTCTCGTTATGTTGGTCAGACTGGCAATGTGCATGCCATGCCCTCTGAGTCATACCCTGGCACAACAGATGTGATGGTACTTCCTAGCTATGCTAGCAATACTACCAGAAGATCAGATCATGGAAACCCTCAGGCTGCTGTAGTTGATGGCATTCATCTAGGCTTTGGCAGATTCCCTCAAGTTGTGGTTAAGAGTAGCATGCGCAATGCTCCTATCTTTGAATGGGCATTCTATGTGCTCGAGTTTCTGCTCATTGACAGGAAATGGCAGATGGACGAAGTGGTTTTTCAGAATTCCCTTCAAACTTTTAAGGGTCTCAAGGATCCTCTATGCCTCATCATCTTCCCGAAAGGCACAGATTACACGGAGGAGAAATGCTTATTAAGTCAAAAATTTGTAGAGGAGAATGACTTGCTGAAGTTAAATCATGTTCTTTTACCTCAAACAAAGGGCTGCTATGCATGTTTATGTCATCTCCGCAACTCCATTGATGTAGGGAAAAATGGAGTTCTAAGCATTCAAGTCCCATCCATGTTTCCATTTGAAGATTTTGAAGACACTCCAACTGCTTCGGTCAAAACTCAAAGATGATGATGTCTTTGCTTGAGGGGGACATAGACATGAACATGAATCTCTACCACCCTCTCCAGTTCTTTGCATTCTTTTGTGGTGGACTAGGTTCTCCCGATAGGGATTTTCAGTGTGATCTTTCTTCTTCCTCCTTGGCTTAATAGCCTTAAGCCTTGCTGTTCACTAACTGTTCTTTCATTGGAGGCTTCTTGCTGCTAAGCAATGCTGTCAACTTCTTTCTCCTTAGCAGCTCATTCTACTTTCTCCTGTACTGATCTTTGTTGAATTTTCGCCCCTTGGTCTTCTACTAAGAATGAAATGGAAGGGCTCACCGGAGTGGAGGAGCAATCTCTTGGATCAGTGACGATTCAGGCCTCTACTACTTCTTCTCTTTCCACCTCCCCTAGGGCTTCCTGGATTATGGTTGTAAGTACCCCTCCAAACCCTACGGTTGATGCCTTGGATGCTGATTTTTTCCTTTCTAACTCCGCTAATGGAGTTGGAGACTCTCCCCTCTACTACTCTTGGTGTTGTTGCTAGCGCATTTACTAATGTCTAGATTGTTTTTCAAATGTAGGCATTCCAGTTCACCTTGTCAAGTGCGTTTGCTACAAGGCTCACAAGCAATGGCACTCCTATTCTATTCATAAGGGCATTATACCTTTGACTTGAGAAGAGGGTGTGGACCATCTTCACTTACAGTCGAATGGTGGGATTGAGGATATCAACCAAGCTCATTCCCTCATTCATGTAGACTTTCCTCTTGTCCACTCCAAGAATCTCGTAGACATCTCTCTTGGGTCTTTTCTCTGGCTTGTCCTCTAGTCCCAAGGCCTTCTCCAAAATTTATATGCTAAGTTCAACTTCCAACTTTCTGATGGAATTCCCTTGTCTAATTGTTATCATGCCGCTATTCTTTTGGGTATCAAAGGTCTTCACGAACTCAGTGCATTTGCTACTACGGACAATGTCCTACCCCACCTTCTCTAGGTACTTTGCAAGATGATGTTCCTCCTCAGTTAATGGCCCTTACACCTTTGCTTCCACAATCCAAGTATGGATGTAACATGATATTATCGTCTAATGGCCAATTTCTTGCCATGGCTAATACCTTAAATAAATTTGGGGCCACATACATCGGGTCATACTTGGAAGTCTTTTTGGCACAGCATTGCTCCAAATTGGTCATGATTTGATAACCCTCTTGTATCCATTGAATGCATAGAGTATACTACTTGTGTAAGAAATTGGACTCGGATGACTCAACTAGTCATTGGAGTTCAACAAGTTCATGTGGTGGCATGGGAATTTCACTCTTCTTATAGGATGTGATTAAGCATTGGCTTAAGGCCTTTTCTTATGAGATTTCATTGGCAATTGTCTCTTCTGCAATGGGGGAGGCCTTAGTGAAGATGAATTTGTATTCTTTCCAAGAACAGGGCAAGGAATATACCTTATTTGCTATGGGTTTATTAAGTAGGCCTAGGTTCAAACATTTGTAACTTCTAGTAAACAATGTGAAAGTTGAGCCCAATCATCGGATGCACGTTGTCCATGGCCATGCTGAAAGCCACTTCAAGAATGGATCGTTGTTGCAATAGCTTAAGGCCTACTAGTGGCTTTGGTTTAGTTGGACTAGACAAGTTGGGACATGCTATTTTCACCTTGGGATTCTCCTTGGGTTTGGTGAGCTGGGGTTTTTGAGAAGTTTGGAGTCTAGTTGACGCTTTGTTGTTGGTTTTTGCAGTGGTTATCACAATAGAGTCATTAGGTGGGAGGTCATTAACAATTGGGTGCACATTATTGCGATTGGGTTGAGCTTTGGGTCGATAGACCATTAGAGCACTCATGGATTGAGCACCCTTCCTTTTGGTTTTTCTCTTCCCTTGTTTTGATTTACATTTTTAGGTCTTAGTTTTTGGAGCATGAGATTGAGGATCGTGCATGCCACTTGTGAGTTTAGGTAGCCACACCAAGGTGTTACCTTCATAGTAGCCTTGGGCTCGCAATATGGCTTTAGGAACCCAGTGGGGCCTAATCACCTATGAACTATAGGAGTGCCAACTCCTCCATTTAGGTCTAGAGTTTGAGACATGGAAACTATGAGTTCCAAATGACTAGTGTTTGTGAGGTTGTGGTCTATGCATGGGGACCCACTTGAGTGTTTGAATTATAGCTTTGATTGTAGTCTTTAGATGTCGATGGGAATTTTCCATGGGTGTACGTTGTAGTGCACTACCCCTGTCCCTAAGTTTGACACTAAGTTTAACTATTGGTGGCACTCCAGGCCTATGGGTGGTTGTGGTGCCCTTGTCGAAAGCCATTACTATTCTAACATTGCACATGGCAAGGTGGATGCACTCTGCGAGTTGTAGTCAACATTACATTGAACTTATTTTCTAAACATGTGACCAAACAATTATTCCTTAGCAATACTTTGCTTGTTAAGTAGCACATAAAAGATGATGGGTAGGCTCGTAGTCTCGATAGAAGCCATTATTTTGCATTTTTCTAAGAGTGGATAGGACTGCTTCCCAAATGGGTTGAGTTTCACATTGGTTGGTTGCAATTGGGATTGACCCATGGTGGTCTAATGATCATACATTAAGATATTATAGTCAGCTCCCTCATCAATTAGCGCGTCAAAGGTGTATGCCTTTTGAGCAATCATAGTAATGTGCAGGTAGGTTGGTGCTACTCCTTCCTCATCCTCCTCCTCTAATTTTGTGATAGTTGCAACTCTCATATTCATTGGTGGTTCTATCATTGGAGATCCATGAAGTGGATGTGATGGAGGATAATATTTTTTTATGTGACTTCCATTGAAAAAACCTATACCCTCCCCCTCTAGGGATTTGAGTTTCACATTGCTCGTTCTACTCACATTGCGAACTTTGAAAGGTCCCAATCCCTTGAATTTCATCTTCTACTTGTGTCCCTTAATAGAGTATGACAAGACTATGACTCTTTGCACGAAGTCTCATTGTTTGATGTGTTTGTCAAATCAACTATTGTATCACACCTTCTCGCAGATCAGGGCATGAGTTGCCATGAGACAAATCTTAGATAGGCGTTTTAGCTCCACCAACCAATTTGTCCATGCTTCTTTGCCCTCATTAGATTAACAATGAAGTTATTAGAGTATCCTACCTCTGATAATATCTTGACGAAGAGATCCTTTAGATGGGTGAAGTTATTGCATTTGACATTATCTAAACTGGTAAATCAAATCCCCATCCCTTGTCTCCCAAGCGAATATCGAATGCTTGTGCTCGTTGAGCAGGGTCCATGAATTTGTTAGCCTTGCACGCCTACTCAAATTGCTCGATGAAGCTATAGGAGTCATTGCTTGCTTGATATTTGTTGAGTTGCTTGGCCACTATGGGTATCTTCGTTTAGCTCCTAGTATTTGGGGTGATTCCAACCAGCAATGATGCTACCAAGGCTGCCCCACTTTGCTCGATGCTGGTATTGTCTACCAATCGTTTTATGAGTAGCTCGCTCACCGTAAGGTCGGCTTTGAAGGCTCTCTCCCTATTGGCATTGCCTCCCGTCTTATTTCTACGTGAGATAACTAGTATCTTGTGAACCTCATTGAGCTCTCTCATGGCACGACCTCTAAATCAAATATGATATTGGCTATAGGTCCTCCATGATGTGCTATCCTTGTCTACTAGTCATACTGTATGATAAGTCATCTGATGTCGTCTGGGTACCCTGCCAAGTTAAGGTCAAGGTCAAGGTCGAGGTCATTCGCATTCAAGCTGGTATTTACCATGTTAGTTGTCTCCTGACCCATTAGTATTTTTATAAGGTCGACTAGGCCAACTAAAGATATGTCTCTAATCCTAGCTAGACCTTCCTCCCTTAGTGGTTTGATGGTTTTGTCTTCCCTATATCTTTGTTTTTGGTATCTTGGGTCACTCGTCTGATTCCTAGGGTTGCACTCCTACTACTGGTGGGTTCGTTTTAGCTTAATCCCCTTTAGTGTGTTCCTTGTTAATCCAATCAGTCCAGCAAATGTACACACACTTATATGCTTGAGTGGTGCGACTTGATGTGAATTGTGCGAAATTAGGCTTTTCGTCTTTCACATGTGGTTAAGTGTCTATGATGCAGAGTGTAACCTTTAATGAAGTCAATCGCATCCAATCAATTTTATGCCATTGTAGCTTTTCCTCGTGGATCATGATTACTTCTATAACTATTGATTTTGGGTCCTTCGTGGGTCTTGATAGGTGGTCTGATGGGTGCTCAACCTAGATGGTCAACCTAGATCTCTACCAAGGGGCGTAAGCATGTGGTGGTCATTTATTTCAATCACTCTTGGATTGTTAGGTCAAAGTTTTGAGTACAAACAACTCTATGGTCTCATTGATGGTCTCGATTCCAATAACCTAGGTTGTTGGATAGCTAGTTGTAGGCCCTAATAGGTATTGGAATGATTAAAAATGGTCAAAATTGGCGTTCTAAACAACTCATTCAAGTCCTACACTCAATGGTCCAAGTAGGCTCCTAAAGAAAAGTGGCCGTCCAAGTGATTAGACTCGGATGAGAACGAAGGGTGCCTATTCGAACATCTGAGCTAGCCATTTGAGGCTTGAGATTTGGCCATCTGAGACCCAAAATATGGTTCTCATCCAAGTGGATTCTCGTCCAATTCGAATGGTCGAGTGGACTACAGTGACTTAGACGTCTGAGCCTGATGGGAATTCGGCCATTTGAGGCATGTGGTCATTGTCCAAGTAGCATAGGAAAAACCATTGAATGGCAAGAAATAGATTAAATAAATCCAATGCAATGTCTATTAATGCACACAAGGTGCTAACCTCATTCAATGAATATCAGGAGAGACTCAGAACATACCTGGAGTGCTTGAATGCAACAATGTCAAGGATTTTTGTTGTTGTTGTTGTCTCTTGACCTATAGCTCTCTATCTCTCTCAATAGTAGCTCTCTCTTTCTCTGTCTCTTAGTGTGCAAATGAGCTCTCTCCTTCCCCTTTTTCCACCTTTTATTCCTCTCTTTTTTTATTCTCTATCCCTATTCCTTCCCAGTCATTAAAAGTCTTTTTCCTTTCTTTCTTTGTTCCCATGTTTCCTTGTTATATAAAGACTTATCTTTTCCTTGTTTCCCAAACCTTAATGTTTCAAATTTGATCAAAAGACACTTCTCCTATAACCAATGCACTAAAAGCTTTTTAGACCCAAACTAATCCACAAGAGAGATCGAATGGCCTTCGACTCCCTTGCTTCCTACCTAAAACCAAGCGTTGTTTTTCGAAGATGAACTCCTACTTCGTCACTCAATTTGGAGCGCACAGGCACTCAATCTTTAATTCGTTGGTCTGTGCAATGGAAGCAAAATGTCAGCGCCCTCGCGAGTACACTATCAAGACCCACAGATCACTTATTGGTTCAAGTGTTTCAAGCTGAGGGCTATGGCTACCTCTCACATAGCCATTCCCACAAATCACTTATTGGTTCAAGTGTTTCAAGTTGAGGGCTATGGCTACCTCTCACATAGCCATTCCCACTCTTCCACACACAAATGTAGTGAACTTACTTTTGAATTTGATCGAGTTGCCTCCTCCCACAAATCCACCGGTAGCTCCACGATCCAAGGTCCACTCGCAAGCAAGATCCATCTCCAAGCTCCGAGCTTTGACCTCCATAGCCCTGTACACGAGAAAGGAAAAGAGAATAAGGTGATAATGAAGAGAGGAGAAGAAGAGCTTCTCCATAGTCCCTTACTCTTTCACACGCGCACTCTCCCTCTCTCGCACTCCCTCTCTCATACACAAGAAGGAAGCAAGAGTAGGAAATAAGAAGAGAACAAGTTTTGCCACACACCAAGAATGAGCCTCCATTCACTTTTCAATTTTTACCCATGCTATATCTCCTCCTTGCGGCCATCCCCTTTTTGGTCCCATTCATACACTCTTTTTTCCTCCTCCTTCCTATTGCATGAGAGAGAGCCTGATGCTCTTTTAGAAAATGAATTACAATGCGTCTTGGCGCCCATCTTTCTAAAATATTAAGGTGCACTTCCTCCTACATTTAGAATTTTTCTTGTGCTTCATGTCTTGAGATTTTTTTTAGTGGACCTTTGTTCTCCGTCTTTCTCTTGCATTGGGACTCTCTTCCAATTTCAATTTTCTAGACTTTTTCTGTCTTGGTCTTCCGAGGGTTAACACAAGTAATGATGTAACTAGAAACAAGCTATTAAAGGAGAACTGTTGTTTGATGGAAATGTTTAAACTTAATTATGGCTCAATATGGATTAGTGTGGGCTAAAATATTTTTGCCTTGAGATGTTTGTGCCTAGATATGGCTAGTTATGTTTGTGACTGAAACATGAAACATGAAAGTGGATAAGATGGAATTATTGCTAGCATGTAATGTCCCCCGAGTCTTGCCATCTCAACTTCAACTCAGTTGATTTATTAGTCATCTAGAGTATAGACCACCACCTAGACAAAAGTTCAAATATATGAGGAAGGTTTGGCCCTTATGGCAGTATGAGAACATGTGGGGCTCCAATCATTTACTACTTGTGAATGGTTTTCTGATAGGGAAAAAAGTTCTCACCGAATGCAATGCACGGTGATGGGCATAGAGGGACTCCAATTAAAAGAGAGAGGCGATGGTGGTCAAATTATTCTAATAAAAGATATCCACCTTAAAAGAGATTATTTTTGCTATTTTCATGTATATAACTAAAGGTATTATAACAAATTTTCTATAATAGGCTAATTAAGGAAGATGATTTTATATGTCTCATGATGTGGTAGGACCTAATTACATACTTGAGCATGGTTGGGTGTGTGCATGGAAAGTAGGCAAATGGTTGTCAAGACAATGTTTTTTAATGGCCCGTTAATGGATGGATGGACTTGATTGGTCAAGTGCTTCCTAATTGATGGAAAATAGGAATAGTGTCGAACATTGACTTCCTATATAGTTAGTGTCATAGATCCCAACCAAGTATCATTTTAGGGAGGTAAAGCTAAGACTATCCTTATATGGGCAGAGGGGTCAAGCCTAAATCCCCCTCGTCTCTCACTCTATTTAAACCAAGTGCAGTGATTAGTCCACTCTCAACCTTGATTGATTACATGGTGATCTTTAACATTGGGTGCTAGGATGTTAATAGGGATTATTAAGTCATAGGTCCCTTAGGTTGTTCTTAGTGAGTCAAGGCTACAAGTTTTGCTACAAGGTAGACTTAGAAGTCACTTGACCAATAAGTCCATCAATCCTAAGGGATTTGGATGGCATTGCTTATGATAGCCATTGGAGAAACTATCAAACATCCTCTCCCCTTCCTAGGCTAGGGGCACGTACCTCACATTCTTTGAATTGAAAGCTTGAAGTTAGGTATTTAATCACCTTAAGATTTTTTAACTCTAAGATCTTGGAAGGCTCTTATAAATCTATAATTTAATTTCACGTTGATTCTTGTGGATATTTTGAAGGTGAGGAGTTCAAGGTCTCTTATACATCCATGCCTCAAAGGCAACCTATATAAGCAAGTTCTTGCATGCTTAATTCTACTAGATGAAAGACTATGTGATGCATTTGTTGGTGATCACATCCTTACATCTTCATCATATAAGCAACATAGCATGGCATCAATTTTGGGTTCTTCTCATTGTAGTGGTAGTCATCTGAAGAGGCTACAATTAGTGAGACACAAGAAGTGCCTCTTAAAAGGTCTGATTGATAAGTCTTCTTGCCTAACAACTCCCTCATTGTTGTGGGTAAGTCAACTGAGAATTATAGTGATAAGTAGGATAATGATTGATCCTCACAATCATAACATGAGTCATGGACATCCCATGAACTACAAAACTCATATGTAACTATCCATTCACAACCAAGGGTCAACTCTACATGCATTGTACTTATTACTACATTAAACTCAATAGTAGACTCATGGGAATCAACTGGAACTTTAAGCATGCATAAGGAATTAAGCATTTGATTTATTTGCATTAAAAATTTTACTTGAATTAGGTGCTAGGCTTGAATCCTTAACCTTCTTATAAAATAGCTAAAATAGCCAAAATTATGTCTTCAAAGATCCTAAGATGACTAAATGGGTTTCTCCTTTCCACTTTGACCAAACAAATATAGATTTCTCTTAGACCATATAAATTTCATGGTGATCGTAGCAACTAGGTTGATTGCTTGCCAACTACCTTCATCCAATCAGGCTCAATTGGTGAAGAAGACCATTGTCATACCATATGGATCCATAATATTAGAATCTCTCATCCATATTTTGATAGTCCTCCATACAAGCAACACATGGAGAGAATCCTAGAAGTGATGCTTCTTGGTTTCTTTTTCACACCTATAGAAAGGGAAAATTTTTAACTACTTGGCTAACCTTGCCTTAAGAGGTGGCCTTTTAAGCACTAGTCACCATTGGAACCCGTTCAACATGAAGGAAGGGGAGGCCGCCCATGAGTCTTTTTTCCCATGTGGCAAAGCTGGCCAATGGGCACTCCTTTCTCTATTTTGTCAATAGGCTTAAGGGGATGGCTAGTGAAGGGATAGAGTAGTCATGTGGCAACTTACAAAACCATAGCTACTTTCCTAATGGACTAGCCTAATCTCAAAGGATTGAGCCCTCTTTCCTAACTACTAAGGTTGCCAATCTTCCTTGACATGCAATAGGAGTGAGCCTAGGTATTCTCTCTCCCTATCATCCAATCGGAAGTGTTCCATGATCCAGTCCATTGGGCACCAGTTGACATCATTCTTGTCCCACAAGTTAGCCCAAGTTCTCAAACCTTCATTACAGAGGTTTCTTGAGAGCTTCGAATTCCTAAAGGCTGCAAGGTGCTCAAGGTCAACTACAAAGGGAGAGAGCTAAATGCTCCTTCCTAAAGACAAATCTCTATGTCTAGAGCTCCTTGAGCTCTAACATGCATTCATAAAGACTTTTGCCAATTGCCCACCATGGCCCGTGCAAATTCCAATTGAGGAATTTAGATGGCCAGATGAGGGCAAGTGATTATGTCATGCTAGTCCATATTAGGCCATTGCATGCCTAGCATTTTGGCTAAGGTGACCAATTGCTTCAAGAGAAGCATCCATAACTAATTAATTTCCATTCCCTTTAGTAGTGACATGGTGAGTCTCTATGCTTTACATGTAGATCTTGCTAACCAACTCCTCCATCTTCAATGTTTGCTATGATTATTTCCCGACATACTTATGCTACATGTCTCTTGTCCGTGAAGGACATAGAAAATTGATTGTTTTCTCTACTTCCCTCCATGTTGCTTGGCTAAAAGGAAGGAGAGAGCCAGCATATATAGTTGCAAACATTAGCATACTTTTAATAACAACCAATTTCCTTGAGAAGGATAGGGGTGTTCCCATCCATCTTTTCATATTTTATTGGAATTTGATGAGACACCATCTAAACCTTTGCTTAAGGGATATTTCACTCCCTATAGGGATCCCAAGGTATCCTACCAACTCCCTAGGCTTTACAACTTTGAAACTCATCTACACAGTCCACTAATTAGGGTCACCCCATAAAAGAAAGAACAATCATGTCTTAGATTGATTTACCTTAGAAGTCGAGACAAAAAAATTTTCAGTGCACACCTCCATCAAATTGCTAATTTATTCATTATCTGCTTGCATGGTGGAAGCATTATTATGTATAAAGAACTACACATTTGATTGTGAATTATCCAATGGGTGAAGGCTTCTTATCACCCCATCATGTGTGCGTTTATCAATCTTGCAAAGGGGAGGGTCCATTATGAGTGCAAAGAGTGGTGGGGAAAGGGGTGGTAATGAAAGAGACCTAACTGTCCTAACTAAGGGGAAGGAGCGAGAGAAGGATTGCAGAAGAAGAGGGAGAGGAGAGAGAAAGGCAAGAAGAAGAGAGATAAAGAGGGAAAAAGGAAGAAGAAGAGGAGGAAGAAGAAGAAGACATGGAAGCTTGAGAAGGTGAAAAGAGAGTTTCTTGATAATTTATGTGATGCCTCAAAATACCCTCTTACACCTTATATACCGTCAGTGTGATTGGTATGTTCCCATGATCCCCGTTCATTACAAACCATCCCGTCTCATAAAGTTTTTGTCCTAAAAAACAAGGGATGTAGTCATGGACTATAAGGGTGTGCTGTAGGAAATCAGTCATAACTTTGTGTGAGGAACTCCGAATGGGACAGTTGAGGTGTCATTACGGAGCCCATGAGATGTACTTTCAGCCCATTTGGGTGGGGCGAGGTTGCAATCAAGTCAGGACCAAAATCATTACAAAATAAAGGGCTGTACCGGAATTACTAGTGTGATGTCCCAGATGATATGGTTGGAGAAAAACAACCATAACTTTCACTAGGGAACTCTGATCTGGGCAAGTAAGGTGTTGGCACGGACCCCTCGAGGTGTACTTTCAGCTGATGTATGGATGGTGGGGCTGAAAATGGACCAGGACCAAAAGTGGTACAAAACAGGTGGCTGTCCAGATGCAGACTACAGCCCAAGATAGGTGTCATGGTTACGTTCCAGCCAATATGGCTCCTTAAGGTGTGGAAATTCATCCAAAATAGATGCTGGGCGCCAAGAGGCTTCCTCTATTGGTAGGCCTTGGCATTTGATCAGGTATTCATATATGGAACATGTGCGGAGTTGCTTTTCATGTTGCCCAATGACCGCTTCAGGAATGTACTGGATAAGGCCCTCCTCATCTATGGGTGGTAGATCCTCTACATGATCTTTGGGAGTGCCAATGAAAGGTTTCAATTGGCTCACATGGAAGACATCATGGATCTTAGTAGTGGGAGGGAGTTGGAGACGGTAAGCCAAGTCTCCGACCTTCTTAATGATTTTGTAGGGCCCATAGTAATGGTGTGCCAACTTGTTGCAAGAACCGTCCTTTAGTGTGGCATAACGGGACTTAGGGACCTTGAGGAGTACCAATTCACCCTCTTGAAAGTCAAGAGGTCTTCTTTTTGCATTAGCATGGAGCTTCATGTGCTCTTGAGCCCTTTTGAGGTTCACCTTGCATTATTGAAGTAAAGCTTGCATGTGGTCCAACTCTTCTTTTCCAAGGGGGTTGAGCTTTTCATTGAAGATCGCGGTAAGAAGGGGCACCCGATAACCATAAAATGCTTCGAAGGGAGAGACTCCAATGCTCGAATGAGTGGAGTTGTTGTAAGAAAATTCAGCCAAGTGCAGCCATACGTCCCAAGAATTCTGCATGTCATGACAAAAATGTCGCAAATAAGTTTCAAGCCACTTATTGACTCTCTCGTTCTGCCCATCCATTTGGGGATGATAGGTTGTAGACGGAGCCAATTTGGTCCCAATGGAGCTGAAAATTGTTTGCCAAAACTGACTCATAAATTTGGTGTCCCGGTTATGCACTGTGACGTGGGGTAAGCCATGCAACTTAAAAACATGCTCCATAAACTGAGTGGCAACTTGAGATGCTATAAACTGGGATTTTGTAGGGATGAAATGGGCTACTTTAGTGAGTCGGTCAACTACCACATACATGCTATCCCAACCCTTCTTGGTTGTAGGTAAACCAGTGATGAAATCCATGGTAATGTGGGTCCATTTTCCTTCGGGGATAGGTAAGGGCTGCAACAATCCACCCGATTTAAGAGTGCTATCTTTATTTTGTTGACAAGGCACACATCTAGACACAAAGTCTTTAACATCCCGCCATAGGCCTTTCCAATGGAAGTTTTTTGAAACTCGGTCATATGTTTTGAAGACTCCTAAGTGGCTAGCAATCGGTGAAGAATGCATCTCTTCAAGGATCCTTTGGGTGAAAGGAGAGGCATGGGGAATCACAATACGACCATGGATCCAAATGAGGCCATTGTGGAGCTGATATTGGGAATTGTCATCCATGACACCTTGCTGTAATTTCTGAAAAAGAGGGCTGAATTCAGCATCAAGCAAGTATGCCTCTTGGAGCTCTTCAATCCAATCATGGTGGAGTTCAGTGATGGATGAAACCTTGTATGCCCACATACGAGAGAGTGCATCAGCCACTACATTGTCTTTGCCACGGGTGTGGGTGATCTCAAAGTCATAGTTTTGTAGGGTAGCTACCCATCTACGTTGTTTAAGAGTGAGGTTGGGCTGGGTCAAGAAGTATTTGAGCACACGATGGTCACTTTTCACCTTAAATCTACTGCCATACAAGTAGTGATGCCACTTTTTGATAGCATGAATGTCTGCCAACATCTCCTGATCATAGACATGCAACTCTCTCTCTTTATCATCCAATTTTCAACTCTCAAATGCTATTACCCCGTGTTCTTGCAGCAAGACTGCACCAATACCCCATCCACTAGCATCACACTAGATGGTAAAATCCTTTGAAAAGTCGGGGCATACGAGGATGGGGGCTGAAGTGAGCAAGTCTTTCAACTGTTGAAAACTGTGGTCAACCAATTCATCCCATAGGAAAGCCTCTTTTTTCAGCGTGTTTGTTAACGGGGTTGCAATTGTGGCATAATGGCGAATAAATCTCCGATAGAAAGAGGAGAGGCCAAAAAAATCATGCAAGGAGGTAGTGGTAGTGGGGGTGGGCCATTTCCGGACACATTGCACTTTCTTAAGATCAACTTGGATGTCTTTTTCACTGACAATGTGTCCCAAGTACTCAACCTCTGTTTGCATGAAGACACACTTGATTTCTTTGGCAAATAGCCGGTGCTCTCTCAGTACATCAAAAATTTGCCTGACATGCTTCAGATGCTCATGCAGTGACTTGCTGTGTAAATGAGTATATAATCAAAGAATACCAACACAAACTGGAAAAGCCATGGCTGCAATATTTTGTTCATTAAGCTCTAAAATGTGGCGGGTGCATTAGTGAGCCCAAATGGCATGACAAGGAAATGGTACCAGCTACAGTCAATCCGAAAGGCTATTTTGACTTCATCACCCATCCTCGTTTTGATTTGGTGGTAACCGGATCGCAAATCAATCTTGGTGAAGTAGCGTGCTTCCTTGAGTTCATCAAGCAAGTCATCAATTTGAGGGATGGGGTATCTATTTTTTACGGTGATCTTATTGAGATCACGGTAGTCAATGCACAACCGGAAAGATCCGTTCTTTTTCTTAACTCCTTGACTTGCTTTGCTACTTCCTCTCTCTCACATTTAGAGAGTCGATATGGGGGTTTATTGATGGGCTTGGCATGGGCTCCAAGCCAATCGGGTGATCCACCGATCTCTGAGGGGGAAGGGTAGTGGGGGGTTGAAATAGGTCCTCATATTCAGCCAAAAGCGCTTTTAGTGCTGCATTTTGCTTCCCCAAGGAGTGTTGGTCATCATTATCCTTATGCAAATGTAAGACAAAGATTTGGGAGCATTTCTTGAATTCTTTTTTGAGTTGTCTTGCTGTTATAAGCTAGAAATCTACATTTTCTTTGATTCCCTCCAAGTGTACAAGCTACCCATGCATTACAAACTCCATATACAGCTGAGAGAAGTCCATAGAGATTTTTCCCAACTGCTGAAGCCAATCACATCCCAAAACAACATCCACAGGGCCCTTATCAAGGGTAATTAAGTCCACCTTTGCTGTGTAATTTTCAGGAAGATTAAGAGACACTTGTGTGCATACATGGGAGCTCACTTCCTCATTTCCATTGGCCACTTGAACTCGAAGAGGTTGCTGTAATTCAATGGGAACACATGTCAAATGGCCAAGAGTTGATTTATTCACAAAACTATGCGTGCTGCCACTATCTATGAGGATGTATACACACTTGCCATCAATGTTACCATGCACTCGTAGGGTGTTCAGGTTCCTAGAGCCGGTCCATGCATCCATAGAGATCAAGCAAGCTGATATAGTGGTGAATGAGGGGTGCCAAGGGTCATTCCCAAGCATGTCATCAATGGGGCAGCCACCGGGGTCAAAAGGGAATCCGTCCGGTGAGTCATAAAACTCATTGGTATCAAGATCCTCTTCATATTCAGCATTTTCAGCAAGTGTCATCATGGGAGAGTTGTCATGCAAGTCCTCTTCTAACTTGCCACTATCTTCTAGCATATACATGCTATTAAACTTGACAATGGCGTTCTTAAAGGGGCATTTGGATGCATGATCAGTTGTGTACTTATCCCCGCATTTAAAGCACAAGCCTTTGGCTTTTCTATCCTTGACAACTTCAGGAGGAATGAATTTTTGACCGTTAGGACTAAAGCCATTCCTTGTCTTATTTTCAGCATACTTTGGGTCACTTTTGGAGGTGGTGTTGTCCCAAAACTGCCATATTTCCTTTCAGGATTAAAAGTGGGATAAGTAGGGATTTTGGGGCTGCCATTCCCTGCATTGTTACTGCGATAATTATTAGCATATGGGGGTTGCCTGATAGGGTATCTTTGCTGTCCTGCAATGGGCTGCATGCCCTCATTGCGAGGGTATTTCCGACCATAGCGTTCAGCCAATTCTATGGCTGTAAATAGGGTGACTAGCTTTTGAGCCATTACATCAGCTGAGAGATGCACATCTAGCCCATAAATGTATTTATGCAATTCCTCATCATTGACTGCCTCAACATACATGGATAGGTTCATAAATTGGTTGGTGTACTCCCTCACGGTGAGATTTTGCTGATCAAACTGATACCATTGCCTAGCCAAGCATTCTTTTTCCACCGAGGAGACAAAAACTTGGATCATATGCATCTTGAACTCTTCCCAATCACAAAACTGCTGATTTTCTCTTTGAACGAATCTCCACCATGTGTGGGCAAAACCTTCTAAATGAAGGGAGGCAAAAATAATCTTTGCCTCATCGGTACGGGGGTAGATGAGAAATAGGCTTCCAATTTAGAGGTCCATTCCTCTAGTTCAGCTGGGGACGAGGACTGCCCATTGAATTTAGTAAACACAATCTTGTCACGCAGCTCATTTGGGCCCTACTGCCCGTGAATGCCATGTGCTACATGATGCCCATACATGCCTTGCTGTCCAATCCCCGGCTATCCAAAATTTCCATGGGGGCCATGCTGCCCTTGCATTACATGAGGACCAAATTGCCCATTAGGACCTTGCTGTCCAAAATGTCCATGCTGTCCATTACCATATGCATGTTGTCCATTGCCATATGCATGTTATCCATTGCCATGTGCATGTTGCCCATTGCCATATGCATGCTGCCCATTGCCATGTGCATGCCACCCATGCACTTCATGCATTCCATGCTGCCCAAAACTTGCATTGGAGCCATTCCCTTGAGTGTGCAAGTAGCTTCCGTTACGGGGGAGTTGGGGTGCCAAGGATGGGCTTGAAGGATTCGTAACGGGGGAGGGAAGGAGGGGCTCATCATGTTGAGTGGAGGGCTCACCCGTCTCATAAGTGCTATTGGGAATGCCATGGGTACCACCGAGACCTTGTGGGCTATGCCCAGTCTCCGAGGGGGGAGGGCGGTTAGCCTCACGGGGAGGGACATACTCCTTGGGTCGATCCGGGGGGGGGGGGGGGGGGGCAATGGCGGGGATGAGAGCACCCATGCGCTCTATGAGTAAGTCCATCTTGGCCATCATCTCGGAATGATGGTGATCTTGGTGGGTTTCCATCTCCCTGTGGTGTTGCTCCATCTCTCGGTGTCGTTCAACATGATGGGTCTCATGTTGGCATAAGGTTTGGTTGAGCAGAGATAAGCGGTCTATCTCGGGGTCACCCTCTTCAAACATGTCTTCACGATCCTCCTGGGCTGAGCTAGGATCGTTCATTGAGGCACGGGAGTCCCTTATTTCATGCTGAAATTCCTTCTGGGCCTTTGCTTTACCCTTGTGGCTTGCCATCCCAAGTGCAGTCCACCAGACCCCTTGTCACAGAAATGACGATATCTTGAGCTAGCAAGCTCTGATCGTCAAAATTTTTGATTCAAATGAAATCCCTCGATCCCCTCTATGAGGCTATGTAAAAATATATTTGACAGTAAATGATCAGGGCTTTGCTATAATCACTTTTTGTGGGCTGATTGTGTAGGACTGCTGCCTGTCCCACAGTACCTCTAGGCACAAAACTAAGTGTAT
This sequence comes from Lygodium microphyllum, assembly GCF_053477565.2. Classification (NCBI taxonomy): domain Eukaryota; kingdom Viridiplantae; phylum Streptophyta; class Polypodiopsida; order Schizaeales; family Lygodiaceae; genus Lygodium; species Lygodium microphyllum. Next base: position 90,599,450 of record NC_141159.1, on the reverse strand, counting down.
CTCCCAAACTGTAGGGCGGAATGGGGAGCTTTTTAGTTCAGATCGAAGGGGAGGATGCCCTCTTCAAATCAAGCTATAGAGCCCATACTTAGTCACATAAGAAGGCTTTCCTGTAATCAACTTTTGCAGGCTGATTGTGTAGGACTGCTGCCTGTCCCACAATACCTCTGAGCACAAAACTGAGTGTATCTCCCAAACCGTACGGCGGAATGGGGAAATTTTTAGTTCAGATCAAAGGGGAGGATGCCCTCTTTAAATTAAGTTATAGAGCCCGCACTCACTCACACAAGAGGGCTTTGCTGTAATCAACTTTTGTGGGCTGACTGTCTGCAACACCCTATAAAGACTCCCTCAAGGAGCATACCTTATCCCAATGGTGAGGGTCTTATCCCAGACATCCAGGGCCTCAATGGTGGCTCTCAATGCCACATAAAGCCATACATCCTTTGCATCCATAGTTCATTGCTGAGACCATTTCCATAACTGCATACCCTGCTCTTCTTGCATTGCATCCACCATACATTACCAAGTGGTTCATGACATTAGCAATGCATGTAGGGGCTTGTAGACTCAAATGATCGGGGCTTAGGCTATTCCATCAAATGTACCTGCACCTGCAATAATTCTTTGGGCTCCGGATCACTGGGAGGTGGGCAAAGTTTCCCCCGGGCCGGGTTGTGCATCCCTTCAGGGTCTTTGATGGCAAGGGGGTTACCCCTCTTTTGTCTTGCCACCTCGCCTGGCATTGGGCTTTCCCTCACCTGGAATATACATGGCAGGCATTTATTAATTAAACACCTAGCATGAGATGCATTTCAGGAATCAAAATTTTGGGCTTTTCATGAAGTGCATGGAATTGGAATGGGGAATAAGGATAGAGAGCTTACCGACAGTGACTCACTGCCTACTCATCCTTATACAATGGATTTTTTATCAATTCTTGGCTCAGCCAATTCACAAGAAACCAAATGGGTTATGGGTAAGCAAAAATATAATCTCAATGAAGCTTCAACATGAGTAAAATCCATTCCAGTGCCATAAGATCAAAGGGAAATGACTGGGATTAATATTCAGCACATGCATTCAATGCCTGGGACTCCTATTATCTACTTGGACTTATACATTCTCTCAAACAAGGATAGGATTCAACAAGAGGCTTAAAGGGAGAGAATGAAAGCCAAGAATCAGTTACCTTGAGTCTTTTGGAGAAGAAGGCAACCACTAATGCCACTTTGGTCCTTCATGAGAGCTCTACTTTGATCCCGCATGCTCCATAGCTCCAAAATGGTCGTGCTCCGTCAAGAAAGGGTGAAGTCAAGCTTGGGGAAGGATGGCTTAGGACCTTCCCATGAAGATCTCTTGTTGAAATTGAAGCTCTACTCCCATAGCCATGGTTGCCCACAAGTGCATGCCTTCAAATCTTGCTTCTAATCTTCTTCCCGTGCTTCTTGATGGCTGAAATCTTGAGCTAGGCTTGAAGAGGGATTCCCGGGGACCAAGAAAAAACCATAATCTTCAAGATTTTTGAGCTTGATGCCAAGGTTCCATGGCTGCCATGGAGTGCACCAGATCAGGATTTCTTGAAGTGAAAAGGGGAGTCCAAGAGCTGAGGAGGAAGCCTTCAATGCTGCCCAAGAGGCTTGCCAAGAGCCAGGAGTGAGATCAGGGAGGAGAGGAGGGCTGGGGGGGCTATCCAGCAGGCCAGGAAGCAACTCGTTTTTTGCGCTGCAAATTTTGGGGATGCTCCTGGAGGCTCCAGACAGGGTAGACCAAGCTTGATGCTGCTCTAGATGTTGCTCCAACTGAAGGGAAAGCACTGGGACCAACCATTCTTGCTGAGGAAGAAGGGAAAGTAAGATTCCTGAGGTTCTTGGGCTGGAGGTTCCATGGCAGCTTGGAGGAAGGAGGAGAGAGAAGGTCTTCTTGAAAAGTAACTGAGTTTTTGGCCTTCTCTAACTGTGCTACCCTCCTTTTTGCCCAAACCCAAAAAAAAAAAACTTGCATGAAAATTAGTGACAACCTGTCAAATTTATCTGCCCACCTCCAGATGTGTCCACGGTTGTTGGGAAAGCTCCAAGAAAGTCTGCCATAGTCTTCAAGAGTGCTGACAGCCTGCCTGAGTGCTCTTGTATACCTGTGAAAGAGATGTAACTGGAGTTTTCTAACTATGGGAAACTATGAGAGCCCTAAATCTATGGGGAAAGAGAAGGATCAAGGACAAAGCTCTGATACCACTTGTAATGAAAGAGACCTAACTGTCCTAACTAAGGGGAAGGAGAGAGAGAAGGACTGTAGAAGAAGAGGAAGAGGAGAGAGAAAGGCATGAAGAAGAGAGAGAAAGAGGGAAAAAGGAAGAAGAAGAGGAGGAGGAAGAAGAAGAAGCCATGGAAGCTTGAGAAGGTGAAAAGAAAGTTTCTTGATAATTTCTGTGATGCCTCAAAATACCCTCTTACACCTTATATACCATTAGTGTGACTGGCATGTTCCCATGCCATGTTCCTGTGATCCCCGTTCATTACAGGGGGCAACCCTGGCGTATGGATATTTTAAGGGCAAAGGAGGACAATACCACTCCATTGATGCTAATGGACGTAGTAGCCCCTTTGAAGAGCATGGCAACCGTGTTGGAGAAGGTAGGGACAAACTGCATTGTAGATAGGAGAGCCATGATGAAACCCTAGCTCACTCGATCATAGGCTTTGTCCCAATCCATATTGATGAGGACAAAATCAGTTTGCAAGGTCATCTCATGTTTCATGGAGAGAATGAGAGTTAAGATTGCATCATGAATGCATCTTTCATGCACAAAACCAAATTGCTTGCCATGGATGATATCTAAGAAGAAGTGTTTGACCTTGAGCACTAGTGCTTTAGCCAATACCTTATAGGTGAAATTAAGCATGGTCATTGGTCTCTAGTTGGAGGGTTTGGAGTGATCTTCTACTTTGGGGATCAATTTTATCAGATCTTGATTCATACTAGGATGCAACATGCCTGCACACCTTATGTAGTTCATTCGGGAAGCTAAATCCTTACCACAAACTAGCCAAAGTTTTTGAATAACCTCGAGAGGCATGCCATCAATCTTGAGTGACTTCCCAATCTTCATGGCAAAGACTACCATCTTGAACTCTTCTTCTAAGAAGGGCCTATCCAATGCTAATGTCCTATCCACCCCAATAGGGGCAGTTGTGTCATGAAGGAACTCCTTTAGCCTATCTCCATAATTGGGCACTCAAGTGGGTTACTTCGCACAATTGCAGCAAAATGTTGCTTGAAGATTCTTCTGATTTCCTCAAAGAGAGTGGCAATGAGAGTATGATCCCAATTAGTAATACTACCCTCCATCACCTTTGACATGAAACTTTGTTCATGCTCCCAGCTTGGCCCTTTATGAGCTAGTATGGTGTGCTTGGCCCTTTATATGAGCTAGTATGGTGTTCATCTCCAAGAATGACAATAAATGTGGCTACTAGGAATTTGATCATAATTGTAGCTTTATCACTTGATAGCTCAAATGGAAGTCCATGCTTGCATATTGCCTAGAATAATATTGCTATAGTCATCACATATGCTTGCCACCCTAATGTAGTCTCAACTCACATGGTGTGATAATTATTGCTATGATGATACTAAGCTTAAATGTGCTTAGCAACAATTTTGAATTGGTGACATTTCTCAAATTTTGATAAATAACATCTTTTTGTATGTTTAGTTGTATCTAATGATATAGTATGACATAACTCTTAACTGTAGATTTTGCAAGTTGTTAGATTTACCACAAAATGCTCACCATTTTGTAAAAACAGCATGGCTTTGCCACTATCTTTGTTGTGTTATAAACGACCATCCATGATGAAGGCTCTTTTCTACTCATATGAGCTTTAGGACAATCCCTTAGATAGTGCCTTTGAGTATCCTCTAACTCATCAAATGTCATGCATGCCGTTCGGTCTCTCCCATAGCCAATCCATGTATCAACTACCAAACTCCTATGAGCCACTAGCCACAAGAAGAGAGAATTTGTCATGATCCTAAAGCTATCATTGAATGCCCTCTAAAAGTCAGAGAAGAAGGAATTTGAGATAAATTTCTATGTTAGCGAGGAGTGGCCATTAGCTCTACTACTGGCAGTATTATCCTAGTTGTTTGAATTCTCCTCTCTAACTTGGGTTATAGCTAAAGAAAGCTATATCTCATGGTTTGTCATGGAATGGGTCTCTCCAAAGTCATTCTCTTGAATCCTAAGATAATCTCTAAGCAAGCCTTCTATGGTAAGCCCAATGTCTTCATTCCTCGATCTTAGAAAAGCGATTGTTGGGATTGGATCAACATACCATCTTCTCTCATATTGTTGCATTAAAAATGGCTACAACTCTTCTAGTGCATTGCTTTAGAGATCCCGTTCACTACATAGTGCCCTCTAAGAATTCCCAATCTACCCAATCACACGCCTTCTTAAAAAGAAGGAGAAGCATGATGAAGTCATGGCTCATGGAACATGCAAGAACCATTGACTGAGAAGATGCTGTCCAAGATGCTACTCTCTCAAAGAAATCCCCTCTAATAAGGGTGTATAATGTCTAACATCACAAGTTCCAATCTAGGATCAATTCTCTATATAAGAATCTTATGAGCATGTCTAAGCAAAGTGGTCAGTCTCCATTATGTAATCTCTTATCTATCCTCAATGCATATGGGAATTTTACACCACTCAAACATACAATATGGAAATGTGATCTTACTATATATACTAGTTACTCTTTACACTTCATTCCTTTACTTTTATATACTGAAGTCCCTTTAAGCGACTCGACTTTTCTATTGTTTCCTAGAGACTTTTTTTGAGATTTCTCTAGAGTTCTCTCTAGAAACTTTATGACTTCACTCCAAAGAATCTCTGGAGTCGTGCATTCCCTACAAAGAGCTTTGGGAGAAGTCTTTGTGGACTTTTTGGTTAATCTTAATAAGATTTTATTCTCCAAAGGAATATCTTAAAAAACTTTTTAGAGGTTAAGGAGTTCTTCATAGAGAATTCTCAAAGTTGTCTTTAAAAAAAAAAAGATGTGCAAAGGTTTTCTCTTGCCCTTTGCTCCTATAAAAAGAGTGATACCATTGTAAATTGTATCATGGAAATTGATAGAAGCATAATTTCTTTCCATTCTTCACAATTCTCCTTCTCTTGTACTTCTCACTCCTCTCCACTCCACCTCTCACTTCCCTCACTGGTCAACTCCACCTATATGACATTCTTTGCAAATGTCCTCTCTCTTTTCTTCACAGTAGTCTTTCTCCTTGTTCTCCCGTTTATCTTTCCTCCACACCACACACACACACACACACACACACACACACTCTCTCTCTCTCTCTCTCTCTCTCTCTCTCTCTCTCTCTCTCCCCATATTTTCTTTTTAGCCTTCTTCCTCTCTCTCAGTCTTCTCCAACGTTGTTCCTCTTTCTCCCCTCTACTCTCTTATAATGCTCCTTTCTCTTTGGACATCTCGACTTACCTTCTTTCTCCAAACTTTATCCTTTATGTTTTTCTCTAGACTTCCTCTCTTTTCATGTTTTGTGGAGTTCTTGCACCTAGATTTTCTCTCTAGACATCCCTTTATCTATTTTTTCTAGATTTCTTAGACTCTACATTTCCTCTTAGACTTCTCTATATGCATTGCTAGAAACATTTATTTAGCATTTCCCTCTAAATTTTTGTAGCACTCTAACATTTCCACAAACTTTTCTATAACATTTCGTAGAGCACAACATTTTCCAATCATTTTTGTAGCATTCTAGAGACTTCTGGAGTCCTTAAGCATTTATAGAGACTTTGTAGTTGTAACATAAAGAAAGCATACTGCTTTGAGGAACTCACTCACATCATGTGCAACTACTCCATAGTCTGGTGATCATGATGGTATGCTAAAGCTTTGCAAGGTCCTTGCTTTACAATTTTTAATCAAGTGTATGCTACAACATACTTAAGAAAATCTCGAGGGGTAACTCCTACTAACATCCTTGTTATTCTCTTTGGGTTTTTAATAAATGACAAGTTCTAGTAAGCTCTCCTCCTTGCTACAAACTAAAAGTAAGAAAGAGATGGCTATCACTAGCTCAAGAGATGGTAGTGACTCTAGGGAAGGTAGTGAGAGCTCTCAACTTGCCTCTCCATAAGGCATTTGAAAGAATCAACATTAAGCTTGCTACCTTCAAAGGAGTAGCCACAAAAGATATTGAATTCCATCTTCGAATATTCCGAATACCATGCTATAGTAGAGGGGTAGATAGGGAAGACACCTTCCTCGTACTCTTCAAGGGAATTTCATGCTTAAAAAATGGAGAGAACTCAAAAGGAAGACCAACATGCAATAGAGTTCTTGAGTAAGAAAATTAAGGAGTTGGATAGTGTAATTGAGTGTAGATCCACCTTTTTGGCTTCTTGGTGTACCCAATGCCAACAATAAGGGCACATGCCAAATGAGTGTCTTAGGCAAAAATTTTGTAGTGTTTGTCTTAAGGTGGGATATGAGGACTACAAATGCTACTATCTCAAGGGCCTCAAACCATCCCCTTGAACCTCACCTTCTTCCTCATTCAATTCCCTCTCAAGTTTTCCAAATCCCTTAAAATCATCTCTCCTACTATTTAGCATTTTCTCCAACTTTCCTATCATCCTCCACCAGTTTTTTGGTCCTGGTTGTACGAGGCTAGGCCTTGCAGGGCCTTGCGTGCTAGCTTTCTCTCCTCCTCAAGATCTGCTATGATGTCCTCTACAGGTCTGCCACAGTGTTCTAGCTGGGTTTAGGCATCATATTTGCTCACTAGTTGCTGGATCACCTCAAGAAAGTCTCCTAAGTCAAGTTCCTCATTGCTTCTATGGCCTAAGCTGCCCTCTTCCATGTCTAAGACTTCATATTGCACCAAGTTGTCAATCAAGTTGATGAGGTCGAGTAGATCCACTTCCTCGATAGTGTCGGTTCTTGCTATGTCCTGCTCTTTGATCGCATTCTTTGCATGGTCCTACATTTGGGGATTCAATTACCCGTCTATGTCTTGGAATCTTCTCTTACTGGTGGGTCTCTTCAAGTTCTTATGTTTGGGTGACTTTCTTGTTAATTACAACTAGTCCTCAACTTACCCTCACCTGTGTGTGTGTGTGTGTGTGTGTGTGTGTGTGTGTGTGTGTGTTCTTTTCTATGCACTATGTGAAATCAGGCTTTTAGCTCTTCTTAAGTGTGTTTCAAGGGTTGGAAATCAGAGTGGGTGAGAAAACAAAGTGTCTAAGTAGCTCTAGCACTCTCGTCATTGTTGAGATGGCAAGCTCAATACGTGGTGCAGACATTGATGATGGATCGCCTGGCTAGATGAGTCCTCATGTCTACACTTAGCACATTGGTGGTCATTACGATACTCACATGGCCACTGACTTATCACTTATTATATTTAGTTTGTTACACCTACCTACAACTAGAAAAGATATAACACCAGTTGATTAGTATAGTCGGTTATGCACTGTTTGACTTAGAAGGCCACTTTCCTTTATGTTGTATCTTATCTATACTTTGTGTACATTGTATAGTGTGTGAAAGAAGAAGAAAAATCAACAAGAAAACATTTTAGTCTCCATTTCTCTTCTTGTGTTCTTGAGTGAGCTTCCTCTTGTGTATACTACAGTGTATGTTTGGTGCAGCAGCTCAAGCAAGTCCCCCCACCACGCAATTCTTGACATGGTATTAGAGCCGTGCCACTGAGAGAGACTGATTTTCAAGGCTAAAGTGAATGAGAAGAAGCAAGGTTCGAGCAAGCAAGCAATGAGTAAGAAGCTCTCCCATTCTTCCACTCTCTCTCTTGGATAATGCCTATGGAGGCACCGAAAGCAGGGTTGAGCAAAATGTCAAGATTGTGGGAGAGAAGAAAGGAGTCTCACTTGTAGCTTTCTTGCTTGCACAATGGGGGAATACACACAAGGGTGGAGGCTGAAAACAGTTTTCCTCTTCTTAGTTGTGTAAGCCAAAAAGAACTCTTGTACAAAGAAACAGAAGAACCCTATATATGGGTCTCAAACCAAACTCAACTAACTAAGGTGGCATACTAATTGAGCCACGAACTACAGTAGATAAGGATAGCTATCATGTAGCTATTATTCATGGGCGGTGTACCAACCGCATCTGCAACAACTGATACGTCGGTGACATAAATGCACAACGGTCACCCTGGTATATCACGAGTGGAGCTCAATATCTCAACACTCCCCCTCGAGCTCAATCCCAATTCCTGCACACCAAGCAGGTCTCTGAATTTGCGCAGCTTCTCTGCGCCCAATGCCTTTGTGAATATGTCAGCTACCTGATCCTCTGTGCTGACATAAACTAGATCAATAAGACCTAGTAAAACCCTCTCTCGCACATAGTGATAATGCACCTCAATGTGCTTTGTTCTAGCATGATAGACTCGGTTATTTGCCAAGTGTATACTACTCATGTTGTCACAATAAATGACAACTGGCCCATCTGTAGACTGATGCATATCATAAAGTAGCTTATGCAACCAAGCTACCTCACATGCAGCCATTGCTGCATCCCTGTACTCAGCCTCTGTGCTTGACAAGGCAACTGTAGGCTGTTTCTTGCTGCTCCAAGTGACTGCAGCACTCCCAAAAGAGAACACATATCCACTGGTAGATCATTTATCAAAAATACTACCAGCCCAATCAGCATCAGTGTATCCATGCAACTGTATCTAAACCCCAGTCTCATAGAATAGTCCATACTACAATGTGGACTTCACATACATGAGTATGCGTCTAGCCGCATCCAAATGTGGTTTCCTTGGAGCCTGCATAAACTGACTTACCAATCCAACAACATAGCTCAAATCTGGCTTGGTAATAGTCATATAAATCAAACTTCCTACTATGCGTCTGTACATAGTAGGGTCTTCTAGAAGCTCACCTGCATCGGTGCTCAGCTTCACATTCTGCTCCAAAGGAACTGAAATAGGCTTACAGCCTGTCATCCCATATTTGGACAGCATGTCCAATCCATACTGCCTCTGCAAGAGTTGTATCCCACTTGGTGATCTAATCACCTCAATGCCCAAGAAATAACGCAGCTCTCCCAAATCCTTCATCTCAAACTTCTGCTTCAATAGCATTTTCACATGAAGGATATCTTCATCACTGTCACCTGTCATAATCAAATCATCAACATAAATGACAAGTAGCATAATACCTTTCTCTGTTTTTCTCACATAAAGTGAGAAATCTGCCTTGGAAATCTGAAAGCCAATAGTGACAAGATACTGTCCTATCTTGTCAGACCATGCTCTAGGTGCTTGCTTCAAGCCATACAAGGCTTTCTTCAACCTGCAAACAAACTCAGGATGAACAGCATGCACATAACCTGGTGGCTGCTCCATATAGACCTCTTCTTGCAAATCACCATGCAAGAATGCATTCTTTACATCCATCTGATGTAAAGACCATCCCTTTGATGCAGCCATAGCAATGACTACTCTTACGGTTGCCATCCTTGCAACCGGACTGAATGTTTCTTCATAGTCAATGCCATATGTTTGTGCATACCCCTTGACTACTAATCTTGCCTTGTATCTGTTCACAAAACCATCTGCATTATGCTTTACCTTATAAACCCACTTATAGCCAATTGCATTCTTACCTTTAGGCAAACGTACCAATTCCCATGTAGCATTTGCTTCCAAGGCATCCATTTCTTCATCCATGGCTTTCTCCCATTTTTCTTTTCCCATGGCTTGCTCAAAAGAAGTGGGTTCTGGTTCCTGTATCACTTTGACTATATATGCATAGTGAATGGTTGTAAATCCATCATATTTCAGCCTATCCACATGATACCTAGCTCTAGTAGACCTACGCAAAGTATGTTCACTCCCAGGTGCTCTCAAAACATCCCTGGTCTTCCTTACTCCAGGTGTAACAATAGAAGGAATACCCAACTCATCATCAATGCTCTATTCTGAGCCACTGGATTCACCATCCACATAAGAGTGACCTGCATTCACATCCAACATGGGCTGATCTACCTTCTCTTTTCCTTTTCGTGATACCTGAATACCACTATCTACATTGCTTTGAGAAGATTCTCCTGATCTCAATTTGCCTGTCCATGGCGAAGAATGTGAACCACTGCTAGAGGACGCTCCAGGTCCACTAATATCTTGTGACTGCTGCTGTGAATTCTGTACAGCATTACCATTTTGTGCATCTACATTATCAATCACATTTACTGGTTTATACCAGCTACTCATCTCATCAAAAATAACATCTCTGCTCATTGTAAACTTACGAGTAGAAGGGTTATAGCATCTATACCCTTTTTGCTGCAGAGAGTAACCAATAAAGATGCACTTCTCAGCTTTTGGATCCAACTTGGATCTCAACTCATCTGGCACATGTACATAGGCAATGCAACCAAAAATTTTCAAATGAGAAATATCTGATTTCCTACCAGTATACCTCTCTTCTGGAGTCATTCCATGTATTGTTACAGTGGGAGTCTTGTTCATTATGTAGACTGCTGTAGCAACTGCTTCAGCCCAATAAAAATCTGGCAAGTCTTTTTCATTGAGCATGGCACGAGATACCTCTCCAATATGCCTGTTTTTCCTTTCTGCAATTCCATTTTGTTGTGGGGTATGACTGCATGAATATTACTGCTTTATGCCATGCTCCTGCAGGAACCTTGCAAACTCATTTGAGAGGTACTCTCCCCCTCCATCTGACCTTAGGCATTTTATCTGTAGGCCTGTTTCTTTTTCAACCATAGCTTTAAGAGTTTTGAAATGCCCAAAAAATTCACTTTTCTTTTTCATAAAATACACCCAAACTTTTCTGCTATAGTCATCAATAAAAGTGACAAAATAATGACAGCCTCCAAGATATGCAGCTTTAGTAGTCCACACATCTGAGTGGATTAATTCCAATGGCTTCTCACTCTCTTGAACATGTCTAGGAAATGGTTTCCTTGCTTGTTTTCCAAACTGACAGGCTTCACATACCTTATGCATTTCTGCAACCTTGAATTTGGGCAATCCTGCAACAATATTTTGGGTCTGCATTGATTTAAGTCGCTGTACATTAACATGACCAATGCATTTATGCCAGATATCAATATCTGCAACTACACCGGTCCCATGTGCAAACATTGCTGCACTCAATTTAGACATGTCTACATCCAATGTAAACATTCTGCCCTTCTTCTTTCCTTTTGCTATCAAGCGACCTTTATTTTTCATATCCTCAACAAAGCATCCATGAGGATTAAATCTGACCTGCAAGCCCTGCTCAACCATTTGACCAACAAAAACCAGATTCTTGGTGATATTCGGGACATGAAATACATCGGACATGTATTTCTTTTTCCCATCCTTCATAGACAAATGAATTTTTCCAATCTGCACAATAGGATGTGCAGTATCATCACCAGTCTCCACAAATCCTGATTTTTCCATTTTCCTTGCATCCTCCATCCATTCTGCATGACCTGTCATGTGGTTTGATGCACCTGAGTCAACATACCATACATCATTGCTTTCTTCTGCACTTGTCACAGAATTGTTCATGTGCTGCACCATAAACAAATGCTCATTTCTGTCATCACCCTGTCTACTAGAAGATGCATAATTTCCTTGTTACAGTTTTCCATTCATGATGTCATTCTGCTTTTTATAGCAGTCTTTAGCCATATGACCCATTTTACCACAGTAGTAGCATTCAACATTACTATTTGCATTTTGGCCTCTTTGCCATCCACCACGACCTCTTTGGCTCCCCCTGCCTCTAGAGTTACCACGTCCTCCTCCATAGGACTGGTTTTCTTGAGTTTGCTGTATATTCTGATTTCTACCACGGCCTCCATATCGGCCTCCTCTACCTCTACCTCTACCTCTTTCAGCATTTGAGTAGAAGACAACTTCTTTTGAAGTTCCTCCTGAAGAAGATGCACCACCATTTCTCTGCTCCTCAGAAATTAGAAGAGCAATCAACTCCTCAAAATCAGGAAATCTTTCACGGACGGAAATGGATGTTCGGAACTGTGCATAATCCTTTCCTAGACCATTCAAGGTCACTGAGACTAAATCATCATCTTCCACTGGCGACCCAATGGAAGCAAGTGCATCTGCAATCTTCTTCACCTTCATGTGGTAGTCATTGATGCTCATACTTTCTCTTTGCACATTATGCAACTCTTGCTTGAGCTGCATTTTCCTGGCTTGCGTATTCGTGCTATACATTTTTGACAAAGTATCCCATGCCTCCTTTGGCGTACTTGCATCATGAATATGCACAATCATAGAGTCTGAAATACTGATAGATAGCCAGTACATAACTTTCCTGGCTCTCTCATGCCATGCTTTAAATGCCTGCATTTGCTGTTGATTGGGAACATCAGGAAGAACTGGTTCTTCTTCATTTCCTGCAACAAATTCCCAATATCGTTTTCCCATAAGGAAATTTGTCATTCTAAACTTCCATGCCTGGAAGTTGTTATTGTCAAGCTTTTCAGTTACAATCTGTGAAAGAGAATCATACGCCATTACAGAACACTGCAAAAAATTGTGTCATTGCAGAAACTCAGCTTCACCCTCACAAGGGCAAATCTGTAAAACTGGCGAAAGTGGTGTTTGACCACACAGTCACTTCCTAGTGACGATTTTGCATAAACAGAACCCAAGGATGATTCTGAAACTCCCAATGTCTCTGCGCACAAGCATACGTTGCAATTTCTACAGTAACTTTTCACCGACCTGTAGAACAGTGGTCGCACAGCATAAAATAGGGTCTTTTCCTGAGTGCATGCAGAAAACTTCTGCCTTCAAAATAGGCCCCGAAATGGCCTTAAATAAAAAAAACAAGGTCGCCAAGGGCTAAAGCCTCACCCGCAGCATGTAGTGCCCTCTTGCTTCACTGCGAAGGGCGTCTCAACCTGAGACAATGCACTCCTGCACTTTCCAGCTGTGCTACCTGCAGAGATCTGCTCCCAGAACAGAAAATGAAAGCAACACTGCTCCTCTTACTAGAACATCGCGAGCTTGGCTTGCTTTCTTGAGCTCCTTACTACGAACAAGGCTCTGATACCATGTCAAGATTGTGAGAGAGAAGAAAGGAGTCTCACTTGTAGCTTTCTTGCTTGCACAATGGGGGAATACACACAAGGGTGGAGGCTGAAAACAGTTTTTCTCTTCTTAGTTGTATAAGCCAAAAAGAACTCTTGTACAAAGAAATAGAAGAACCCTATATATGGGTCTCAAACCAAACTCAACTAACTAAGGTGGCATACTAACTGAGCCACGAACTAGAGTAGATAAGGATAACTATCATGTAGCTATTATTCATGGGCGGTGTACCAACCGCATCTGCAAAACTGACAGGTCAGTGACATAAATGCACAACGGTCACCCTGGCATATCACGAGTGGAGCTTGATATCTCAACACAAAAATCTCAGACTGCTGTGAGATTTGGTGTGTAAGCATAGCACTGTATATTCTACAAATAAGCCCATCAGGGCTATTATAACTGTTATTTTGGGCGTCTGAGGCCGTTTCAGGCTCCATTTTAGAGCCGCAAGGTTGCAGATAACAGTTTCAGGGTATATTGTGATTTCAGCTGTATTGACCGAAAGTGGGTGCACAGGTTATAGATTGCGAATCTGTAATTTTTTAGGTATTTGCAAGAAGCAAACATAAGGTTTATCTGCAAACAGGTTGCAGATTACATGTACTATTGAGCAATCAGTGAAAAAGGTTGCTTGGTGTAGTGCTATGCACGTGTTATGAAAGATTGTAGAAGACCAGCTTGCTGTGTTGTAGCATTGTTTGTGATAATGGCAGAGAATAGTGGAAATTCCATTATTGAGAAGCTCGACAAGAACAACTACCCTTCATGGAAGTTCCTGTGACGAACTTCCTCATTCGAAAGGGCCTTTATGAGTTTGTTTCAAGTGAAGAAAAGGAGCCAGAGCTGGGTATCCCTTCGACTGCAGATAAATTAAAAGCATGGAAATAATGGAATGTGAAAGATAAAAAGGTGATGTACTGGTTATCTACAATCATTGATAATACGATGTTCGGACATATCATGAATGTAGAAACTTCACATGAAGCTTGGATAATTTTTGAGAACATGTTTTCAGTAAATACAAAGGCACGAAAGATTCGATTTAAGCAAGAGTTGAATGCCTTGAAGAAAGTGAAAATGTCTGTCAATGAGTATGTGCTAAAGGTGAGGAGCATTGCAAATGCTTTAGTAGCGATTGATGCAATGCTTGATGATGATGATTTGGTTTCATCCACTTTAAGTGGCCTTAACAATGAGAAGGCATGGAAATCATTTGTTACTTCAGTATATGTACGGAAGCCATTTCCAGATTTTGATGAGTTGATCTCTCTCATGCTTACTGAAGAGATCAATATGCAGGGTGACTCATCTAAAAAAAATAGTGAATATGTTTTAGGAAGGGGACATGGTAGATGAAGCCGTGGTATGGGACGTGCTGGCGATAACCAATAAAACAAGTTCAATCAGCAATTTGGTGAAATGTAGGTTTTAGGAGGCTAAGGAAACTTTAGAGGCAGGGGGAGCTCTAGAGGAAGAGGTGGATGGTAGAATAGAGGTTCTAGAAATTCTGCTATTGTTTGCCATTATTGTGGCAAAATAGGCCATATTGCAGCCCATTGCTATGATAAGAAGGATGATTTTCGTAGTGGTAAATTGTAGCAAGGAAACTATGCATCATCTTCACGATAGAATGAAGACAAAAATGAGCGTCTTTTTGTTATGCATCATATGATGAATGCAGTTACAGGAAAGGGGACACATGATGATGTATGGTATGTTGATTCAGGTGCATCTAATCATATGATTAGTCATGTTGAATGGTTTGGAGAGATGCAGGACCTAAAAAATCCAGGTTATGTGCAGTCATGTGCCAAATGAGCTACGGAAGAAGTTTGATCCAAAGGTTAAAAAATGTATTTTTATTGGATACTCTTTAGAGTAGAAAGGGATCGTTGTTATAATCTTGTCACATGTGAGTTCAAAGTGAGCAGGGATGTTATCTTTGATGAGATGGGCAACTGGTATGCACCTGATGGTGATGTATTAGATGATGATAATGATTAGGGCAGCTATGTGCATAAAGAAAAACAAGAATCACAGAGTCTTAGTAGACCAGAAACATCATTTGGTACTATACCTACAGTGAGCCCTTAGTCTAGAGGAGACTAAGGACTAGCCCCACATCTTTAGGTGGATCTATAAATGTTGCAGGGAAGGACAAAGGAAAGAAGAAAGTACTGGATGGTAATGATGCATCTACCAGTCATTTGGGATTTGATGGAGATTCTAGTGGTTCGGAGAGTTTGGATGATGAGCTTGGTATTCCTTCAGTCAGGACACCAGGTGTGCAAGGAGCTCATAGTAATGTAAAGGCTCCATTGAGTGATCCGATGGTACGCAGATCTAGCAGGGTTAGATACTATGTTAAAAGATTTGGCTTTGAAAGTTATGCAGCTCACCATTATGCTTATATGGTGAAACTAGTTGAGGATGTTGAGCCCACTTGTTTTGAGGATGCTGTTGGTCATGCTCATTGGGATGCAGTAATGGATGAGGAGATGGCTACATTAGAAGCCAATAAGACTTGGGATTTAGTATCCTTACCTAAGGTTAAGAAAGCTATTGGTTGTAAGTGGGTTTACAAAGTCAAGCATAATGCATATGGTTCAGTTAGCAGGTATAAAGCTAGGCTGGTTGCAAAAGGCTATGCTCAAACATATGGCATAGATTATGAAGAGACATTCAGTCCAATTGCTAGGATGGCAACTGTTAGATGTGTGATTGCCTTGGCAGCAGCCAAATGTTGGAGTTTGCAGAAAATAGATGTTAATAATGCCTTCTTGCATGGTGAATTGCAAGAAGAAGTGTATACGGAGCAGCCAACAGGTTATGAGGATTTAGAGCATTCCACATATGTGTGTAGGTTAAAGACGGCACTCTATGGCCTGAAGCAAGAACCTAGAGCATGGTCTGACAAGATTGGAGAGTATCTTGTCAATATTGGATTTTGTATTTCTGATGCTTATCACTCACTTTATGTGAGAAAGGGAGATGCATGTTTGGTCAGCATAGTCATCTATATGGATGACTTGATTATTACAGGTGACAGTGATAATGGGATTGCCGAAGTTAAGGACTCCTTGAAGAAGAAGTTTGAGATGAAAGATTTGGGTGAGCTGAGATACTTTCTTGGTATTGAGGTGATTAGATGTGATGATGGTATATGGCTATCCCAAAGGCAGTATGGCTTGGATATGTTATCCAAGTATGGTATGATAGCATGTAAGCCTCTTTCAGTACCATTGGAGCAAAATGTGAAGTTGAGTGCTGATGTTGGGCATGAGATAGAACACCCTACTATGTTCAGGAGGATAGTAGGGAGTTTGATTTACATGACTATCACAAGGTCAGAATTGAGCTATGCTGTTGGCCTTGTCATTCAATTTATGCAGATGCCGAGAAAGCCTCATTTGGATGCAGCTAGATGTATATTGAGGTATGTGAAGTCCACTTTACATTATGGACTTTTTTATGAGGTAGGTAAGGATGTACAGGTCTTTGGATACACAGATGCAGATTGGGCTGGTAGCATGTTAGACAGAAGATCTACAAGTGGATTCATGTTTTCCTTTGGTAGTGCAACAGTTACATGGAGCAGCAAAAAGCAACCTATAGTTGCTTTATCGAGTAGTACAGAGGCTGAGTATAGAGGTACTGCTATGGCAGCATGTGAGGTGGTACGGCTGCAAAAGTTATTAGGTGATTTGGATGTGTAGGGAGATGGTCCAGTTGTCATCATACCTACCTATAGTTGGAAAAGATATAATGCCAATTGATTAGTGTATCGGTTATGCACTGTTTGACTTAGAAGGCCACTTTCCTTTATGTTGTATCCTATCTATACTTTGTGTACATTGTATAGTGTGTGGAAGAAGAAGAAAAAAGAAAATGTTTTGGTCTCCATCTCTCTTCTTGTGTTCTTGAGTGAGCTTCCCCTTGTGTATACAGTGTGTGTTTGGCACAGCAGCTTAAGCAAGTCCCCCCACCACACGATTCTTGATAGTCATAGGTTTAGCTTGATAGGCTTGTATGCTCAGTTTTTGGCTGTGGGTTATGGTTGTCCTCGCTAGTTCATAGGGTTCTCTACTATGCCCTCCGCTCAGTCAAGATTCGTTTGGGCTCTACGATTCCGCTTGATGTCCCTAACGGATTGGATTTGTTAGATGGTCGACTAGTGGCACCTCTACATCTGGATCTCGCTGATTCCTTTGTTCCTTGTGCCAGAAAGGTGTCTCAAGCATCTGTATGGTCTTCGGGTGTTCGTATGGCCAATGTCTAGATGGATCTGGTCCAAAATTTGAAAATTCTTAGAAAAATCAACTCGACCCAACAGGTCTAAATTGCAGGGGTTGAGTGACTAACTCAGACAGTGGGCCAAGTGGCCGAGTCAAACTGGGTCGAATTAGGCCGGGGCGAATAGCACGAGGCTCAAGTGGTCGAGATCGAATATGAAATTCGAACGGGCTAAGTGGCCAAAGGTTGAGTACCTAGTCTGGTTAAGTGGATGACTCGGACGCGGGCCAAGTCTGGGTGGACCGAGTGCTAAGTGCTTGAATATGCCTGGGGCAAATTGGGCCGCCAAGGTGAATAAAAGTGGGTTCAGATGGTAAATTCATCCTAGGCCAAATGTCAACTTGCCCGAGTGGGATTGGCCCGAGTCACAGGTCGAGTCGAGCTGAGGGCCAATTTTTAATGTGTCTAGGTAAGATGGGCTGAGTGGCCAAACACAAGAGAGCTGATTCTGGGACTCGGCCCAAAATCGTTGTCACTTAGACGGGCCAAACGCGATTCGTTTTTTCCAAAACGATGAAAAATTCGTCGGGCCGAGTGATTGTGGGCTTCACACTTGCCAAGCACTTTCAAATCCTACCTATGCATGAAGGAGAAGGTGTGGATATACCTATAGTGCAACTTGTTAATGGCACTATTGAAGCAGATCCACGCAATGGAGCTCTCTCTCTCTCTCTCTCTCAACCAGGGTTTCAAATGAGATCTCCCTTGGCCTCTTGGATATTAAACCCCTTCCCTGTAAGGTTCTTGCCACTCCTACCCCCTCACTCGTCGACCTCAACCCCCTTAAGCACTCCTTCCCATTTTTTCCTAATTTGTACCCTGTTTGGCCTGTTTTACAATAGTAAACCCTATGCTTTTTGAACCGATCTCTTAATCTTAACCTACTCTAAATGCAAAAAGAATCGAAAGCAAAGTACTGAACTGATTTCCCCTACTCATCCAACCATCAAAATAACCCAAATACTTACTTTTTGTGAAGATTAAAAATCCAAAACTTCATACCTATCTCAATCTTCAGTTTTGGGGATGAAACCCTTACTTCGATGCTTGAGCGCGCAAGCGCTCAAGCTTGAATTCGTGGTCTCGGCAATGGAACCAAAATGTTGGGAGCTCATGCTCAACTGCCAAGACCCATGAACCGCTTATTATTAAAGTGTTTCAAGTGAGCACTAATGGCTACCTCTCACATAGCCGATGCGCTATCCCTCTCTACGAGTGTAATGAGCTTACCTTGATACCCGATTGAGTTGCTTCCTCTCTCAAGCACTCCGGTAACTCCACGATTCACGATGCAAGCTCAAGCATCCTTAAGCCTCTTTCTCCAAACTCCATCCTTCATAGCCACGCGCGAGACGAGAGAAGAGAAGAGAAGAAGAAGAGGGGAGATGGTGGAGGGATTCACCTCCAAGATCCCTCACTCTCACACACTCACTCCCTCACTCACACTCCCTCCCTCAAGCACTCATAAGCAAGCAAGCAAGAGAAGAGAAGAGGAGGAGAGAAGAAGAAGAGTCCACTTTACCATATACCAAAGAATGAGCTCTCATTCACTTTTTGAACTTTTTATACAAAACCCTAAATCCCTTTTGGGCAGTCATTCCCTTATCCCCTTTTTACATGGCCGGCCCTTTTTCCTATTCCCTTCTACTTGGCCTATTTCTTTGATTTATGCCCGTCTACCCTTTTACAATTTGGACAAGAGGGAGCCTAGCGCTCTTTTTCAAAAATTGTGAGATACCTTTCATTTAAAAATGTGATTTTGCCTTTAGCTTGATTTTAGAGGCCATCCTTGCACCTTCGCTTGTTCTCCATCCTGTTTCTTCCATTGCCTCCATATTTTACTTCTTTTTCTTTCATCTCAAGCTGGGGTTAACAATGATAGCTATGTGTAGAAAGAAAAGCTAGAATCACAGAGCCTTAGTGGACCAAAAACAACATCTCGCACTACACCTATAGTTAGCCCTTGGACTAGAGACTACGGAGTAGCCCCATATCTTCAAGTGGATCTACAAGTGTTACAGGTAAAGACAAGGGAAAGAAGAAAGTGTTGGATGGTAATGATGCATCTACTAGTCATTTGGGATTTGATAGAGATTCGAGTGGTTCAAAGAGTTTAGATAATGAGCTTGGTATTCCTTCAATCACGACACCAAGTGTACAAAGAGCACATAGTAATATAAAGGCTCCACTAAGTGATCCAATGGTATGCAGGTCTAGTAGGGTCAAATACCCTATTAAAAGATTTGGTTTTGAGTGTTATGCAGCTCATCATTATGCTTATATGGTGAAGTTAGTTGAGGAAATTGAGCCCACTTGTTTTGAGGATGTTGTTGGCCATGCTCATTGGGATGTAGCAATGGACGAGGAGATGGCTACATTAGAAGCCAATAAGACTTGGGACTTGCCTAAGGGCAAGAAAGCTATGGGCTGTAAGTGGGTTCACAAAATCAAGTATAATGTAGATGGTTCAATTAGAAAGTTTAAGGCTAGGCTGGTTTGCAAAAGGCTATGCTTAAATATATGGCATAGATTATGAAGAGGCATTCAGTTGAGCTGCTAGGATAACAACTGTTAGATACGTGATTGCTTTGGCAACAGCCAAAGGTTGGAGTTCGCAGCAGATGGATGTCAAGAATGTCTTCTTGTATGGTGAATTATGATAAAAGTCAGAGAGAGAGGTTGGAGCTAACACACAGTGAGAAGCCCTCTTGCTCTCTCACATATATTCCATTGTATATATTTTTCATAACTCAAATAACTGTTTACAACCTAAGGTCACAAGGACCATTCACACCAAACAACTAAGTCCTAAGCATTGACTTATTTAATGTCCGCATCATGTAGTATAGTTGGACAACTTAAGTGTCGGGTACAATCATACCGAAGACAGAAGGATGAGCTTGAAGTCTAACACTCCCCCTCAAGCTCAAGACAACATGTGAACACCAAGAAACTGTCTGAAAACACTGAACTTATCTTTACTTAGAGACTTGGTTGAAAGTTGAGAAGGATCGAAGCTTGCACGTGAGAGCTATGGCGGGAGAGCAAGAGCAAGAAAGAGAGAGACAAGAAATGGGAACTACAACAACCACAATGCGTGGCCGGGCCTTCCTTTATTCAAACTGTCACTAAACGAATAAAGAATAAGCGACTGTGATAGGCGCCCGCCACCTGCAGTGTGTAGTTGGCGGGTACTATCAGTGTAGTAATACACGGGCAACCAGGCGGAGGTGCCTTTACCCCCAACAACCTCCCACTTAAAGGCAAATCTGTCCTAGTGAGAGAGAGAAAAAAAGACAGGACAACATGTACACATGTACAACAGGATGAGGAAAAAGAAGTCATCTCATCCAATACCCATCAATCTCCTGAGGAAGGCAAAGCGCTCGGTAGTGAGGCTTTTTGTGAGCAAGTCTGCAAGATTTTGCTTAGTCAGAATCTTGACAAGGTCAATAGATATGTCCTCAACGACCTCGTGAATGAAGTGATACCTCACCTCAATATGTTTCGTCTTCGCATGGAAGACCAGATTCTTGGCCAACTGAATGGCACTCATAGAATCCGAATGCAATGTAGGCATAGCATTTGTCATACCAAGGTTTGCAATCAAACGGCCTAACCAGATAACCACCTCTTTGGCTGTAATATACTCAGCCTCCATAGTAGAAAGATCCATACACTTCTGCACCTTGGACATCCAAGAGATAGCCCCTCCAGCATAAGTGAACACATAGCCAAAAGTGAACTTCCTACTATCTGCATGTCCTGCATAATCAAAGTCAGTGTACCCCATGACTCCTGTATCCTGGCTGCCATAACAAAGACACATATCTACTGTGCCCTTCAAGTACCTCATGATACCCTTCATGACATCCCAATATTTCTTGCCAGGTGTAGCCATATAACATGCCACAACCCCAACTGCAAAAGCTATATCTGGAGACGGGTGGCTATCATGGCATACATAAGACTGCCCATGGCTGATGCATAGGGAATCTTGGCCATCTCGGCCCTCTACTCATCTGTCTGTGGACAATCGGCATGTGAAACCTTCACATGAGAAGGTAATGGACATCCAATAAGCTTAACATCCTGCATGCGGAAGCGCTCAAGGACTTTATGAATGTACTTCCTCTGTGAGACAGATAGAGTAGTCCCTGAGATCAATCACACGTAATGCGCATACCAAGTATATGAGAGGCCTGCCTGCTGTCCCAGATCTTTCATCTCAAAGCTCTTCTTGAGCTAAGCCTTAAGAGCATCTAGCTCGTCATGAGTTGTCCCTGCTAAAAGCATGTCATCCACATAGAGTACCAAAATCAATAAAGAACTGTCATGGGCTTTTTTCGTGTACAAGCATGGATCCATAGCACTGTGGATGTAGCCCTGTGACTACATGAATGGATCAAACTTATGGTACCATTCCCTAGGTGCCTGCTTTAAGCCATATAGACTCTTCTTTAGTTTTTGCATTAGGTGTTCCTTGCCAGGGTTTGCAAAGCCCTTAGGCTGCTCCATGTAAATCTCATCATGCAAGTCCCCATGTAAAAAAGCCATCTTGACATCCATCTGGTACAAGTCCAGGTGTCAAGCTGTGCAACCAAGGCCAAGACTAAGCATAGGGTGGTCATCTTGACCATAGGAGAAAAGACTTCATCAAAGTCAACACCATGCTCCTGCTTAAAACCCTTAGCAACCAATCGAGCCTTGTATGCCGGCTTGAGGTGTCTAGGGGTACTTTTCAGCTTGTACACCCACTTGCATGGCAAAGTTTTCTTACCCTGAGGCAAGGAAACCAAATCCCAAGTCTGATTCTTATGCAATGAGTCAAGCTCAGACTGCATAGCCCTCTCCTAAGAGTGACAATCACCCCTGCACATAGCCTCATCAACAGTAAGAGGCTCTCCTGCATTTGTAACCAGTATATACTCCATAGAGGGTGCAAAATGGTCAGGAGGTTGTCTATCTCTAGTAAAATGCCTCAACCCAGGCTCTGCTGCCTAACTGACATCCTGTCTAGCATCAGCATGTCTAGCATCTGGGCCATGAGCATCAAGTGATGCTGCGCGCTATCTAGCTGGTTGTGGAGCGGCGGGCTGAATGGGAGAAGGGGGCTCCTCTTGAAAGATAACTCTGCATACCTCAACCACTTTTTTAGGCTGCATATGCATTTTGTTCTCATGAAAGTTGACATCATGGCTGCAGATCACTTTCCACGCATGCGGATCCCATAGACGGTAACCCATCTCTCCTATATCTCCATAGCCAATGAAAATGCATTTGACACTCTTAGGATCCAGCTTATTGTGTTTGTCCTTGGGCACATGGCCGAATGCCTCACAGCCAAAGACACGCAAATGATCATAAGAGGGGGGCTTGCCTGCCCACATCTCCTCTGCAACCTGAAAGTTAATGCCACTGCTAGGTGACCTATTAATGAGATGCACTGCAGTAGTAACTGCCTCAACCCAAAAGTGCTGCGGTAAGCTAGCATGGCTAAGCATGCTCCAGATCCTTTCCTGAATGGTCCTATTCATGCATTCAACCATACCATTCTGGGGTGGGGTATAAGGGGTGGTCAACTAACGCTTAATACCCCGCTCATCACAAAACTACTCAAAAGCACGTGATACATACTCACCCCCATTATCTGATCTTAGGCTTTTTAGCCTTTTTCTAGATTGGTTTTCTGTCAATGCAAGCCAACGCTGAAATGTGTCTAAGACATCGGATTTTTTATTTATGGGATAAGCCCAAACCTTACATGAGTAATCATCTGTGAAAGTAACAAAGTACTTTGCCCCACCTGACAGGGCATGGGCCCACATACATCTGAGTGCACAAGAGCTAAGGGCTCACCCATGCGTTTCTTACCAGAATTTTTATGTGTATTTCTAGTCTACCTGCCATACAAACAATGATCACAAGAATCAAAATGCGAAGAGTCAAAAGGCAAAAGATACTGCAAAGTATGGAGCATTTTCATTCCTTTAAGAGACATAAGCCCCAAAAATGAGCATGCCAAAGGGATACATGGGGAATAGAACCCACAGACAAAACATGATCCAATGTAGCTCCTGATACAAGTAAGGGATAGAGGTTGCCAGACTTGGCACCTCTTGCAAGTACAAGCTTGCCACGACTAATCTTCCATGTAGAGTCTCCAAAAGACACAAAATATCCTGCATCATCAAGCTGTCTAGCTAACATAAGGCTGTGAGTCAATGCAGGTACATGGCGTACATCATGCAAAACAAAAGAGTTGCTAGAAGGAAACTATAGCTAAACATCTCCAATGCTCACAATGTCAAGAGACCTGTCGTCACCAAGATGCACAGAACCAGATATGGTACGATAGGTAAGAAACCAATCTTGACAGGGTGTCACATGAAAGGACGCACCCGAATCCAAGATCTAGCACTACGTATACATAGAATGTATCTCATAATTCTGTAAGGCATCGCATGAAGAAGCTACAAGTATGTAATCATCATCTGAATCGGTGGCCTGCATGACATTAACCTCTTCTATCTTCACACTGGACTTTGCAGGTACAATACTGTGCTCATAAGACTTTTCCTGCACTTTTTCTTTTCCCTTTTCCTTGTGCTTATCATTGTGCATTTTATGGCACTGCGGCCTAATATGTCCTCCTTTCCATGTGACTTGGACTTGGACTTCTGAGAGTCCTTGCCCTTATGATCATTATCATGCGTGCCATGTCGGCCACCTCTAACTGTCAATGCATGTGAAGAGCGGGAAGCATCATTGTTTCTCCTGTTTATTTCCTTAGTCAATAAAGCACTCTCAATGTCTTTGATTTTCAGCCCATCAAGCGTGTTCGTGCATATGGCAATATGGAAGATATCCCATGATTTAGGAAGGGTGTCAAGCAGAAATAACAGGTGCAAGTTATCATTGAACTCAATACCATGTGACAACAGATTCTTCATGATAGCATGAAACTAACTGAAATGAGATGATAGGGATGACCTCTCCTTCATGCGAAGGTCCATTAACTGCTTCGGCCAATACATATGTGATGTAGGACTTTGCTACGCATAAAGCTCCTAAATTTTCTCCCATAAGTCCCGTGCACTCTGACTCTCATCTTCAACAACATTATGATGGACCTCTTCTAAGAGTGACAAAATAATAGTAGACTTGCATAGCTCATCAACTTCCATCCAAACATCATCATCCATATCCTCAGGTTTGACACCCTTGAAATGCAAGGGTTTAATCTGAAACTTCTGCACCAAAACCTGCCATATTTGGGACTTTCAATACCCATAGTTGGTACCATCCATCTTGGCAATGTTAAAGAGAGCTGTGTCTTTCAGATGACTAGCCATATTGTCCCAAATCAATGCAAAAAGACAAAATTGTAGGTTGCTGTAATTAGCAAAAAAGTACTAAAATCACTGTTAAAACTGGCTGAAAGAGTGGATTTTACCAAGAGAAGCACATGTCCACCAAATATGACCAAGATAACATCAAATAGTAAGCAATACCCTTAGAGAAGTGCTCAAAATTTGTAAATTTTAACTTGCTATAATAAATGATAGATTTTAGTAAATGAGAGCTAATTGTGCTAGAAGCGGATCCCAAGTCAATCATATACTGCCAAGACCATAACTAGCATCATGCGAGCATAATATAGGCATATGACAGTCGATAAGCATGAATCCAACACCCGAACATGTCATGAAATATCTGCCAGTGAGTAGGCACACCCCTCAATCAACGGAGCAAAGTGTATCTACCACTACCAAGATTTGACACAAGTAGGTGTTAGATCACAAGGAAAGGGACCCAAGTCAAAGAGTCAGCTCATAAGCATCGGAAGGAACCAAGACATATGAAACATGCATCATCTCCCAAAGGGTAAGAAATCCCAAATAGTCTCAAAAGCTCAAATAGCATAGACCACCTGCAATGTCTGTCAAGCATCCAAAGACACTCCCACTGGCACAAAGGCCGTAAATATCAAGCAACAAATCTAGAACAAAGCATGTACAAGTACCAGTGACAAGTGTCCAAGATCAAGCATCAATGAGACATCCCAGACATGGAGGCGGTGTGACATCCATATGTAGCATCCATAGACATCAAGTATATCCCAAAATAAACTCTGGCAAGCCAATAAATCTCCAAAATGTGCTCCAGAGAATCGAATTTCAAGCCCAAGTAAAGCTCCAATAGCATTTAAGCTCAAACAATGTAACTGACATAGGTAGGTGATATGAGCATAAGTGCATGTCCAAAGGGGTCAAGCATAGACCGATAAGTTCCAAGATACATCCAAGATAAATATCCAAATGCTATGGAAAGTGGAGCTCAAGCTCAACCAATGATTAAGAAGCAATGTTGAACCCTTTTCCAATACCCCCGATGGTCAATACATCAATGTACATCTCCAAGACATGACCTGAATAGCATAGGCATAAGCATACATGAGTAGAATAGCTTTAGCCCAACTGTTCACAGCAGACATTTGCTACTCCAGACTGAGTATCTCAAGCCTCAAATTAGTGCCAAAATGATGGCAATCCATTAACATAGCATCTCCATACATGTAGACATCATCCGAGCATCAATATGCATGGAGTGATCAATCTTGGTAAGCATAGACTTCAAGAGATAAGTGCTGCCCTGTTTTGGCTAGATCTGGGACTGTTCAAAATAGTCAATGGCTGAGCTAAATCAGCTCCAAATGCATCTCACATAAGAGGTATAACATCCACAAGTGATCCGGTATCAATAGACATCAGTAGAAGCATCACATAAGCCATAGGCATACAAATACATGCTGTCTCAGACCTGAAATTTGTTGCAAAATATTCTGTCATTAGACTTTGGCAAATCCGACATCACCATCATGTCCGGAGTGTGCCAAAACCCCAACTTAGATTCTTACCTTGCCTGAGTTGGGTTCCGAATGCCCGAGATATGACAAAAAGAGTGATTTTTGAGCCATTTTTGCAAACATGTGCAAATAAAACGTGAGCATGCTGCTGTACTTGAGGGGCCAAATCAGGGTGGGTAGGGGATAAGCAAGAGCCCAATGAAGGCCTACACAAGCCTAGGACAAGTCCAAGCAAGAGGTCAAGAGAACAAGCTTCAATGATGGAAGCTATGGCTGCCTCTTCATGAAACCTTGTTGTTCATGTCAAAGAATGGCTGAGAACTGAGTGAGAAGCAAGCTCTCATACCTCATGTAGATGCCAAGGAAGGCCGCGAAGAGCCTGCTCTGATACTAGTTGAAAGGTAAGAAGGATCAAAGCTTCCACATGAGAGCTATCGCGGGAGAGGAAGAGCAAGAAAGAGAGAGACAAGAAATGAAAACTCCAACAACCACAATGTGTAGCCGGGCCTTCCTTTATTCAAACTGTCACTAAAAGAATAAAGAATAAGTGACTGTGAGGGGCACCCACCACACTTGCAATGTGCAGTGGCGGGTACTGTCAGTGTAGTAATACACAGGCAACTAGGCAAAGGTGCCTTTATCCCCAACATTGGTAAAGATATCTGCAACCTATTTATCAGTCTTCACGTGCATGAGATCAACTCTTCCTGCAAGAACCATCTCTCTGATGAAGTGGTAGTGTACCTCAATGTGTTTTGTCCTGGCATGGTATATTGGATTCATGGCCAGGAGTACAGTGCTAAGATTGTTACATAGCAGAGTCACTGGAGTATCTACCTGTATATCTAAATTAGCCATAAGCTTGAGCAGCCATGCAGTCTCACATGCTGCTAATGTAGCACCCCTGTACTCTGCCTTAGTACTTGATAAAGCAACCATAGGCTGCTTCTTGTTGCTGCTCCAGCTGATCATTCCACTTTCAAACCCGAAAGCATAGCCACTCGTAGATCTACGGTCGTATGAGCATCTTGCCCAATCTGCATCCGTGTATCCAACCAGGGCTTATCTCTCACATAGAACAGCCCATTATCTATAGTGGACTTAACATATTTCATAATGCATCTAACCGCATCTAAGTGCGGCTTCCAAGGCTTTTGCATAAACTGGCTTATGAGCCCTATAGCATAGCTCAAATAAGGCCTAGTGATGGTCAAGTAAATCAAACTTCCAACCATCTACTTGTACATAGTCACATCCTCAACTTCAGCCCCAATGCTCATGTCTAACTTTACATTCTGATCAAGAGGTGTATCTAGTTGTTTGCATTTAGCCATGCCATACTTTTTCAGCATTTCCATGGCATAGTGCTTCTGCATCAACCATAAACCATTTTCAGCTATAACCATCTCAATGCCCAAGAAATACTTCAAATCACCTAAGTCTTTCATGTTAAATTCAGTTTTCAGTATCTTCATTACATGCCATATGCCCAAGTCATCATCACTAGTGATTATCAAATCATCAACATATATGACTAGCAGTACCAAGCCACTATTAGTCTTTTTCATAAATAGGCTGTGATCAGTCCTACCAACAGGAAATCCCAAGCTCTACATGTAGTTATTGGTCCTTGCATGACAGGCTCTCGGAGCCTGCTTCAACCCGTACAATGCTTTTTTTAGTCTGCATACATAGTACTGAAAATCAGGGTGTACATACCCTTCCGGTTGACCCATATAGACATCCTCTGCCAAGTCACCATTGAGGAATGCATTCTTCACGTCCATCTAGGCTGCAATTTCTAGCCTCTAGCAGCAGCCAAATCAATCACAGTGCATATGGTTGCCATCTTGGCAACAATGCTGAATGTTTCCTCATAATCAAGTCCATATTGTTGGGCATACCCCTTAGCAACCAGCCTGGCTTTGTACCTTTCCACACTACCATTCGACTTGCATTTGATTTTGTAAATCCATTTGCAGTCAATGGTGTTTTTCTCTTCAGGCAGTGGCACAAGATCCCATGTTTTATTTTCGACCAAGGCATTCATTTCTTCATCCATAGCTGCACACCAGTTCTCATCTTTTACTGCTTCAGCATATGTACCTAGTTCTTTGATCTCCATCACTTTTATCATGTAAGCATAATTCTTTGCAGAGTAGCCACTATACATCAACCTATCAATAGGATGACCCTCTGCGAGCGTCTCAACTGTGGTGCATTGTTCAATTCCCCTCTCTCATGAGGGGGAATGTACCTTTTCTGCTTGGTACCAGGCGTATACACAATCGGAATACCAAGTTCACTGTCTAGACTATCAGTTGAGTCATAGCCTAAAGTCATCCTGCCAGGTGTCATCACACAAGATATATCATCAATGACTTTTCCTTTTCCTTTGCAGTCCACTACATCATGTTTCCCCCTCACTGACATAGTGGTGTCAGTGGATGGTAAGCCAGAGCTCCGCAATCTCCCTGTCCATGGAGATACCGTCTGACCACTAGGACCTATCATAGTAGTACTTTGCTGCAAATCAGTTGTAGATACATGAGTAGAAGGCATATTTGATGGCACTACAGCTGATGATACATACCAAGAGGCCATCTCATAGAAGATAACATCCCTGCTCACCAAAGTTTCCCTGGTAGAGGGATCATAACATTAGTATGCCTTCTTCTCCTACGAATAGCCAATGAAAACACACATGTGCTTTTGGATCTAGCTTCTTCCTTTTCTTATCTGGGATGTGCACATAAGCAAGATAGTCGAAGACTTTCATGTGACTTACATCCGGCTTATAGCCATACAACTTCTCAAATGGTGTCATCTCATGAATACCTGCAGTGGGAGTCCGATTCAAGATATACATGGCTGTCATATTAGCCTCAGCCCAATAATAGAGCGGCATCTTCTTCTCATTCATCATGGCATGAGTAGCTTCCATCAATATCCTGGTTTTACGCTCAACCACTCCATTTTGCTGTGGAGTATAGCAGTAAGTAAGCTGCCTACGTATGCCATTTTCAGCCAGAAAATTGTCAACTCATTTGGCACATACTCCCCACTGATTTCTGATCTCAAGCAAGAGATATAGCAATCAAATTCCTTTTCAACTTGCTTTTTAAACTGCTGAAAAACAACAAACACCTCATCCTTTGTCTGTAGAATATACACCCAAGTATAGCAACTGTAATCATCAATAAATGTCACCTAGTACTTCGAGCCTCCCATAGATGCATTATGGGCTGGCCCCCAAACATCAGAGTGCACTAACTGCAACGGATGTGTACTCTGCCTTACATGCCTAACAAATGGCAACCTCGATTACTTACCAAATTGGCAAGCATCGCATACATGACCAATGCCTGTGTATTAGAACTTGGGTAAACCTGTAACAAGCTGTTTTTTTTTGCATAATTTGCAACCGCTGCAAATTCACATATTCCACTCTCTTATGCCAAATTTCCAAATCTCTGACTGTGCCAGAACCATGGGCAAACATAGCTGAATTCAGCTCTGGCAAAGTGGCATCAAGAGTAAACATTCTACCATTCTTGTGACCGCAAGCAATCAACTTGTAGTCATTCCTAAACTCTTTAATAAAGCATCCATGCTTATTGAACCTAACCTGCAAGTTCTGCTCTATCATCTGTCCTACATATAGTAAGTTCTTCTTTATTGATGGGACATGCAGTACATCATGCAAATTTTTCTATTTGCCATCATGAACCACAAGAGGCACTTTTCCTTTATGCTCAATGCTATGCTATGTGTCATCACCTGTGTATACATAGCCATGTCTTTCAGCTACCATGTCAGTGAACCAATCACCGTGAGGGGTCATGTGATTCAATGCCCTTGAATCAATGTACCATATTGCATCATCAGTGGATTTTTCAGCAGCCCTATCTTTCACATACTGCATGGCAAACAATCTATCTCCTGAAGCATCATCTGCCTGACTAGACGTAGCAAAATGTCCATGCTATTTGCCCTTTGATTGCCTTGCTTCTTCCAACAGTCCTTGGCAATATGACCATACTTCCCGCAGTAATGACAATCCTTATCCTTATTCGAATTGTCAGATGGACGCTGCTACTGCTAGGAGCCTTTGCCTCTAGGGCTAGATCTCCCCCTGCCTCAAAAGTTTCCACCACCTCTTGCATTCGGTACCTACTGGTTGTTATTGATGCATTTTGATGGCCTCCTCTCCCAGAACCATAGCCTCTACCGTGGCTGTCACGACCACATTGATTGGAATAAAAGACCGCATGCTTGCTTTTGGAACTGCTTGACCTTGTAGCCAAGCCAAGTTTAACCTCCTCATGGATAAACAATGCAACCATTTCATTGAAATCAGGCATTTCAGCCCGCACAGACATAGAAGTATCAAACGACTTATACTTTGGACCCAAGCCATTCAGAGTCAGAGCAACCATATCTTCATCTTCAACCTGAGTACCAACAGATGCCAGTTGATTTGCAATGGTCTTGGTCTCTGTCACATAGTCCTATATAGACATGCTCTTTCTCTCCATATTGTTAAATTTCTGCTTTAACTGTATCTTCCTGACACTTGTAGTGGTGCTATAGTACCTGATCAAAATATCCCACACATAATTAGGAGAGCTGCAGTTCATTATTTGCATTACCATGGCATCTGAGATGCATAGAGACAGCCAATGCAACACCCTGCAAGCTCTTTCTGTCCAAGCTCGGTGTAATCGTCTTTGATTAGCTGTAGGTCTCTTTGGGAGCTCAAGTTCGGCTTCTACTCCAGTCACCAACTCCCAATATCCTTTCTTGATTAAGAAGTTCTCCATGCAGAACTTCCATATGGCATAATTATGGATGTCCAATTTCTCCCCCCGATTAAGAAGTTCTCCATGCGGAACTTCCATATGGCATAATTATGGATGTCCAATTTCTCCCCCACAATCTAGGTAATATTGTGTGTCCTGTCAGCATTTGCCATGTTGTATGTTTTGCTTGACTATCTACAAGCCAAAAATCTTCCAGACAATTCAATTTCAGCCCCTGCAACTATTTATGACAAATTTCAGCACTCTATGTGCTGAGACAATCAGTATTTCAGTCTGAAAAGCAATGATATATACACCTTGTGACACTTGGCAATCACCTAGGTATTGCAACTTGCAATTACGGACTGCATTCAATGCAAAACCAACATGTATTTGGGCACCCTGCTCATGTATAGACAAACAATCTCTAGGCTAAAATAACAGTAAATAGTAGCTTCTCTTTAAGCTCAACATAGAGGGTACGTGCCACAAGAACACTTATAGCAGTTTAGATATCTATCTCTGCATACGGGGTTCCAGACATGTCAATCTGACACTGACTACATCATGTACTGCAAGTACAAGTGCAAAATATTCTACCTACAAATTTCAGTCAACTAAGACCAGCCAATCACAATGTATTTCAATCCACAAAACTCCTCACATTGTCACATGCATATGCCACCATACATGGGAGTCAATACATGAACCTGATAGTATCCAAGATTGTCTTGTGTTCTGAAATGTAGTGACATATAAAGCATTTACTATTCATTCACTGTTCATTGAAATTCAAGACCATGTCAAACCATTTGCTTCAACTCCAGACATTTGCATCAACTCCCTTCTCATTTCTCAATGCATTTGATAGACAAAACTCAAGTCATCAGGTTCCTGGAGCTAACCAGAGTCATCTAGTTCTCTTCAAGAGTCAAGAGATACATGCAGCCCACAAATTTGACAGTTTTCAATCAAGTAAAATGCTTCAGATTTGAGTGCATCTGATCAGTAATCTTCAGCTCCAAGACATTCAAACTAATACATATGAGTTCCAGTGTATGGCCAAGCTTCAGTTGTAGCCAGAGTACACGTCAAAGACTTCAATGCACCAACCAAGGTCAAGTATATGCTGCCCTATCACTGTTAACAGTGAGTCTTCACTGTATTCAGATCTTTGTATCACTGTTACAGCTCACACATGAGCTTCCATTGGTGCATTTGCCTCTTACAATATTTGAATACCTCCCCAAGAGCATAACCAAGCATTCTATCACTTAGAATGCAACCAATGTGTTGATTCAAGATCAAGGAAGCTTCAGCCTGCATCAGGCGCAATCATGTAGATTTGCACCCTTGTTCCAGCAACACTTGATGAAGACACTGATGATGCCCAGGCACTCTAATAAGATCAATGAAGCCTTACAAGACTGCCAGTATTTCATCCAATGAAGACCACAACCTTACAATGCATACCTTCAAGAAAAAATGGCAGCCTGCATCTTCAAGGAACATACTTTGTCTTCAAGCTTTAGGGTCTGCTCCACCAATGCCATCCTCCAAAGAGCCCATTTATGGCTTTGATACCATGATAAAAGTCAGAGAGAGAGGTTGGAGCTAACACACAGTGAGAAGCCCTCTTGCTCTCTCATGTATATTCCATTGTATATATTTTTCATAACTCAAAAGATTGTTTACAACCTAAGGTCACAAGGACCATTCACACCAAACAACTAAGTCTTAAGCACCAACTTATTTAATGTCCGCATCATGTAGTACAGCTGGACAATTCAAGTGTCAGGTACAGTCATACCAAAGACAGAAGGATGAGCTTGAAGTCTAACAAATTAAAAGAAGAGGTGTATATGGAGTAGCCACCAATAATTTATGAGGATTTAGTGCATCCCACATATGTGTGCAAGTTAAAGAAGGCACTTTATGGACAAAAGCAAGCACCTAGAGCATGGTTTGACAGGATTGGAGATTATCTTGTCAATATTGGCTTTTGTATTTCCAACGTTGATCACTCACTTTATGTGAGAAGGGGAGATGCAGGTTTGGTCATCATAGTTATCTATTTGAATGACTTGATTATTATAAGTGATAGTGACAATGGGATTGCTGAAGTTAAGGACTTCTTGAAGAAGAAGTTTGAGATGAAGGATTTGGGTAAGCTGAGATACTTTCTTGGTATTGAGATGATCAGATGTGATGATGGTATATGGCTATCCCAAAGGCATTATGACCTAGATATATTATCCAAGTATGGTATGATAGCATGTAAACCTCTTTCAGTACCATTGGAGCAAAATGTGAAGTTGAGTGTTGACATTGGGGATGAGATAGAAGACCCTACTATGTTTGGAAGGATAGTAGGGAGTCTGATTTACATGACTATTACAAGGCCACCTTGAGCTATGCTATTGGCCTTGTCATTCAGTTTATGCAGATGTCTAGAAAGCCTCATTTGGATGCAGTTAGATGCATATTGAGGTATGTGAAGTCGACTTTACATTATGAACTTTTTTATGAGGAAGGTAAGAAGGTACAGTTGTTTGAATACATAAATGCAGATTGGGCTAGTAGCATGTTAAACAGAATATCTACCAATGGATTCACAAATGAAAATTGGGCAGGTAGCATGTCAAACAGAAGATCTACCAATGGATTCACATATGCAAATTGGGCAGGTAGCATGTCAGACAGAAGATCTACCAATGGATTCATGTTTTCCCTTGGTAGTATGGCTGTAAAAGTTATTAGGTGATTTGGATGTGAGGTGGTATGGCTATAAAAGTTATTAGGTAATTTGGATGTGCAGGGAGGTGGTCCAGTTGTCATTCATTGTGACAACATGAGCAACATACAGTTAGCTAGGAACCCAATGTTCCATGCTAGGACAAAACACATTGAGATGCACTACCACTTTGTGAGAGAAGAGGTACTTGCATGAGAGATTGACTTGGTATATGTTAGCACACAGGATCAGATAGCTAACATTTTCACAAAGGAATTGGGTGTAGAGAAGCTTCAAAAGTTTTGAAGCTTACTTGGAGTTGCAGAGATAGAGTTGACCTTGAGGGGGAGTGTTGAGATGGCAAGCTTAACACATGTAGACATTGATGATGAACTGCCTAGCTAGATGGGTCCACATGTCTACACTTAGCATGTTGGTGGTCATTATGATCCTCACATGGCTACTCACTTATCATTTATTATATTTATTTTTCTACACCTACCTACAACTGGCATAGATATAGTGCCAATCAATTAGTATAGTCAGTTATGCACTATTTGACTTAGTAGACCACTTTTCTTTATGTTGTATCTTATCTATACTTTGTGTGCATTGTATTTTGTGTGAAAGAAGAAGAAGAAACCACCAAGAAATTTTTTTGGCCTCCATCTCTCTTCTTGTGTGCTTGAGTGAGCTTCTTCTTGGGTTTACAGTGTGTGTTTGGTGCAGCAGCTCAAGCAAGTCCCCCCATCACGCAATTCTTGACAATATGGCTACACTTGGCATGCAACATCGGAATGTTGTGATGGACACTAAAGATATGTACATATGTTATGAATGCTAAGATATAGGAGTCATGGGATACACTGACTCTGATTATGTAGTACATGCAAATACTCAGAAGTCCACCTTTGGCTATATCTACATCTTTGTTGGAGGTGTTGTTTCTTAGATATCTAGGGTGCATAAATGCATGGTCCTATCTACTATAGAGACAATTTATATTGCAACCACTGAGGCTTGCAAGGAGTCTCTCTGGTTAGGCCCTTGGTATTACTTATGTGTTTCCTACACTTCTTTCGTATGAGTATTATTTAGTTAGCCAAGAATTTAATCTTTTATGCAAAGACAAAGCATATTGAGATGCATTATCACTTTATTAAATAGGTTTTTTAGAGCAAGTCCATTAAGCTTATCAAGATCTCAATTGATCGAAATTTTACAAATTTTCTCACTAAAAGTCACTTAAGAAAGCATTTTGCCTTTCTTAGGAAGATGATGGGCATTGGATGAGATGACGTCTATTTCTCAACCTATTTTACTCTATGTATATTTGTATTGTCACTTTTTTTTCCTTATTCTCTCCTCACTAGAGGCACATTTACCATTAAGTAGAAGATCATTGGGAATAAAGGCACATGTGCCTACGCCACCCATGTATTCATTATACTTATAGTACTTGCATACCTATACACTAGAGGTGAAGAGACCTATACACTTGTGTATGGTGGGGGACTTGCTCGAGTTGTTGCATCAAACACATACCATATACACAAGAGGAAGCTCACTCAAGAACATAAGAGAGAGATTGAGGCCACAACATTTTTTAAATAGTTTTTTATTCTTCTTTTCACATACAATACAATGTATACACAAAGTATAAATATGATACAACATAAAGAAAAGTAGCATATTAAGTCAAATAGTGCATAACTTATT
The DNA here is from genome assembly GCF_053477565.2 of Lygodium microphyllum. NCBI lineage: Eukaryota > Viridiplantae > Streptophyta > Polypodiopsida > Schizaeales > Lygodiaceae > Lygodium > Lygodium microphyllum. Next base: position 90,563,881 of record NC_141159.1, on the reverse strand, counting down.
ATACTAATTAATTAGTACTATAATTATGCCAACTACTATAGGTAGGTTTGACAAGACAAACATAATAAGTGATAAGTTAGTGGCCATGTGAGGATCATAAAAATGACCATCGACATGCTAAGTATAGATGTGCGGAGCCATCTAACTAGATAGTTCATCATCAATATCTACACATATTGAGCTTACTCTCTCAACAACCCCTCTCAAGCTCGATTGTAACTTTGCAACTTCAAGTAAGTTTTGAAATTTTCAAAACTTCTATGTATCCCATGCCTTTGTAAAAATGTCAACTATCTGATCCTATGTGTTGAAGTCAATCTCTCCTCAAGCATCTTCTCTCTCACAAAATGTAATGTACCTCAATATGTTTTGTCTTAGCATGGAACACTAGGTTCCTAAGCTAATTGTATGCTACTCATGTTGTGATAGTGAATAACAACTAGACCATCTTCCTACATATCCAAATTACCCAATAACATTTGCAAGCATACCACCTCACATGTTGCCATAGCAGCACCTATGTAGTTGATATTTTCTAGAAAATGAGAGTCGACAACACCTTCTTGGAACCTTGTATGTCATTTATGCTCGTATAGATTTGTCGCATTACATCTAGATGCACTTTGCAAAGTCCACATTTCGAATACGTGAAATGAAATTGATCATTTTTGAAGACCTATTCTTGTGTAGCATATATGGGGCCTAATGTACTTCATACGACAATCAAAGCAAGCATTCATCAATTTGGAAATACGTTACTTACGATTAGTACCGCAGTTGGATGGGCAGTGATGTCCTTGGCCAAGGCTTTGTTTCTTGTTGTGGGGTTGCCATCTGTATACGATATTTTTTGCTTGGGGGGCATTGTTGATCTTCGTCTCCCTTAGACGCGAGTTGCACAGGATTTCCGCACCTTGAGCTTGATTAGTGGGGAAAAAGGATGCCCACCCTTTTAGGAGGGGAAGAGAAATGGGATCCCTCGAAGAGTCTCTCTCTCTCTCTCTCTCTCTCTTTCTCTCTCTCTCTCTCCCTCTTCTTCTCCTTCTTCTTCTTCTCTTTCTCTCTCTCTCTTCTTCTTCTTCTTCTCTTCTTCTTCTCCTCTCTCTCTCTCCCTCTCTCTTCTTCTCCCTCTCTCACTCCCCCTCTCTCTCTTACAGTGGCAAAAGGGAGCAAGATTAAGGTGGTAATTCCTCCTCCAAAACTTCCTTGTTTTTCTTCCAGAGCAAGGGGGAAAAGGAGGTAGTATGTCCCTTTTCTCTTTTACGATGGGGGGGAGGGGGGTTTATAGGCATTTGGGAGGGGGGAAACATGGAGTGGTCATGGTGGTATCCACCCACCACTTGTCCGCTTGCATGGCAGTTTGGTTGAGGGGGAAGAATGTGGAGTGGTGGTGGTATCCCCTACCCACCACCTGTCGAACTACCTGTGGCCTCTCCCTCATTGTTAATGGCTTCCTCCCTTCTTGTCATCGTCATCGCCAACTTCCCTTCCTCCTAATTAACTTCACTCCCTCCCTTGTCATTGACCAGTTTTTCTTCTCCCATGTCATTCATGGTGTCATCGTCATCTCCTTTCCCTTCCCCCCCTCGCCACCTATCGTCGATGATGACATGGGGAATTTTTTTTTTAAATTTTAGGGGGGGTGTTCGTATGGGGGGTTACATCCTCTCTCCCTTAGAGAACTTAAGATCTTCTCATCTCAGAAGAACTGGGGAAGGCAAACATTAATGGGGTTTAAGGTGTGTGGGTTAGGACCCACCATGCGTCCGCTACGCTACTCGTAATAACTTGAGTAGTGCAGCTCATATTATTCGGGTTAACTGTAGTTACATGAGTAAGGTTTATGCCCAATATAATTTGTATTACATGTCGATAAAACTTCTAGGATTTCTAGTCATCTTGATAAGGTGTAGTGGGTTCTAGGATCTTCGTCTTCATCTGATTCCTCTATATATCCATAGATTGTGCTTGTGTAGTTTCATTTCCTAGGAGGCTCAATATCTTCTAGTCAGGGCAATCGGCTTGGATGTGTCCTAGCTCATTGTAGTGGAAACATCGGTGGTTAGGACATCTCTTACGGATGTGCCCTATCTCTCTGCACATGTGGCATCTCTTGTCCTGATCTTGGGAATCATCTTTGCTACAACTGCCCGATTTAAGCTCTTGGATGATTGGAGTCACTCAATCCATAGGTGATGTTTATTTTAGTAAGGTTACAAACTTTGAGTAGTAGGCTTCCAAGGTTAATTCCAGTTGCTTGAGCTTGAAGAATTCATTCATTTTCAAAGTCTGGTAGGTTGGTGGAAGGTATCGTCCACATACAACATCTTTCAGCTGAACCCAAGTAATTGTAGCTTTAGAAATACTTTGATCCTTGCACCATTGCTTCCACCATAACTAATCTTGGCCAATTAACTTAAGTTTTGCTATCATTGCTTGATTAGTAGCAGCAGTTCCCGAAGCAGAGAAATAATCGTCCATTGACTCAATCCATATCTCCGCCTTTGCTGTGACGTCTATCCCTTCTCCACCAAACTCAGGTGGCTTAATCTACTTGAGAAGGAATTTATTCTCTTACATGTCAGAATTTGTGGGTACTGAAGGTGCCTAACAATTAAGCCATACTTAAGTTATTATGTTTAAGATATGTCTACAAACCATACATTAATCAATCATGTAGCATTACGAAGTTTTGCTCTAATACCAAATGTAACGTACCCGCCTATCGGCTGTCCAAGTATGCTTTTAGTGGTCCATCAAGAGACAAGTCTAAGCAACACCGCCTGGCACTCCCATGGAATGTCACGGGGTTTGTTGCCTAGGGTTTCTCAAGTTCGCCTTGAAAGGAAACGTCCGCGAGACCGGAACCCACAAGGATTGATCTGAAATTTGGGTTCTTAGTGGACAAGGTCTCTTGACAGCATCCTTACATCGGATTTTGGATTGGATTCTGGACATCTTACTTTACGCATAGATGCCAAATCTAAAGAAAATCCATACCACACTTGGTTCAAAAGAGAATGGGAAATGAGAGGGATCCGCCACTCAACCTCAGTGCCCATAGGGCATAGTCCCATTTCGGTCCCCTAAAATGGCATGAATTGGATTCTGACCTAGCAATGCCTAAGGTCGAAACCTTGCGAGAAGCCTCCCAATTCTTTGGAACCACCCTGTCGTAGGACAGAGTTGTCAGGGTTCTGATCCACCCACTTCCCTTGATAGCTTTAGTTTTCTAATTAGGTCCTATCATAATTACGTGTGTCATTTAAAACTAGCTTCCTTAATTAAGCCTTTAGGGAACAAGGTTCTTTTGTGTAATTTACAGCATAAACATGAATACAGAGCAAGTAATCCTTTGACAAACAAGTTCAAACAAATTCCTTAACTTATCTTCACGTTAATCTTTGCCTCATGCCCATAGAGGAGAAATATATGTATCCCTTCTGTCCAACAATAGAAGTACCCGGTCCAAATCACATGGCACCATAATTTCCATCCTTTATTTAGAATAGATCTTCCAATGCCATAGACATTGTTGGGCTCATGGCAGTCTTCAACTCCATTTCAGACTAGGCAAGGGGTGTCCAGAGTTCCACTAACCTCAAGCAACCTAGAAGTGAGACACAACTTCCGTGGTTGGCCTCTTCACTACTTGACCTTCAGCCTTTGAATTGAGCAGTGCCCTCTCGGTTTGGAACGCGGTGTGATCTTGGAGATGATCCATCCACACAAAATATCGCTCCTTAATTTTTCCAATTAAGAATCAACCACAATCTAGGCAATCAGGCTAACATCATCTTCCAAGAAAACATTCCTTTATTTCTCCATGGCAACTTGTCATCACTAACCCTTGCTATGCATTTATCATCAAACACAAGCACTTGGAATAATCATCCAAATCACATCCCACAATCAAGTTAATACAAAAGCATTTAGGACGTTATTTGATCAATCAACAAAAAAAATAGTATCCTTTTCCAAACATTGCAGGAATAGTCATGATAACCTTTTCATCATGTATTTATTCTCCCCCTTGGGATCAAGATATGTTTTACATAAAATTAACTTAGCACACCCTTCTTTTGGCTAAGGCATATGTTAAGGTTTCAAACACTGTACAAGACATAAGTTCTATTAATAATTTACATTGATCGATAACCTAGCCTTCTTTCCAACAAGTACAAAAGCATCTTAGGATTTCCTAATCCTTGAGCTCTTCGCTTGCCCTAAAGTTGTTGTTGCATCTAGCCAAATCCCGAATAGGATTGATAAACATAGTCGCTATTGGATGGTCTCAGGGCTTCTTAATTCTAATCCTTATGATCGCTGTTTGTGTTAACTACGGATTAGAGTTTCAAGATTACATTACCTCTAGGATAGATTACTCACCATGTGATCGGTCAAGCATGCAAGCTAAACGTACTTTCAGTGTGGTAAAATACATAACTATTATTTTCCTAGAAAAGGAGAGTCGACAACACCTTGAAACCTTGTATGTCGTTCGTGCTATGTATGGATTTGTTGCATAGCATCTAGATGCGCTTTGCAAACTCCATCTTTCGAATACATGAAATGAAATTTATCCATTTCGAAGTCCTATTCTTGTGTAGCATAGTATGGAGCCTAATGCACTTCATACGAGAATCAAAGCAAGCATTCATCAACTTGGAAATACATTACTTATGACCGGTACCGCGGTTGGATGGGTAGTGATGTCCTTGCCTGAGGCTTCATTGCCTGTTATGGGGTTGCCATCCGCGTGCGATATTTTTTGCTTGGGGGCCATTCTCTTCGTCTCCCTTAGACACGAGTTGCACAGGACTTTCACACCTTGAGCTCGATTAGTGGGCCGATTGGGGAGAGAATTTGGCTTGTGCGTGGACAATAATCTCATAGAAAGGTATGGTGATTCACGGGCAAAGGGGAAAAAGGATGCCCACCCTCTTAGGAGGGGAAGAGAAATGGGATCCCTTGCAGACTCTCTCTCTCTCTCTCTCTCTCTCTCTTTCTCTCTCACTTTCTCTCTCTCTCTCTCACTCTCTCTCCCTCCCTCATCTTCTCCTTCTTCTTCTTCTCTTTCTCTTTCTATTCTTCTTCTTCTTCTTCTCCTCTCTCTCTTCCTCTCTCTTCTCCTCCCTCTCTCTCTCCCTCTCTCTCTCTTATGGTGGCAAAAGGTGGCAAGATTAAGGTGGTAATTCCTCCCCCAAGGCTTCCTCATTTTTCTTCCAGCAGCAAAGGGATAAAGGAAGGTAGTATGTCCCTTTTATCTTCTACAATTGGGGGGGGGAGGGGGTTATAGGCATTTGGGAGGGGGGAAACATGGAGTGGTCATGGTGGTATCCACCCACCACTTGTCCACTTGCATGGCGGTCTAGTCGAGAGGGGGGGGGGGGGGAACGTGGAGTGGTGGTGGTCTCCCCTACCCACCACTACATGTGGCCTCTCCCTCATTGTTAACGGCTTCCTCCCTTCTTGTTGTCTCATCACCAGCTTCCCTTCCTCCTTGTTAACTTCACTCCCTCCCTCGTCATCGGCCGGTTCTTCTTCTTCCACGTCATTCGTGGCATCATCATCATTTTGTTTCCCTTTCCCCCCCTTGCAACCCGTCGTCTGTGCGACAAGGGGGAAATTTCGTTTAATTTCAGGGGAGGGGGTGTTCGTATGGGGGGGGGATATTACATCTAAAACCTTTATGGCCACTAGGGCCCACATATTTCTTAAGTTGGAAAACATGGAAGGTAGAATGAATCATTGTTGAAGAAGGAAAATCAAGCTTGTGTGTAAGCTCACCAAATCTTTTGAGGATTTGATAAGGCCCATAGTAACGATGAGCCAACTTATTATGATCCTCTTTGAGAGAAGCATACCTAGATTTAGGCACTTTGAGAAATATCCAATCTCCTTCTTCAAACTCTAAAGCCTCCTCTTTTCATCAACATAAGCCTTCATAACAGCTTGTGCCTTTCTAAGGTTTTCTTTGCATTGATGTAAAAGAGCTTTCATTTTCTCAACTTCAACATTGGCTTGTTGTAGAGGCGAGCTCACACTCAACCGCCAAGACCCAAGGACCGCTTATTGTTCAAGCGTTTCAAGTGAGCATTAATGGCCTCTCACATAGCCAATGCGCTATCCCCCTCTACGAATATAGTGAGCTTACCTTTATGCCCGATTGAGTTGTTTCCTCTCTCAAGCACTTTGATAGCTCCACAATTCGTGATGCACGCTCAAGCATCCTCAAGACTCTTCCTTTAAGCTCCATCCTCCATAGCCACACGCGAGATGAGAGAAGAGAAGAGAAGAAGAGAAGAAGAAGGGATGGTGCAGGGCTTCACCTCCAAGATCTCTCACCCTCATACACTCTCTCCCTCACTCACTCTCACTCTCTCCCTCAAGCACTCACAAGCAAGCAAGAGAATAGAAGAGAAGAAGAAGAGTCTGCTTTGCCACACACCAAAGAATGAGATCTCATTCACTTTTTGAACTTTATGTAAAAAAACCTCTTTCCCTTCGGTGGTCATCCCTTTTTTACATGGCCGTCGGGGCCTAGGCCCTTTTTTCCATTGTTCTCCTATCTTCCTATTTTTCTTCCTACTACCCATCTACCTTTACAATTTGCATAGGTGAGAGCCTGGCACTCTTTTATAGAGATTTTGGCTGTGCCTTTATATTTAAAGGTATGCCTTCTTACTTTTGGCTTCTTGTGACGTCCATGGTTGCCTCTTGTACTCATGGTGGTTGTTCCCATGCTTTTAGATTTCTTTTGGGTCCACTCTCTTGTAGGGTGCCTTTTCCTTTTTTCTGCATTACGCTTTTCCTCTTGCTGCCTTGCTTTCCAATTCCTTTTTTTTGCAGTAAACATTACCCCTCTCCTAGTTGAGTGCCAGTCCCATGGCACTACTGGGTGGTGAGTCAAATGGTGTTGCTGGGGTAGCGATGTGAATTTTTGAGTGTGTATACAAGCCCTATTGGAAAGTGTGTTGGAGAGATTTATGGAATTGGAAGGCCCTTGAGTTGGACATGAGCCCTGGTGTTGGAGGGATTTATGGAACTGGAAGGCCCTTACATTTGGAATGAGCCTTGGTGTTGGAGGGATTTATGGAACTGAAAGGTCCTTGCATTAGGAATGAGCCCTGGTGTTGGAGGGATTTATGGAACTGAAAGGCCCTTGCCTTGGGAATGAGCTATGGCATTGGAGGGATTTGCGGAACTGAAAGGCCCTTGCATTGGAATGAGCCCTAGTATTAGAGGGATTTATGAAACTGAAAGGCCCTTGCTTTTGGAATGAGCCCTGGTGTTGGAGGGATTTATGGAACTGAAAGGCCCTTATACGAGCTCTGGTGGAAGGTGTGTTGGAGGGATTTATGCCTTTGAAATTGAAGATAAAGTTGGACAGATCTATCTTCTGGCTGCCTTCTCCTGTGCTATTCCAAATGAGCTTCTTCATTCACGTTTTGACAAGGGTTGTTGCGTCCGCCCCCTTGCTTTATTATGCCTGCACGGTGACATGTCGCATAAGATGCAGAGTGCATTGCATGGATGATGGGGCCTCTACAGCTGGTGGTCGGGGTCTTTTTTGTACCTGGAAAGAAAAGAAGGTGCACTACCTAGGGATGTTTCTACCTGATTGTGGAGTGTGCGATTGCTTGTGGAACTGGGAGATGGGTCTGGGAAAGCCCTTAGTGGTGTCCCACTCTTGAGGACCCAGTTTGTGCATAATGGAGGTGCAATGTAGAGGGCTTAGGGTGATAATAGGTGAGTGTTACCTCCCTAGGTGTGTCCTGCCCTTGATGTGCCCCAAGCGTGAAGTGGGGAATCAAAATGAGGCCAGGGGTTTAGGGACAAAGCTGGATGACCGAGGCCACCGAAGTACCTATCTTGAGAACCCCTAGGTGCAGTGACTAAGAGTTATATGCAATTTGTGGTTTTTGCATGGTGTTTCTTCCCATTTCTTTTTCTTTCTCTTTTTCTCTCTTTTTTTTGGTTTTTTCTTCTTTCCCTTTTTTTTGTGACTAAACAGTTTCTTGACTTTGGTGGGGTAGTACAAGATACATGATTTATTGTTGGGGTTCTTGAGCGTGGGTTGGGGAGGTTGGGGGCTTTAATGATTTACTAAGGAAGTGCCTAGTGAGCATATACCCTTTTTGGCCTATTCTAATAGGGAGAGGGGTGGTGGATAAAAATGGATGGCTACAGTTGGTGAATTGGCTGTCGTTCATGTCATCAAGGAGGGCCATGCAAAAGGATGGGAGTAAAGCAGCACACAGCATTAGCCAAGTCATGGCGCATCCATCTATTCCCACATTAATGTAAAAAAAAAGCGGCAAAAGATGGTATTCTGCTGGTGTGGGGGGTTGGCTAAGGAGAGTTCTAAGTAATCTAATATAACTACATGTTGTTACAAAGGCGGGGTCTAGATAAGAGGAGAATTCCATCAATAAATGGGCCATGGAGTTCCATAGATCTTGTTCTGAGAAGGTGAGCGCATCCTTTGGGTTTGTGGCATTGATATTGTAGATCTTTGGGAAGTCGTACCGGCCATGAATGTCAGGGTCAAAATCTACTCCCACCCACCAAGGATATAGTAGAAAGGTCGGGTTATTCCGTTCGAAGGGTAGGGAGCCACAAAACGACATCCACGCATCCACATTGTTGTTCCAGACTCTTCTCCTCCACTTAGGTTGGGATTCGTAGGCTTTCACTATGTGGGGTGCCTCCTCAACCTTGTTTTCCCAATAATCTATGGACTCTATTCCCAAGACATTGGATTTTTCTCTCTTTCTGTGAGCCATTAGTCACCATGCCTTCTTCCCATGGCAATTACTTCTGTTACTGCTTCGGTGGATAGTACTTTGCTCAAGGCCGCTAGATATCGGAAGGTGAAATTGAAGGGTTGGCGGCAATTTTCCCACTGCTCCCACAATGATAGCTCCATATTCCAGTTCATGGGGATAAGCAGTCCCTTTTTAGTGGGATGGGCAGCTGTGGAACTACAAGCGATTGCGCTTGAGCTCTTTTGCATGCTTGATCCAACATTCTAGCCCTCTTCTTTTTCACTTTTTCCTTCCTTTCCACTATGACATCTTGTCCATGAGGGGACTCTGGTTGTGGTGAGGGAGGTGGTGGAATCCACTCCTCATCTCGTTGCATTCCTTTATGGCTTGACCCTGCTCGTGCCTCCTGGGGTTGTTATCTTTGGAGTTCTAATGCGTCAATATCCTATGGCGTCAAGCTGGCTCCCAATAGATTCTCTTGCTCATCTTGCCCGATCGGGTTGAGACTTGCATCTTGGACCTAGGAGCATAGCCCTTGTTTGATCACCTTACGGGCTATTTCTAGTTTCCTTTTAAGCACCTCAACTATCTCCTCCTCCTCAGAGAGTGTGATGTCAAATATCGTGCTGAGGAAGGCATGTTGTTGGACTTCGAGACTAGCTTGAGCAGTGCATGCCCTACTTTCTACTAGTATTCAGCTTCCCTCTGCAAGGCCCAAGCAGCTCTCTAGGTCCTTCACTTGCTTCTCGCTCTTGGCCTCCCATTCCCTTGCCTTCTTCTTCATCTCTTCCAAGCCCTCGCTTTGCCTTTGTGACAGGGCCACTATCACCGGCTCTTGCCTTTTCCATTTTTGTACAAGTTCCTCTTTTTCTTTTGTCAGGTGCCCAATCTCATTTTCTAGCCTTGCTTGTTCTTCCCTTTGTCTTTGCATTCCACACTGCTTCTTCCCTCTCTTTTTTTCATTCCTCTTGTTCCTATGCTCTCTCTGCTTCCAGTGCGGCAAGCCCTTCCATGCTCTCTTGGAGTTTTCTCATCTATGTTTCGAGCTCCATGAGCTTGTAGTCCCTTTCCATTGCGACTAGTACTTGTTCTCTTCCTCTAGTCTTTTTTGCCATTGTTCTTCTTCGCCCTCCTTGGCACTCAGATCCACTTTTAGCGCATGGATTTCTTTTTGTTGCAAGGCCACTTGGCGGGCCTTTTCTACCTGGAAGGCATTTGATATCTTCCTTTCAATTTTTAACTTTGCCACTGCTACTCTCTTCTCCTCCTTTTTCCTTTCCAATTGAGCGTAAAGCTCCTTGACATGTTCGTCCTAGTCAATGGGCTACAGCTCTGTGCCTGTTCTTGGTCGCTTGGGCCCATGTTATTGGTCTTTTCATTCCTATTGTTGGGGTTCCTACACTCAAGGTGGGCATTGGGGTATGTGCCTTATCGACCAAGAACTGCACCCATGCCATGAGGTTGTTGGCGTCCACTCTGGTTGGAGTGCTTGGCATTGCTGCGATGGTTGGGGTATTTGGTAAGAGGGTAGGTGGGGTCAACGGCCTTGCCCTTTCCTTTTGGGACGAGTGGAGGTAACTCTTCTGATGCTTGGCCATTGGTTCCCAACATGTCCTACCTTGGCGAGCTCATTGCTGTTGGTTCCTGCTACATGCACTGCTGCTCTATGGACATGTGCATAGCTTGTGCCAAGTCCTCCTCTTCTTTTCTTCTCAACTCCTCCTTCTTTTCGATGACTTTTCTACTCCTCTCTTCCTTGGCTCTTTTTGACTTAGCCTTGGCTTTTAGTAGGTCCACTTCCTCCTTTCTCTTCCTCTTGCTTCTTCTCTGTCGCCTTCTTCTTAGGTGTCTTCACCTTTCCCTTGTTGGATCGAGCTTCTTGCTCTCCCTCTTCTTCGCTAACCGTCCTCTCACTTGATTGTTCTTTATCATGACGAGGAGGTGACCTATCAGGTGTTTCATCTAATCCCTCTTCTCTATCTTGCATCTCTGTTATCACCTCTCGGATAAGGGCGGTCAAGACCCCTCCATACCCTATGAATGAGACCTTGGCTGAGGGATTCTTCCTATTAGTTCCCTTCGAGGCAGGGGATTCTCCATCCATCGGTTTGCTTCCAAGGGCTAGTGTCCTAGCTGATTGATCTATGGTTTTCCTGACGTAACCATTCCAATCCACTTCATGCAGTGAATGAGCCACCACGCTCTCCAACACGAGCATGCTGATCCTATGCATGAGCAAATTGTATCTTAGGCAAGAGAAGAGGGAGTGGATCACCTTGGCTTGCAGCATAGATATCTCTTTTATGCCTCTTCTCCACCTTTGGTTCCAATCCCAACACCTTTTCCACTAAGGCCTTGCTGAGCAGGACTGCACCTACTTGATTCCTTCTCTACTTGCCCAAGACATTGTCCCACTCTCCTTATCGGGGTCGTACGCCCTCAGGAATTCCACACACTTAGTGTGGTCAAACTTTTCGATGTACATGGCGAGGTTGCATTAGCCACGATCCTCCTGACGGCTTCCTCACTGGTCACTACCCCTTCGATGTTGTGGATGTTCCTAAACCTAAGTTGGCTGGTTATACACCCGATTCTCAAGGGAGAGACCATACTTCACTCTTTCCTCTTCCGTGAAGGGCAAGCGATGGGCTCGGTCTTGCTGCAACATCTACAGCTCCTATCATAAGCCATGGTTTGCTATTAGTGCTATTCCAAATAGCCACTTACTGAAAGAAAAGACTTCATGCTTGGCAGATTAGATTGTTTTTAGTACATAATTAGACTTTTTCCTCCAAGTAGTCTATTGATTTCAAATTTTATTGTCAATTCCTCAATCACAAGTTGCTTCATCCTACCATTGAGGTCCCCCATGTGTGCTTTTCCTTTATTGTCCTCCTTATGTGTTTGGTTGAGTACCCCATTGAGGTCCCCATGTTTTGAATTGAGAAGAATCCTTCAGAGGATTAAATGTTTAGCGGATGAAGGGCTTGCATCACATAATATTAGCGTTTTACTATGGCATGAGCCAAGTATAGAAATTAGGGTTGTATTCTAAAGTAGCATAGCTATCCATGTCTAAAGGGCGTATATCGTCATGCGTAATATAAGTGAGGACATCAAGCTAGAAGTTGTTGGAGTCCATGCAGCTAGCGATGTGTGGATCTTCCTCGGTGAGGATGTGATCTAAATAGGGATGTCCCTTAATGTGTTCTTCCAAGGATCAATTACAAATGGTAGTCAACACCCTATAGGAAGTTGGAGCTACATAGGTTGGGTTATATTCCGATGCCTTGATTGCTCATCTCTTTTTAGCATTGGTCATTATTTGGCATCACTCTAGCTCCCATTGCAATCATAGAGCGTACCATTTTTACAAAAAGGAGGAGTTTTTGTTAGCAAGCTTTTTCAACTTCTCAATTTCTTGGTTTGTGGCCTTGATTGTGTTCTTGCTATATGATGTAATGAGGTGTTGTTTGATTGCTTGTTCCTTGGATATCTCAGTTGTAATTAACTCCTCAGCTGCTTCGGAAGCCTTAATGAATACAAATTCTGACTCCTCCCAAGAGCAAGGGAGTGTTCATACTTCCGTTGCTATAGACCCTCCTTTGCAAGGTTCTTGCCATACTTGCCCCCTTGCTTGTCGACCTCAACCCCCCTTAGCACTCCTTCTTCCCATTTTTCCCACATCTATGCCTTGCTTGGCTTGTTTTACAACAACAAACCCTATGCTTTTCCAATCGATCTCTTAACCTTAACCTACTCTAAATGCAACAAGAATTGAAAGCAAAGTACTGAAGAAATTTCTCCTACCCAACTAACCATCAAAAAACAAAAAATAATTACTTGTAGCATGGATTAAAGATCCAAAACCTCCTATCTATCTCAAGCTCGGTTTGGGGATAAACCCTTACTTTGATGCTTGATTTGAAGGGTGCAAGCGCTCAAGCTTGAATCCATTGGTCCTAGTAATAAAACCAAAATGTAGAGGTGACCTCACACTCAACTGCCAAGACCCATGGACCGCTTATTGTTCAAGCATTTTAAGTGAGTACTAATGGCTACCTCTCACATAGCCGACGCGGTATCCCCCTCTACGAGTGTAGTGAGCTTACCTTAATGCCCAATTGAGTTGCTTCCTCTCTCAAGCACTCCAACAGCTCCATGATTTTTGATGTACACCCAAGCATCCTCAAGCCTCTTCCTTCAAGCTCCATCCTCCATAGCCATGCGCAAGATAAGAGAAGAGAAGAGAAGAAGAGAAGAAGAAGAGATGGTGGAGGGCTTCACCTCCAAGATCTCTCTCCCTCACTTACTCTCACTCCCTCCCTCAAGCACTCACAAGCAAGCAAGAGAAGAGAATAGAAGAAGAGAAGAAGAAGAGTCCACTTTTTCACACACCAAATAATGAGCTCTCATTCACTTTTTGAACTTTATATACAAAACCCTCTTTCCCTTGGGCGGTCATCCCCTTTTTACATGGCTGGCCATGGCCTAGACCCTTTTTTCCATTGTTCTTTTATCTTCCTAGCTTCCTTCCTACCACCCATCTACTTTTATAAATTGCATGGGTGAGAGTCTGGCACTCTTTTATAGAGGTTTTGGATACGCCTTTATATTTAAAGGTGCACCTTCTTGCTTTTGGTTTCTTGTGGCTTCCATGGTTGCATCTTGTACTCTTGGTGGTTGTTCCCATGCTTTTAGATTTCTTCCGAGCCCACTCTCTTGTAAGGTGCCTTTTCCTTTTTTACACCTTACGCTTTTCCTCTTGATGCCTCATTTTCCGCTTCCTTCATTTTACAGTAAACACTTGTGGATTCACGTCTTCATGAAAGAGAGCTGAAGGTATTTGCACTTTATATCCATAAAGCGCTTAAAATGGTGACATGCCAATGCTCATATGATGAGTGTTATTATAACAAAATTTAGCAAGATGTAACCAATGATCCCACAAAGTGTGAGTGTCATTGAAAAAATGTTGAAAATAGACTTCCAACCACTTATTAACATGCTTTGTTTGGCCATTTGTTTGGGGATAATATGCTGTGCTAGGAGTCAAAATTGTTCCCATAGAATTGAACAAACTCCTCAAAAAAATTCCCATGAACTTAATATCATGATCCGATACGATTTTCAATGGTATACCATGAAGCTTAAAAATACATTCCATGAATTGTTCAACCACTTGCTTTGCTCTAAATTGAGCCTTGCTTGGTAGGGATGAAATGAGCCGATTTACTCAACTGGTCTACCATCACATAAATGCTATTCCACCCATACTTTGTTGTAGGTAATCCCACAATATAATCCATCGTAATATCAATCCACTTGCCTTGAGGAATAGGGAGTGGCTAAAGTAAATCGTCGAGTAGAAGAGGAGTCTTTATTTTGTTGACACAGAAGACATTGCATAACATAATCCTTGACATCCCTCCAAATGCCCTTCCAATAGAAATTTTTATGGATATTATCAAATTTTTTGAATAACCCATGGTGTCCTACTAAAGGTGAAGAGTGCATCTCATGCAAGATACGGTCTTGGAAAAAAGATTGTGGTGTCAAGTAGATTCTACCATGATACCATAAAAAACCGTTGTGAGGCTGAGTTTTTATCCATGCCATCAATGCTTCATGTAACTCATCATCATGGATTTTTTATGTTTCTACCAAACATATCACAAGTCTTTGAATTTCTGGGACTACCCTTGCTATATATCCTTCAAAGAAAGCATCTTCTTGAAAGTCCCTGACACCATCATTCAATGCTTTAGTAATGGGATCTTTCTTCTTATTCCTAGCCATTAGGAGACAGTGATGTTGTAGTAGACAGTTGTAGCAGATAGTTTGTCAATTAATTCCCTATTTCTCTCAAAATATAACACCAATCCCAATTATTGATAGCTCTATGGGAATCTTATTATATGGGGATATAGCATATTTCAAAAGACATGACTTGGGTTGGATACTTTGGGTGGAACAATGTCAAATAGTGTTCCCCTGTATTCCATCTAGGTGATGTCCCAATATACCTAGTGTCAGAAAATCAACAATAACTTGAGCTTCCAATGTCGGATCGCCAAAATTTTGATTCAAATTGAAGCTTAGGATCCCCTCTTAAAATGGAGCTATCAAGTTCTTGGATTAGGACCAAATTTTCTGTAATTGAATCTTCAGGTTTGAACATGAATTTTCTACACCCTGTCCACCACCTGTAAGTACCTTGTTTGACCCTGTAGGAATACCTTGAGTGGAAGACCCTTGTAAACCAATGTAGCAACCAGAAGAGAGTTGCGGGGCACCTTTAGGACTCAAGGATAACCTGTAGATTAGTATATAACTACTGTTTGACCTATAAAAAACTCTATCCAACACCTGTAGTAGGTATCTTAAAAGTAGGAGATGCCCTACATCTCTTCCAATCTTGTTCCAATGGAACCTTCAATCACCTGTGGTACCCTTAATAGGGCTGATCACTATTGTACTACTGCCAAACTATGACAATGGGGAATGTACACGCACCTAAATTTGAAAATTGCATGGGCTTCAAGATAAGAGGGGTGAACAAAGTTCCACCTCAAGCTGGGTTGTGAACCCCTTCAAGGTCTTAATCGGGAAGGGAGCGCCACCTCTCTTTTGTCTTGCCAACTCGCATGGCATCCACTTTTCCTTGCATGAACCAACATGGCAAGTACATTCTAATGGCTAATAAAACAAGGATGGTATGCATTGACTGAAAAAGCCTTTAAATTCTTCAATGAAATGTAAGTGGGTATTGGGAAACGATTGAATTGAAAGGGCTATGGATAGGACATTACCCTTTTGCAGTGACTCACTGCTTTTACAATATTCTCACTTACCATTTTCATCATTATTTCAGTCCTATAGCATCAATATTCAATCATCCAACAAAAATCCAAGTTAAGTAGGCAACGAGTAGCATTTATACAATCAATTCAGCATCAACATTTGAATGGGCAAGAAAGAAATTCATCAAGCAATCACAGTCATTCCTAGACTGAATTCTACATGACCTTCAATGAGAATTAAGAGGTTCTATTATGCTCAATCTCTCTTATGAACAATGTGACTGGTTCAATAATTGGATGAAAAGAAAGATAAGCTAAAAGCAATAGAATTACCTCTTCAATCTTGATGAAAAGTAGTAGATGAATCCAACCAATCAAGATTCAGCATAAACCACCATCAATGGGCCAAGATTGAAGATCATAAGATCAACTTCAAGAAAGCTTTGTCCAATATGATTTCTCCCATATAATCTTCAACTCCCGATCAATAAGATTGCTCCAATGCAATCAAGAGAAGCCAATGATTTGATAAAAGTCCAAAATAGCATGTTGGAGAAGATCCTTTGAGCTTTGAAGAGTGTAAATTCTTGTTAGAATCAAGGATTCCATGAATTTTTAGACATTGCCATGTTCAAGAGGTTGAAAATACCTTCAATCTTGAAGAAATTCTTCAATATAAGCTCAATCTTTAAGAAATACCTTCAATTGAACCTTCTCGAGACTGTAAACAATAAAAGCCCCATGAATTGAAGCCTCAATGAAGCAAAATTTGATCAAGATTGATGGCTGTCCTATTTTCCCCAATCTAAATGATTGAATCAAGATAAATGATTGACTCCAATGCTTGCTTTTCATGAAGCTAAAAGAGACCAAAATTGACTCAAAACTTCAAGAAAATACTGAGATCTTCATGCTGTCCACTTTTAGCCATAGCTAGGGTTGTGAAGGAAGCTTCAAGGTTTAAGGAAGGTGAAATATCAAGTAAGAGATCCCTAATACTTCAGGTTAGGGCTGCATTTGACCATGAAAGAGAGGGAATAGCTTCAGGATGAGGGAGTGAGCTAATCAAGAGGATCAACAACAGGCTGAAAACTGGCACAAACTATCCTAGAGCTTCTCCTGCATCATGTGATGATCATCTTGATGAAGATCCATCAAATAGGTAGTCCATATGTTGCCCATGGTATCAAGACGAGTAGTTCGCTTGAAGAGAAATGATTATGGCAAAGAGAAATGGGCAGAGATCTCCATGGCAATTTCTAGTAAGAAGCTTGGAAAGAAGAAAGAGAACCTTGTTCCAAAAAGTAACCAATGTTTAATCTCTCTATACCCAGTTTAGGCTTCAGTTAAGTCCATGATTCTTCAAAATGGCCCAAAATTGAACACAAACCACCAAAATGACCATGAATCCTCCATTATTTCTTCAGATATTCTTCAAGACCATCAAATTTAGTCACGGCTTACTATAGAGACCTTAACTAGTCACAGTTTTAACTGAATCAAATCATGTGACTAATTCTTGTCCTCCAATTACTCTGTGCCTAAACTATAACCAACTTCACCATGAAAATGACCTTCCCATCGGATCAAAAATTGTGCTCTGATACCAATGTAAAGAAACTAGTTCCCACAAGAAGCCATTAAATTGAATTTACAAGAAATAAACATCAAATGCCAAGAAACCATAGCCAAGGTGGCTAGGCATGAAATGATATTACCAATGTTAGAATCAAATGATGAGTGGTTGCAGTACGGTATGCACCCCAAGCTATGGTGTCCAAGAGTATTCACCCTCTTAGATGGTGGGAGGTTGAGACCTCAAACATGTAATGTTGTATAATGGCAAAAGATGCTTCACATATTACATTTCCACTTTATATACTTACCCTACTAAGGCATTTATCCTTTATTACACACAATTTCCATCCTTTATCTAGAATAGGATCTTCAAATGCCAAAGATGTTGGGGCCACAAAGGTCCTCAACTCTGTTTTCGGACTTGGCAAGGGGTGTCCAGAGCTCCACCTTACCCACAAGCTACCTAGGAGTGAGAACATTATTCCCGTGGTTGGCCTTTTCACCCCTCGACCTTCGGCCCGTGAATGAGCAGTGCCCTTCTCGGGTTGATCTGCCGTGCTATCTTGGAGGTGATCCACTTGTGCAAAGAACCTTTCCTTAATTAATTCCTTTAAGAATCAAGCACAATCAAGGCAATCAGCCCTAATATCATCTTTCAAGAAAGCATTCATTTATCCTCATGGAAATTTATCATCACTGACCCCTGTCATGAATTTACCATCAATCACAAGCACTTGGAATAATAATCCAAATGACAATCCAATAATTAGTTGAACGTAAAAGCATTTAGGATGTTGTTTAATCAACCAACAAAACCAGTTGTATTTTTTCCAAACAATGCAAGAATAGTCGCATTAACATTTCCATCCGCATATTCTCTCTCCCCCTTGGGACCTAAGAGCGATATTATCCAAAGTTTTTCTTAACAATTCCTTCCTTCGACTAAGGCATATGTTAAGGTCTTATACAACTATACAAGATGTAAGTTCTATAGATCACTTACATTGATTGATAACCCAACAAGTATAAAAGCATCGGTCTTCCTTTGACTTAGGGTTTCCTAATCCTTTGGCTCTCCACTTGCCTTTGAGGCTTGGAGTTGTTGTTTGCAGGTCCAAATCACATGGCACCACAATTTCCATCCTTTATCTAGAATAGAATCTTCAATGCCATAGACATTAGGGCCATGGAGGTCCTCAATTCCGTTCCGGACTTGGCAAGGGGTGTCTAGAGCTCCACCTTACCCACAAGCTACCTAGGAGTGAAAACATTATTCCTGTGGTTGGCCTTTTCACCACTCGAACTTTAGCCCGTGAATCGAGCAGTTCCCTTCTCGGGTTGATCCGTGGTGCGATCTTGGAGATAATCCACCCGTGCAAAGAACCTTTCCTTAATTAACTCCTTTAAGAATTAAGCACAATCAAGGCAATCAGCCCTAATATCATCTTTCAAGAAAACATTCATTTATCCTCATGGCAATTTGTCATCACTGACCCCTGTCATGAATTTACCATCAATCACAAGCACTTGGAATAATCATCCAAAGAGCAATCCCATAATCGATTGAACGTAAAAGCATTTAGAATGTTGTTTAATCAACCAAAAAAACCAATTGTATTTTTTCCAATAATGCAAGAATAGTCACGTTAACATTTCCATCTGCATATTCGCTCTCCCCCTCTTGGGATCTAAGAGTGATACTATGCAAAGTTTTTCTTAACACCTCATTCCTTCAGCTAATGCATATATTAAGATCTTATACAACTATACAATATGTAAGTTCTATAGATCACTTACATTGATCAACAACCCAACATTCTTCCCAATAAGTATAAAAGTATCGGTCTTCATTTGACTTAGGGTTTCCTAATCCTTTGGCTCTCCACTTGCCTTTGAGGCCTGGAGTTGTTGTTTGTATCTAGAATAACCCCAAATTGGATTGATAAACATAATAGTTATCAAATGGATCTCAAGGCATCTTAGTTTTAATCCTTAGGATCATTACTTGTACTAACTACGCACATCATCACAATCCCAATGAACTATCGGTTCGTGATATTAGCAAGAGCTTGGGCAAAGATCTTAGAGTTTTGAGAATGAATTTCTTTTAGACTAGGTTGCTTGCCATGTAATCCATCAGGCATGCAAGCTGCGACATATACCTTCATTGTGGCAAAAGCATAACTACTAATTTGCAAGAAGAGGAAGTCAACAATACCTTGGAACCTTATATGTTGTTTATGCTATGTATGAATTTGTCACATAGCATCTAGATGCAATTTACTTCTCTCAATACATGCACTCTAAAGAATCACTCTTGGGACTTTATCCATTTTCAATGATTTTATTTTACAAGGATTTGTGCAAATTCCAATGCACCATATGCATAAATCTATGCAAGGTCATTTATGGCTATGGTGAACCTAATGCAGAAAGGATTATCCTATGATTTCCTATGAGCACATAACCATTGAAAAATAATTTCAAGCTACTCATATTCATGCACATGCCAAAAGTGATATAATATGTCTCAATGAATAGAGGAGATGATAATTAGTACCTAGGTATTCGGAGATAAATTATCCTTACCCAATGCTGTATTTGTATTAACTGCAATGCCCTGGCCGGTGGCTCTATTGTTGGATGTGGGATTATCGTTGGTGTGTGTCACCCTTCGTTTTGGAGCCATACTTCCAGCTTATGAATCTCTCTCTCTCTCTCTCTCTCTCTCTCTCTCTCTCTCTCTCTCTCTCTCTCTCTCTCTCTCTCTCTCTCTCTCTCTCTCTCTCTCTCTCTCTCTCTCTCTCTCTCAGCTGACAACAAGTGGGGGGAAGAGATAGTATATCCTGCTGCTTAAAGGGGGGGAATTTATAGGGAGGAGGGGGAATTATTACGGGGAGAAACGTATGACACGGAGCCCCTTACCTCCATCTGGGCGACCAAATTGGCATGTCGCCATGTAGTCTCCATTGGGGGGGGGATGCACATGTGTGCCCCTCCCCCCCATCGATTTCATCGTCATCTTCGTCATGATCGTCGTCCTCTTCTTTAGTCGTGCCATCGATGTCTTGTACTTCAACTCCCCCTCCCTCCGCCAGCTGGCGGTGTCGATAGGGAGGGGAAAGTAATCTTTTTTGAATACTTTTAATTATTTAGGGGGGTTTCCTATGCGCAGATGGGGGTGGTGATATTACAAGAATAATGATAAATAATACTAGAATTGCTAGAATCTTTGTTTTTCCATCCACCTCTTCCTCTAGAGCTCTCTCTACCTCTAAAGTTGTTAGGCCTCCTAAAACCTACATTTCACCAAACTATTGATTTAACATGTTTTACAAGTTATCACCAACACTTCCCATGCTATGACTTCTTAATCAGTATCTGCCATGTCTCATTATTGAACTTAAGTAAAATGCTTTGACCTATTTACTACTTTTTTCATATGATTCATGTGTATGTTAATCTCTTCAATGATCATGAGAGAGACTAACTCATCAAATTTTGGAATTGACTTCCATATATATGCAAAAGTGATCAACAATTTCTAGAACTTCTCATTATTAAGGCCACCCAAAGTAGATGAAACCAAATTATCATCATCAAACATTGCATCAATAGGTCATAAGGCATCTACAATGCTTCTCACCTTCAAAATATACTCATTTACAGACATATTTCCTTTTTTCAAGGTATCCAACTCTTGCTTTGAGTTGAATCTTCCATGCCTTTGTGTTTATTGAAAACATGTTCTCAAATATTGTCTAACCTGCATGTGAATTTTTTGCATTTTTAATATACAGTAACACAATGTTATCAATGACTGTAAATAGCCAATACATTACATTTTTGTCTTTTATATTCCATTCTTTCCACGCCTTTAATTCTTCTGCAATTGTAGGATTACTTTGCTTTGGCTTCTTTTCTTCACTTGTTGAAACAAACTCATAAAGGCCTTTTTCAATAAGTTTATCACACGAAACTTTCGTGATGGGTAGTTCCTCTTATCTATCTTCTCAATGATGGGGTTTCCACTATTCTTTGCCAATACAAAATTGATACAGAATAGCAAGCAAGACTTCTGCAACCTTTTACAACAATTGTATAGCAATATACCAAGTCATCTATTTCATTGATTTCTTAATAGTACATATAATCTTTAAGTTGTTTGCATATAAAACTTGTGTTTGCTTCCTGGCAAATACCTTAGAACTTACATATTCAAAATCTATAACTTGTGCACACCCACTTTTGGTCGATATAATCAAAATTGTAGTAACCCCAAAGCTAGTATTTGCAACCTTGCAACTCTAAAATCAGGCCTAAAATGGCCTCGAATGGACAAAAATGCAACAAGAATCTCACAAAAACTTGAGATTTTTGCTCTTCCCTACTTTTGGTATCTCCATAGGCACTATCAAGAGAAAGAATGGAAGAATGGGAGAGCTTCTTACCCATTTTTTGCTTGTTTGAATCCGTGCTCCTTCTTCTTCACATCAATCTTTAAAGTAAGCCTCTCTCAATGGCATCGCTCTAATAGCATGTCACGAATCGTATGGTGCGCGGACTTACTTGAGTTGTTGTGCCAAACACACACCATACACACAAGAGGAAGCTCACTCAAGAATACAAGGAGAGAGGTCATAGAGTCCAAAACGTTTTCTTGCTAGTTTTTTCTTCTTCTTTTCATACAGAATATAATATAGATAAAGTATAGATAAGATACAATATAAACTAAAAAAATTAGCAAATGCCCATTAGCACTCTACAGTGTGTAAAGTACTCAGAAGATAAACTCTTCATGATGAGATTTGCAAGGTTATCATTTGTATGGATCTTGATAAGCTCAATGTGCTTGTCCTCAAGAACCTCCTTGATGAAGTTATACTCCATCTCAATGTGCTTTGTCATTGTATGAAAGGCAAGGTTCCATGCCAACTGAGTAGCACTTTGACTATTACATTGCAATACACGTATCTCTCCTACAATGCCCAAGTCTCCCACTAGACAAGTAAGCCATATAGCTTTTTTACAAAACAAAATCTATAATAGATCTCCTAGAGTCAACATTACCTACAAAATCAACATCTACTTATAAAAAATAGATGCATCCCTTTTTCTAAAGGATATGAACATAAACCTAATGAAACTCAAGTATCTCATTATACTATTTATTGACTCCCAATGCTTCATGCTAAATTTTTCCATATACCTACCAACTACTCCCACTACATAGGTAG
Source organism: Lygodium microphyllum (assembly GCF_053477565.2). Classification (NCBI taxonomy): domain Eukaryota; kingdom Viridiplantae; phylum Streptophyta; class Polypodiopsida; order Schizaeales; family Lygodiaceae; genus Lygodium; species Lygodium microphyllum. The sequence continues at coordinate 90,541,492 of NC_141159.1, read as the reverse complement.
GATGTGTAGCAACCATGATATACATCAACCTACTAATTGCATATACATATGGAATCTTGGCTATTTTAATATTTTTCTCATATGACTTGGGACTATCCTCTTAGCTAAGTTTCAAATACAAAGCCAATGGAACACTCACAGTCTTCCCCCTCTCCATATTTGTTGAGATGTTAAGCTCTATATGAGATGCATTCACTATGTGCCTTGATGATGTAGCATAATATTATTCACTATCACATTAGGTGACCGATAAGGTTATACTAGTGATTCTACAACTAGACTATACCCATATAGTCCATCCTTGATTATAGCATATTCATTATGCCACCTCTTTATATACATTGTAGTACTTTTATATTATTCTTTTATCATGTTGTAGACTTAGTTCTTTTGTATGAAGAAGAAAAAAGAATAAAGAAGAAGAAGAAAATTTCAGCCCTTTCTCTCTATGTTCTCAAGTCTCCATTGCTTTTGTGTATGTGTGTGTGCTCTTGAGTGCTTCACCTCGCTCTCCTCTTATCTATTTTCATGGTATGAGAGCCATTCTACAACTCTGCAAAGCTCAACTAAATATTGACGTGAAGATATTAGAGCATGAAAGTAAGCAACCAACCAATAGGTAAGAAGCTCTTCCACCTTGCTCAATTTACCTTAGGTTATAGCCACAATAGGCTCCTAAGGCTAGTAGGGCTATAGTCTCCAATTGTAGTGAAACTTGGTGAGTACGAAGAACAATGTATATATTTTCAAGATTGTGGGAGAGAAGGAAGGAGTCTCACTTGTAGCTTTCTCACTTGCACAATGGGGGAATACACACAAAGGTGGAGGCTGAAAACAATTTTCCTCTTCTTAGTTGTGTAAGCCAAAAATAACACTGGTACAGAGAAATAGAAGAACCCTATATATGGGTCTCAAACCAAACTCAACTAATTAAGGTGGCATACTAACTGAGCCACGAACTAGAGTAGATAAGGATAGCTGTCATCTAGCTATTATTCATGGGCGGTGTACCAACCGCATCTGCAACTAACAAGTCGGTGACATAAATGCACAATGGTCACCCTGGCATATCAGAGTGGAGATCGATATCTGAACACTCCCCCTCGAGCTCAATCCTAATTCCTGCACACCAAGTAGGTCTCTAAACTTGCGCAGCTTCTCTGAAAACATTTTTCCTTTCTTAGTTGTGTAAGCCAAAAAGAACACTGGTATAGAGAAATAGAAGAACCCTATATATGGGTCTCAAACCAAACTCAACTAACTAAGGTGGCATACTAACTGAGCCACGAACTAGAGTAGATAAGGATAGCTGTCATCTAGCTATTATTCATGGGCGGTGTACCAACCGCATCTGCAGCTAACAAGTCGGTGACATAAATGCACAACGGTCACCCTGGCATATCACGAGTGGAGCTCGATATCTCAATATATATTGCATGTGAGCCCTCATTAGGAAAAAAATGAACTCACGAATGGGCCTTTTAGCCCCCCCTCTTTCCTCCTTAAAACAAGGAAAAGAGGAGAGAAGAATAGTAAAATAATCCTCTTCTCTCTCCACTTTTGCAATCTCGTTTTACCTGTTTTATATTATCTACAAAGATATACTCAGGTTCCTTCTCTTTTCTCATTCAATAAGTATTTTTAAACCAAATTTTATATTAAAAAAGGAGTTAGTTACGGGAGTATGGAGCTTCGTTTTCAATGCAAAATGATTAGTAGATACGAGATAATTGATTTTTTAATCGAGAACAAGAAAAATGATATTTCGGAAGTTTCTTGTAAGATATTTTGGGGATTTTTTATATTCTAGTTTTCGATCAAAAAACAAACCAACTGGTTAAATTTTGTGTTTTTTGGAGATATTTTTGGAGGTAAAATAGAAATATCTAAAATACGAAAAGTCTTGGACATCCCTACCCTTTGAGCTATTTCCCCCCATATCTATACTCTCTCATGGCTCTATTGTGACCTCTTCTCTGTGTTTATGCAACCTTCATTAACAGAGTGAATTACTTACACCCTCCTTTCCCTTGGCACCTTTGTGTGCCTCTCTATGCATCTCCACTCTACCTCCTGTGACAACCAAGTAGGTTCCTCATTTCTATTAATAATAAAATGAATATAGGAAAGAATGAGCTGCATATTGAGATAGAGATTGAATATGCCCCATTATTCAAAAGAACCCAGCGTACCAGTGTCAACCCTCAGGTTTTGCAAAGTTACAGGCAAATGGGATTGAAACATGTGGATTTGTGGGTTGATGGGGGAATCTACCCAATTGACCCCTTAAACAATAGACCTCCAACTTTCTCAGGAATCACAAATTTGCTGAAGTATGTGTGCGAGGGTGAAAATGGGTTACTCGGTTATACTAGGCGGCTCAATGATCACGCATTCAAAGTATTTACAACTTGCCAAGTAACCATAAAAAATTGCCATGATGTGAGCGCTACACATCAACTTCATATACAACAGCTCATAGGACAAGTGGTACAGCTGAATGACACTATAATTCAACAAAACAATCAAATTATTTCAATGTAGGACACTATCCATGACATTGGTATCTCATATGAGGAGGCAAAGGCATAATTGGACGACTTGAGAAAGATCAACAACAAGCTAACACAGGAGCGCAAATGAAAGAAGAAGCCAATCAATAAGTTAATTGTGAATAGCGGCCAGTGAAAGCGACGTATCAAAGCATGTTAGGTAGCTTAGAAAGAGAACTTAGGTGAGGGTGAGGTTAGATCGTGTATTAGTAGATTGTTGAAGGCAAGTACACTGGAAAACGGTTTGAGTAATCCTAAGTTTAAGGTGATTGAATGCACATTAAAAGATGTGTCAAATGAGTTCTCACCTAAGGATGCACAATCTATTTGTGATAGGGCCGATATTAGCACAATGGCTTACTCAAAGATATTCAAAGATGTGAAGATTGGGTTTGGTCGTGTGCTGAAGAGAAATAGAATCATCGCTCTTCCTCAACCTTCAAAGTTAATAGAGGCCCGACGACAACTTAATACAAAGGTTTTGGAGGTTATAGGAGATCCCATGCATGTTCAATGTGTGGAAACACTAAAGGTTGGGACAAAAAATACATGAGGTGAAGCTCACTAAACTCAACAATTGTTATTTAGATTTATACAAGGTGCAGTCGGCAATGGTAATGTACTACAATATGTCTATTGAGGAATGTAGTGGTAAATTGCAGTTTGTTATAAAATTAGATGAAAGTGAGGTCGTCAAAGGAGTAAAGCTTGAAAGAGTTAGTGTAACTCTGATGAATAGGGAAAGAGAGCAGCGCACTAAGCGCTTCCAACAGCAAAGGGAAGAAGAAAGGAGGAAGAAAGAGAAAGAAGAACTGCAAAAAGCACAAAGAGTGGCAAGAACCCAAGAAGCAGAGAGGAAAATGAAAGAAAAAGAGGATGCGCAAAGAATGGAAGAGGAATCTAGAAAGGCCGAAGAGGAGAGAAAAAGAAGGGCTGAGGAGGAGGAAGAAGCCTTGAGGAGGAAGGAGCAAGAAGATGTGGAACTTGCAATTCGCCTATCTGTGGAGCAACATCAACGGCAAGGAAAGCAAACCCCGCCCCAGGAGGATGAGAACCCAGCCACAAGCTTGAATGTGCTAGACCCCATCCCACTGCCGGTCGCTCGCAGAGGGCAAGGGCAAGGAGGCCATCATGCCTGTACCCACCAGCTTCGTGCCAACTAGCCCTGCTGCTTCCGTGATAACCATCCCCGCCCTAGGAACTTCGCCAAAGGTCGATGAGAGCAATATGGTCACATGGCTGCAGTTCCTGGTGGAGAGGGAGTTGGCAAGAGAAGCGGGCGTGGCCACCCCAGTGTCAGGAGTGAAGAGGGCAGCCACGACTGATGTGGAGCTAAGGCCAGAGCTTAAAAGACAGAAAACAAAAGCCACCATCACTGCCGCCACCATGTCCCATCCCCGACCTCCAGCAAGCCAATACGATGAATACGTTAAGGAGATGCTCTCGCAGCTAGAAAAGGCCAAGGAAGAAAAGAGAATTGCCATGGAAGAGTTGGCAACAGAGCGAGAATCAAGAGCCGCTCTCCAACTGGAGAAAACTAAGCAAATAGCAGAATACCAAAGAGAGATTGTTGTGCTAAAGGAGGAAGCCAACAATAAAGATGCAGAAGAAGTAAAAGCCCTGAAGGAACGTGATGCTGCTTGGGAGGGAAGAAGAAAAATCTTAATGGATCACCTCAATGGAGAGAGGGAGACCATTGCTCACATGTGGTGCAAGAACGACCAGCTCACTGCAATCAACCTGGAGGCACAAAACTAGCTGGAGAAGATCAGATAGGAGACTGCAGAGCTAGGCCAGCTAAGAGGAGAGCAGGGGCGAAGGATGCAAGTGAAGCTGGATCAGCTCAATGCATAGATCACCAATGAACACTAGGAGCAGTCCCGCCTACACCGTGAGCTCAAGGACCAGGAGCAACGACTCATGGCTATGACCCTCCATCAGGGGGAGAGCCTAGAAGATATGGAAAAGAGAGCGAAGGAATGGGCTGACCACAACAAAAGGAGGGTACAAGACCTGGCACGCCGACTGGCCAAAGTAGAAAGAGATAGAGTGTTGGCTGAAAATCAGGCAGAGGCTGCCCAGCTCTCTATGATAGCCCAGCAGTACACCTTCCTCAACACGTTGCTCCACTCCACCAAAATGAAAGAAAACAAGGCCAATGATCTGCAGAAGAAGCTAGCCATTGCACGCACAGCCCTAACAACAGGCCTACACATACCACTGCAACTAGAAGGCCCGCCGCAGAGCCTGGAGGAGCAAAGAAAATACCTTACACAGGTAGGCCTAACGGTGCAAGAAATCGACGAACGCGGCTTCACAGAAGAGAAGGCGCAAGAAGACATGCAGGTAGAAGGGGGTGAACCAGAGTTTGGTCTAGGACCTCAGAGGAGGACTACGTCCCACCACCCCCTTCTCCACGACAAGATGAAGTGCAACCCACAGACACATCCGCTGAGAGGAGAGCAGCCCTGGCTAAGTGCAGAGGAGAAATGGTGGAGAAGGCAAGGAAGAAGCTGAACGTTAGACCTGTCCTAAGACAACCTGCCCCTCTCCCACCACGCCCTGAGGACCTCCCCGCTAGATTCCATGCAAAGCTGATCATCTGGGAACAACAGGAGTGTGCCCGCAACCCCTTTGACTTGAGCTTTGAGCTTCCCACTACACTAAATAGAGTAATGCCCATTGAACTTGTAAATGATGTAAGTGGCTAGCGGAGCGAGAGGCCAACCCAACTTCTTGGGGAGCTGAGGACCGCAAATTTTGGCATGATAAAGTCCTCCAGGTGCCTAGATCGGTGGAGGGCTATAATTGCCAACCCACCTGGAGAAGACGCATTTTTGATGTCAACCTTGACGCTTGAATGGCATTTTGTAACACCCTCTCTTCTGAGAGAAACAACCCCACTTTCATGCCGTATCCTCGAAGGGTAGGCGTGGACTTTAATCCGCCCATCCACGGGGCAGGTTCGACTTCCCTATCATCTATAACGCCAATAGCACCTCCTATAAGGATGCCCTTGTATTTACCCTCCCTAATTTGTACAGTTCCATAGATAGATTCCTTAGCGAGTTCACATCCTGTCCTGACCTTGCCTTCATAACAACTTGTAATTATCTTAGACTAATTAGGGTCCTAATCCACCAAGAGCCTGCACCTCAAGAATGCTACGTCCCACCCCTCTATTTCGACCCCAACGCCATAAATAGCAACACCATGACTCACCTCATGATGCACGCTAATCTTTTGCCATCCTTCTGTGTTGCACTGCTTCAGGATATGAGCGATAGCAAATTCACACAGTGCAACCACCCTTTCCTTTCCACCACCACTCTCAAAACCCGCCTCAATCTCAAGGGCTACTTGCTGAGTCGCAGATTCCTTAACAAAGCCCCCGCCCCCCACAATCCCCTACCCGCCATTCGGATGACGAGGATTAAATTCCCGTCATGCCCTTGTATCACATACATCTATGTATAGCCTCTTCAAAAAAAAAAAAAAAGGGGGCCACAAGGCAACAAAAGAAAAGGTGAACTGGAAAGAAGAAAACAACAGCAAAGAATAGCAAAGCCAAGGGATGAATCTACTACAAAGTGAAGATAAGAGAAAGAGAACTTCGCCAGATGCACTTGCAACTTCCCTTCACCTTATTGTGCACCACAATCACTGCACCTAGGGTTCTCCCTAGCCCCTTCCCCACTTCACACTTAGGGCACATCAAGGGCAGGACTTTCAGACCTGTCACCCTAAGACTTGCACCGCACCTTCAACGACACACGAACTGGATCCTCAAGTGTGGGACATTACCAAGGGCTTGCCCAAGGTTAGACCCATCTCCCAGTTCCACTGCCACGGGCACCACGCACTACATGGAGAGGCAGACACACCCCTTAGGGAGTGCACAACTTTTCCTGCGGGTTATGTTCGAGTTTCAAGAACCAGCTACTCAGCTAAAGAGGATCACCCACGGCATCCTTTAGTGACCAAAACTTTTCCCATGTGTCGGACATGACACCATTGCTGTTATTTCAGGAGCCTTTCCACATTGGATTGGACGGACCTAACATGCTTCACGTCGCCAACCATCTGCCTGCTAATGATTGCCATGACTGAACCAAGGCAAGCAAAAGGAGTATTCAGTAATAGATCTGCCATTGGCATAGATCTTGGAACCTCATCTTCCAAAGATGCATGCCTAATGCCTCAAGAAGATTTTCAATGCAAGGGTGAAGATCTTCAACGCAGCTTTGAAGATATTGAAATCAAAGACAAATATCTTCAAATCAAAGACACAGATCTTCAATATGAAGACGAAAATATCTTTGTCACAGCAGACGTCGGGGGGGTTCCTCCAGAATAAATCCCTCCAATACCATCCTCTTAAGGGATTGCTTATTGATCAAGCGTTTCTGATGCTCGAGGGACGACCGGCTACATATTCTTCACCAGCCAACTAGATAACCTATCAGCCATCGTCGAATGGAAGCCACAACTGTGTGAGAAATGCCGAGCCCCTTCATGAAACCTAAAGCACGCCAGAATCTCTCCTAGCCATCGTCATTCAACTCCATCACCTCTCATTCACACCCTTACCTTTGAATCCATATCATCTACCCACCAGTTCCGCTTAGCGGCGACCCAACTATCCCACTACTTCCCACTGCAGTGCCATGGGACTGGCACTTGGCTAGGAGGGGGGTAATGTTTACCGTATTTACCGCAGCACAGAGGAGCGGGAAATTGGAAAAAAAGAAAATGGCAAAAAAGGCGCAGGATAAAAGAAGGAAAAGGTGCCCTGCAAATTTAAATGTCTGAGCACGACCCCCGAAAAGTCTTAGTGTCGCCCCGAGACAGCAAAAGAGTAAAAGGCGCACCATTAAGTGTGGAAGCGCTCCTGAATCCTTGTAAAAGAGTGCCAGGCTTGCTCCTATGCGAATTGTATGTATTAGGTGGGAATATGATAAATTAGAACGGTGGGAAATGAGAAATGGGTTTAGGCCAATGGCCGCCCTTGTAAAAAAGAGGGATGACCGCCCAAAGAAGGAAGGGCATGTATATAAAGTTCAAAAGTGAATGAGAAGCTCATTCTTATGTGTGGCAAAAGTGGCTCTCTTCTTCTTCTCTTCTTCTCTTCTTCTTCCTTGTGTGTGCTCTTGAGAGAGGGAGTGTGAGAGTGTGAAGGAGTGAGTGTGTGGGAGTGAGGAATAGCGAGGGTGAAACTCTTCACCATCTCCTCTTCTCTTCTTCTCTTCTCTTCTCTTCTCTTTGCTCGCGCACGCAGCTATGGAGGATGGAGCTCATGGGAGAGGGATTGAGGTTGCTTCAGCTTGTCACAAGGATCGTGGAGCTACCGGTGTGCAAGAGAGAGGAGGGTACTTGATCCAACATCAAGGTAAGCTTACTACACTCGTAAGGTAAGCATGGCACGTTGGCTATGTGAGAGATAGCCATGGCCGCTCAGCTTGAAATGCTTGAGCAATAAGCGATCCGTAGGTCTCGGGGTAGAGCTTGTAGCTCCCCTTCACCAAGGAACCGTCCGTGGCCAAGGAGCCGCCATCATGGCCAGAGGGAGAACCTCCAGTGTTGCCAACAAGGAGCTGTGTGATGAAGAAGACTCATCCATGGAAGCAGATATTGAGAGGGCAATGGTTCATGCCACTCTTCGCAAGAAAGGCCCGAATCGCTAGTTCTCGGTGATTCAAACATCATCGGATTATCAAGGTAAAAGCTTCAAAACCTTGATTGATTGTGGCAGTACTCATTCTTTCATTTCACCACCCTGTGCAAAAAGATTAGGAATAGCCACAAATGATCCACCTACCTTAATTGTGGAATTAGCAAATGGTCGTGAGGTCTCTTGTGCTAGGCAAACTGCTAAGGTGAAATTCCTACTGGGTGGAAAGTCGACTTTGGCCAAATTCCTACTGGGTGGAAAGTCGACTTCGGCTAGATTCAGGCAAACTGCTAAGGTGAAATTCCTACTGGGTGGAAAGTCGACTTCGGCCAGATTCAGGGTAATAAACCTAGGTGTCCACGAGTGTTTGCTCAGAATGCATTTGCTTAAACCTAATGATGCCCACATTCACTGTGGAAAAGGCCAAGTATCCTTTCAAAATTCTGAAGGGGAATTGGTCACAACTCAAGGAGAGGCTGGTATGCCAAAAACTCAACTGGCCAAAGCATCTCAAATAATAAAATGAGTTAGAAAGGGGCTACATGTCTATTTGATTAAGCTAAATAAGCTAGATCAGAATCAGGAATCTAGGGAAGAACCTTCATGGTTAAAGGAATATGCAGACGTATTTCCTGAAGAGTTGACAGAGCTTCCTCCTCAAACGGAAGTCAATCACGAAATCAAGCTAGCGACAGGATTTGCACCAATTGCAAAGAGACCATATAGGATGTCCATCCCGGAAGCGATTGAGCTCAAGGAGCAACTCAAGCAACTGTTAGACCAAGGCTACATCCGTCTTAGCAGTTCACCATGGGGAGCTCCAGGGTTGTTCCAGAAGAAGAAAGATGGAATGCTTCGGTTATGCATTGACTACAGAGGGTTGAATCAATCAACCATTAAGAACAAATACCCCATATTTGAACTCCTTTACCATCTTCAAGGTGCGAAGATCTTCTCCAAGATTGATCTCAGGTCTAGATATTATCAGATAAGAATCAAGGAAGAAGATATCCCAAAGACGGCATTCAGCACAAGGTATGGACACTTTGAGTTCCTAGTCATGTCATTCCGGCTGACAAATGCTCCTGCTACCTTCAACAAGCTAATGTAGGATATCTTTAGGCCCTATCTTGATGACTTCGTGCTCGTCTTCTTTGATGATACCCTAGTTTACTCCAAACAAGAAGAAGATCATGAACCCTAGCTTCACATTGTTCTTGAAACAATGAGAGCATACAAGCTTTATGCCAAGAAAAAGAAGTGTACATTTTTCAAGTGACAGATTGAATATCTGGGATTCATTGTATCAGCGGAAGGAATTTCAGTGGATCCGGCCAAGGTCAGGGACATTCTGGAATGGCCAACACCAACTTCTATCAAAGAGATATATAGTTTTCTTGGATTGACAGGATGGTACAGGGTCTTTATCAAAAACTATGCCTTGATTGCAGCGCCTTTGACGGATCTACTGAAGAAGCAAGCATCAATTGTATGGTCACTTGCTGAACAGTCCAGCTTTGATAAACTAAAGCAAAGCTTGGTATCAGCACCCATCCTGAAACTTCCAGATCTTAGTAAGGAGTTTGAAGTGATAACTGATGCTAGCACACTTGCCTTAAGATGTGTACTTATGCAAGAAGGTCATCCTGTAGCATATTCTTCAAGGAAACTGAAGAGCCATGAACGAAACTATGGTACCCACAATCTGGAGCTGTTGGCTATCATCCATGCTCTCAAACTTTGGAGGCACTACTTTCTGGGTAATAAATTTACCTTAGTAACGGACCACAAGAGTCTTAAATGGATTTTTACCCAGAATGAGCTCAATATGAGGCAACGTCGATGGATTGAAGTGCTGGAGGAATATGACTTTGAAATCAAATACTGGCCTAGAAAGGAGTATATAGTTGCGGATGCACTCAGTCACAAGGCATTTCTAAATTCTCTGATTTTGCAAGATCCATCAACTTCAAGATCTCTAGCCACAAAGGTATCCATGCCAAACAACCCAATTCTTGAGCTAGCTAAAGAAGAGGCATGCCATAACCCAATCTATCAGAAATTTCTAAGGGAGATCCCCATCAAGGATCAAGACCCGAAGCTATAAGCAAAGTATCAAGAATTCTCTATCAATAGTGGACTTATCTACTATAGAACGAGATTATGTATACTAGCAAGCCAATCACTCAAGCAGAAGATACTTTAGGAAGCCCATGACTCCCCTTTCTCAAGACATCCTGGCTATGCCAAGACCCTTACTGCCATCAGAAAGAGTTATTATTGGGAGAAGCTTAAAGGTGATGTCCTCAAATATGTCACGGAATGTTTATCTTGTCAACGCATTAAGGCCGAACATGTCAAATTGCCATGGAAATTGCAACCACTTGATGTTCCCCAAATGAAATGGGAATTCATTAGTATGGATTTTGTTGTTGGCCTACCCCAAGTTCAGGGAGGATACAACTCCATCATGGTTGTGGTGGATATGCTCACCAAGGTTGCACACCTTTTTCCTATTAAGACAAACTATAAAGCCTCAGACATCACAAGGTTATTCATCAAGGAGATATTCAAACTACATGGGTTGCCCAGAAGAATCACTAGTGATCGTGACTCTCTCTTCACATCACACTTTTGGAGGGCTATCTTCGAGGCCATTGGGACTCAACTCTGTTTCAGTACAGCTTATCATCCCCAAATCGATGGTCAAACGGAGCGAGTCAGCCAAGTCATCGAGGATATGCTTAGGGCACACTGCTGTCGTGAACCCAAAAAGTGGATTCAATATTTGCCACTGGTTGAGTTTGCCTACAATGCTTCTTACCAACAAAGCATTCAGATGACCCCTTTTCAAGCATTGTATGGGCACGATTGTCGTAGTCCTTTAAACTCCAACCTTGAGGGTTGAAGCTTCAAAGCAAATGCTGGAAGACATGGATGACCAAATCAAGTCAATAAGACAGGACATCCAAGCCACCAAGGATAGACAGAAGGCTTACGCGGACCTGAAACGTCAAGACAAATCCTTCGCTGAAGGTGATATGGTCTTCATTCGCATACGTTCAAAGAAGAGTTCCATATCCTTGGGTGAATGCAAAAAGCTAAGTCCAAGGTATTGTGGACCATACAAGATTCTCAAGTGCCTAGGGCCTAATACTTACAAACTGCAACTCCTTGAGAACCTAATGTATTCCATATCTGTCTATTGAAAAAGTATGCGCCTAACCCTAGTCATGTGCTTGACGATCAACATGATGATCAACAAGTTGTAATGCTTAGCCAAGGAGTCCTTGAGCTATAGCCTGACAGGATCTTAGATGTTAGAGAGAGTCATTTTAGATCCAGGACCTTGAGAGAATACCTCATCCAGTGGAAAGACTACCCCGAAGAGGATGCCACTTGGATAGATGAAAGTACTCTCAACCAACAATACCCCCAATTCCTCTCGAGATGAGGACATCTCGATTCCTCTAAGAAGGGGGAGAGAATGTAATATTTCCGCAATGAAATATTGAAGATCCTAAATCTCGCGCAAAAGTGGTTCAAAATAATCTCCCGCAACGAAAAAACCCTTAGCTAAGTGCTTACCCCACGTGCTTCAATAAACACCAGCCCGTGTTGTGTATGGAAGACTGTGGCTAAAGACTGCAAGCCCACGTGAGAACACCCTTCACAGGAAAAGCAAAAGGGATAATGGATAATTTAGTGCAAATATTTAAAAAAAAAACCCTCCCCTTCAACCGTTGCATGGCGGGGGAGAGGGAGTGTGAGAGGGATGCTTGAGTTAAGTGGTGGAGGGGCATGGGGGAGGGAATCATGCACCCGCCACTTGGGTGGCTAACCCCCCCCACCTTAGCCTATAAGAACCTCCCCCTTAAGCTTAAGGGAGGAGGGAGGAAAAAGTTGTCGTGCTACCCATGCCGCTGTCGTGAGGAGCGCCGCCTGCGCCACGCCGCCTGCTACACCACGCCATCACCATCCTCACCACCATCATCATCATAATCATCATCATCGTCAACATCGTCGTCGTTATCCTCACCTCCATCTTCGTCTTCTCTCTCCACATCATTCTGTCCTCACAGAAGCTTGGAAGCTTCTTTGGAAGTTTCCATTAAAGGCCTCCATAAGCCCTATTCACCTGTGCTTTTTGGGTTCTTCTTAAAACCGTATCTGCAAGGGCCGAGTCCTGCGCGGGGGAGAAGACCAAAATTCACTGCATAAATGGCTCCTAAGCAAAAGTCGCGAGGCACACACGCGGGAACTTCCACCCCAAGTACACGTGTGGACAACACTCCGATCCTTAATGCCCAAGTTCTTAAAAATTAATTCCGCTTGAAAAGAATGCATTTAAGCATGTCTTTAATTCTCGTAGGCAAGTTTGAATACATTGGAAAATTCATATACTCGCATCGAATTACCAAGTTAAATTTCATGACGAGTACTTGCATGGTCATGGTAGTTGCATTCTTAAACGCATATTGCATAAGTCAAAAGAAGGATTTGTCTAAAGGCATCCTTGTTGCCTCACGAAAAGAACAACGCATATAACACATAATACACTTAGGTAATAATTTCCTAGTTGTGACTCGTGCATGAGATAATCTTAGACGCCTATTGAATGTTGTCCAAAATAGTCACAATGCATGGAAAGGAAATTATGAACTTTGCAAATTGCATGATAGTTCATTTTGGGTTGGGTTAAGTGCTAAAAGAAGGATTAAATCAATAATGATCTCATGGAATTCGCTCATGCATGGAGATCTCTTGTCAAAATTTGAGTGCATCTCCATAAAAAATATTAAAGCTTTGATTTCGTTGCATCAACGTAGGGTTTATACGAGTTAGCTCTAAATTGTCAAATCATTATAGTTTAGGCAAGGAAAAGTAACAATCATTGTAGATCTTATAGGTGCATAGAAGGGGAAAGTCTATGGACTTGAAATCGCATATTTGCATGTAAAAGCATTTGCATCTCTAAGGAAAGATCATCTCTTGTCACAAGACAATTAGATCAATTAGGTAAATCGCTTGTAAATGGTGTAACTCAAATGATGACCACCTCAATGCGCTAGGTAGAGTTATGGAAGGAAGCTAGGAACCCTAGGGCCAAAACGTTATCGGCCTAGTAGGGTTAGGATTGGGTTGGGTCAAGAGGACTCCCAAACCCTACATCCTGACCAAAGGTATTTTTGGCTAAGGAATACCTTGTGATGGAGAAATAATCCCATAAGTTAGGTGCGACACTTGTCTCGTGCAACAAATTGCAACATCGCATGGTTTTGTGTCTAAATCACAGAGTAGTATTGCCACTCCTTAGGACAAGGTTGGCGAGTCCTACGTACAAGTCAAATTATCTAGAGGATGAGTAATCATCCTGCTACATCACCTTCCTTTGGGGCTGATTTTCCAGGTTAGGGTAATTATGAATCGCCTAACAAGAAATTGACCAATCAAGTGGGGACAATGGGGTTGTCTAGGATTTATTGTTCATAATATATGGAAGCCTAAGGTATTGACAAATTGGGTTAACAGGGTATAAATCCTAACCCAAGGATAAAGGGTAAACAAGCAATTTAGCTTACGAGACCCTTGGGATCTTGCCAAGTCACAATTGATCCCGAATTGAATGCTGGATGTATTCGGAGAGAAGGATTCCCACCTCAGCAGTTGGCCGTATAAATGACCACTGGAGTGTTTGTGTTTGTACACTTAGGAGCATTGTTTGTTCTTCTTTGCTCAAGGAACTAATGCTAGAAAATAACTAATGCTTCAAGTTGAAAGCCTAGAGGGAGAGGCAGCATCAGTTACCCCCGACTGTCTGCCTGACCCTATCCAAGAGGGTTGTTAGTCGCGTTGGGTACATGGACCAAACCCGCCGCGAGAGGTCTCTCCGTGGGTGCTACTTGGAGCAGGAGGACGCTTGGGTGCTAGGGGGGGCTCTGGTCGTAAATCCCTTGCCTCCGGGTCCTGCAAAAGAGGCCGACGTGACTTGAGATGGGATCTCGAGGCCCGCATACTAGTCAACAGGCGAAAACTTGAAATAGCGATCCATGAGGATTGCTGGAATTGCCTTCGGGCAGATTATGGAATTGCCTTCGGGCAAATTATAAAATTGCCTTCGGGCAGATTATGGATTAGCCTTTGGGCTGGATTATATAATGTATTCCAAAACTGATAAATAAAAATCAAATGTTGAAAATGAACTTGCTTGATATTGTTTTTCTATGTCAGTGCCTAAGTTACATTAAGGAACTAGTGGTTAATTGGTTAATTAAGGAAGCTATTTTTGCTTGTCAAACTAAATGTGGTAGGTAATTAGATAACTAAAGCAACCTGAGGAAAGTGTGGTGGATGTGACCATGGGTCCGTCCTACGAAAGGGTGGTCCCTGTTGGCCAGGAACTTTTTTCAAAGGAATTGGTAGCAAGGTAAACGGTGACCTAGAATCTTTAGAGCTAGACTCCCGATTTATGCTATTTTAGGGGAACGGAATGGGACTATGCCTTACAAGCAGAGAGATCGAGCTTTTCATCCCTCTCGTTTCCCATTCTTCTTGAACCAAGTGCAGTATGAATCCGCTTCGACCCTGATGTTTCTGCGTAAAGTAGTTCGTCTAGGGCTCAACGCTAGTTACTTCTAGGAACTTGACCATTAGGAAAACCCTGATTCAGGTCAGTCCTAAGTGGGAATGACTGGAATGCTTTCGCTTCGTGGCACACTCAGGAAGACCTAGATCGCAAAAACAATGACTTCCATGGGAGTGCCGGGCAGCGCTTTCTAGACCCTCTTCCCGATGGGCTACTAAGACATGTCCTGCAAGTAGACATGGGGACACATTACACATTATTCTTCTCATTTTCACATCTTGCTTTCTTTGCTTCCTCCATTTTCACATCCCCAACCTTTGTCTCTTCTCCATCTTGCCCTCCTTGAGCTTGCATGGCACGCACCAAGCAAGCATGTCATCATTTTGGCCCTGGGAAGACATCACACCAAGGCCCGCCACCTAGAGCACAAGGTGGAGTCTCCTCTAGTGCAACAACAGGTGCTCCCCATAGAGCACAAGGACCACCACAGAAGAAGAGGAGATGGAAACCGAGCATTGTCGCCCTTCGAGAGATAAGGAGAATCCAACGTGGACATGAGCTTATAAGCCCAAAAAGTTCTTTTCATAAGGTTGTTCGGGAAGTCATACAAGACTTGGAGCTGAAAGGGATGGGAAGATTTTGGGCACGAGTGCGAGATGGCCCACCAGGAAGGTGGACTGCTGCAACTATGGAGGCCCTACAAACAACTGCAGAGGGGTTTCTCATTGACTTGTTCGATGATACACAGCTTGGGGCCATCCATGCAAAGCGTGTCACAATCACAGATAAATGCATGAACTTTATCATTCGGCTTCGATACTGCAAGGAGACTCCGCCATAGTTTACTAGATTAATGATGCAAGGTTTGTAATGAGTGTTATAGCACCATAACATCTTGGAAGGACAAAAAAATTTGTATACTCTGCCACATTCGAATATTTATTTATATATACATAATATCTCATGCGATGTGTATTGAATTCAAATAATTGAGTAAAGTTGTTTTGTTTTGTTTCTTGAAACGCATGACTCTTAATTTTTGTTTAACGTACGAACGGATTAAAAGTAGTAATACGTACAGATACAAGCTACGTTATTGATTATGCACAATCACAAGTGTAGCACTATGCGTTGAATTGTGTTAATGTATGCGGATGCATCATTCACGTACCACACATTATCGTCACACTTACACAATCGCAAGTGCATTACTACGCATTGAATTATGTTAACGTATGCGAATACGTCATTTATATACCACATATTATCATCACACTTATACCAACCACACATTTATTTAATAAATATTTATTTTTAGGAACAAAGTAAAGTATCTTATATTCATCAAGAAAAATACATGTGATGGCTGCTAGTGATGGTAGATACAAAAAACCGATAGCCAACAAGAACTCTCAATTGTTCCTTGGCTTTTTCATTGGTGGAGAGGAGGGGCTAGCTTCCGATGAAAATATAAGTTCCTTCTTTGCTTCAAAAATGATGCGTTCCCCCTTCAGCTCTTTCTCCAGGAGAAGCGAATCTAATACTTTAGCGAGGTCACCTAATGTAGTAAGCATACACATTGCTCCACCACGTGTTTGGTTAAACAAGTAAAGAAGCTTTGACCACTTGATTAGCACCACCTTCTCCAAGCTAGATGTCACAGGTATCGCTCAAAAAGGTCCAAAGCTTGAATTTTTATGATTATTTTTTGCCCTTCTGGTGAGCACTTCTTATGGAAGTCTACCAAATCTGCAACAAGGTTACCAATATACTCCTTCAGAGCTGAATTCTTCCATTGATTGGCATGTCGAGCTCCTCCTTGCCTTGATGCAAACTCATCTATATATAGTATGTCCTGAATAACAAAGTCAAATCAAAAAATATATTTAGCGACTAACCTAGAGTTATCAGAAAGCAATGAAACTTGACGATAGGGTGCGTTGAGTCCCCAGAGTCCACTGATGAAATCTTAGCCAAAATGATGCCTGCAGTTGCCCTGTCTGAAGTCTCGCATCTGGGGCTAGCTGTTCGAAGTCTGGCATCTGGGACCCCAGACACCAGACTTTGGACAGGGCAGCTGCTGCAGGCATCATTTTTGGCCAAGATTTCACTGATGGACTCCGGGGGACCCGATACACCATATCGTCAAGTTTCATCGCATAAAAATGTATGGTAGTTAGAAATCTCACCTTCTCTAGATCATCTTGTATCTTCATTTCCTTGTGTGTCAGGGAGGCACCTCCTTGGGCAGAGGGATCTACAAACTCCTTGGTAGGAAGTTAGGGCCTTGGTTTGAACAAATCATGATGTAGTGCTTCAAATTTAGCATCCAACACAAGGCAATCTTCTTCAACCGAGGTAATATGCTCTTGTGCTGCTATGATAGCACTCACAATATCTAAGCTTGTGTCATCATATCTTCCAATCTCTACCATCGTCGGATGCACATCCATGTAATCATAATCGATCATGTCTTCCATTGAATCCCTGACTAGGATGGAAAACAACTCTTCTTCCTTCATTTCCAAGTATTGCAATACATCTGATAGAAGCAAGTATTGTACACCATCTACTTCAATGGGCGTCAAGGAGGCAAGGTTGGATTTGTTGACTTGTGGCTATTCTGAAAAAGATGGCACCATGAGAGCCAACCCTTGCTCTACCACCACCCGATGTTCCTCTTCAACATTTATGAGCTCTTCAATCGGTTCTTCTCCCGTGTATGTGATAGAAACAACCTATGGAGTTGTATCTTCATCGCTCTCCTCTTCTAGGGGTGTATCCAATGCAAGGAGGTAAATTGCCACTGTGCAATCACACTCCACAAGATCCAAAGGTGATGTACCTAGTGCACTTCCCATGGGAACAGTGCATACTTTGTGCAAAGGATCCACATGGGCCAGACACCTATTCACCACTTTTTGGTGATTCTTACCTGCCTCAAATACCATAAGCTATTCTAGAGGCACCCAAGTCATGTCGGATCCCTTTATGAAGTATGTGCATGTAGCAATGGTGCTCACAAAGTCTTCCAAAATCTGAAGGGGGAGATCCAGCGATGAGAGCACACTTTCAAGATTGAAGTTCTTAGAGAAAACCTGGAATATCTTGTCACCCTGGTTGGTACAGATAGTCTCATGGATCCACTCATCAAAGTGTCCACAAGCATCCATCGTAGCAAGTAGGAGAGATGTGGTGGATATAAAGAGATAACGAGAGAAAGTGTGAAATGAAACAATGAAACAAGAACTAAACTAGTTCTACCTTAAAAACCTTAAGTTTTAAACCATTAAGGGTTGTTCGCATACGATATTTAGTTATGGCTTTACTTAAGTCTTTGTAAAGTCTACATGCATATGTAAATGTGTTGATGTGAAAAGTGTATAACAAGTGTATGATTTTGCATAAATACCATAATTTTTAATATTGCAAGTTTGTAAGCGACAATATTCTATTGGGCAAAAAATTATAGGTGTTGGATATTACAACTTGTGGTGTTGGATTTTTAGGGAGACTCTACAATTTCTAAAATATGTGGAGCCACACATTTTCCACTGGTAACAGTATCCTCAGCTCGACTTCAAATTTTCCTACCATCTAGTTTAAAATAGAAGCTAACATGTGGATTCTGCATTAACATTGTAATTTCCTAGCGCATTATACTCAAGGGCCAATCATCCTCCATTTGCAACACTTGGGGCTCACGGCCCTCACAAATGACAGTAACATCCACAGCTGCACTTTCACGCATGTCTTGATCAAGGCACAACCATTTACCCTTGAGCATCCTCCATCTACGATACTTGAACACTAGGTATAAAGTCTGTCGTGCGATAAAGTACCTGTAATTGGAAAGGAAAGTTAGCCAATTCATCCCAAAGTAAGATAATAGTCAACTAAGAGCGAAAAATTTTACTTGAAAGCCATGTCCCTTGTTGTGACTCGCCACTCCACTATGTCAGGACCGTGAGTTATTTTTTATGTCCAAGTTTTGCCTAAAATCCTTGTTACATAATCCTCTGATGCATTTTTTATGACATACTGCTTTTGGTACGTCTCAAATCCTTACATTCCTTGAACATGTGTGCAAAAATTGCAATCGATATGAACCGGCTTAGATGTACATTCTTTGAGAGAGCCGGTGCTTGGCTTCATAAAATTCAATATGTCTGCTGAAATTTTTGTGCTACACATGTGCAAAATGTCGCTACTATACAATGACCATTCTATGCTATTGAGATTTGATATGTGAATAGACTCAAGGGTTCCATATTCTCGACTCCCCTTGGAAAATATGTACTTGGAGTCATAGAAAAAAACAAGGTCCTCTGCGAGCTGCTTAGCTGTATGCCCCTCAAAGAGCAATCTACCAATTTCAAGGTGGTAACACTTAAAAGAACCAGTGAAACTCTCAACATTTTGCCACTCACAGCAATCCGAAGGGTATACTTCTGTAAATACGAGACAAGTTGTTACATAGGTATCATGAAATTTCTCATTCTCAATGAGTTGTAAATACTTACTATTTGCAATGTTTCGTTGAAAGGGCACAGTGGGCACAATATGTATTTGTTTTTGCATGAATACATGTTGTACAAACGCCTCTGTTACAAGGTGAGAATCAACATTCCTTTGTTCGAGAGCTAAAATTGTACCCTTTCAGTGCTTTGATACATTTGAAATTGCAGATGCTTTCACCCTGAAAGCTCCCTTCCTACTTGGATGCATATGTACCCAAGACGAGCAATGATACGTATCAATGATCCAATTCCCTTCTTCATCTTTTCTGTTGTTGAGAAATCAAATGATGTATGCCTAGAAGAGGCTTTGTATAAGAGAGATGACAAAAGTTGTATGCTCCGAAATGCTCTCGGAAGAGATGTCCAAAATCCCATAAGCATAGAGAGGAAAAGTGGTACTACCCAAAAGCTATATAAGCATGTACTTGACACTCATTTCAAAAAAATTGAACTATTAGTTTGAGTTACTCAAGACTGTCTTTATGAGTCCAAGCTAATCTATCTTGGAACCTAATTCACTTCTGAAAAGAGGAGTGTTGATATATCCCAAATTTAAATCTAATTTTTTGTATTTTGATTGATCTAGCACGCATATCATTCCTCGTAAAGTGTCACTTTGCTATGTAAAAATGGATTCATAGAAAAGCTATGTTCAGTGTGTCAATGAAAGCTCCTATGTTGTTAAAGGAGTTGGTGAAATATGCTTGTAGCAACACATGGCAATAAACTCTCTCATTCATACTTTATGTATTTGATATAGAAAAGAACTCATTATCAGTTTTACAATCACAAAAACTAGTTTTACACTTATGTTCGTGGATATATATATATATATATATATATATATATATATATATATATATATATATATATATAAGCATCATTATCAGAATATTATTGTTGCATCATGGGCCTTGTATCATGGAATTTGCATTATGGATGCCTATGAGAGGCTTGCACATTATGTATGTGTTGCTACTTCTAGTTTTAAGGAGGATGTTAAGTTGTGACATGCACATTTTGGCAACTTAAATTATGGTTCATTGTTGCACAATATTAGGTAAGATATGGTGTTGGATTTGCCACATGCAAGCTCTTGCAAAATTATATGCAAGGGTTGTATTTTTGGTAAAATGTAAGATCTTGCATTTCCTAAGGAGCTATGTTTCCTAAGCTTTGGTTCTATTAGGGAGACTAAGAAGTTACAAGTCTACAATAGTCAGCCCAACATGTAGCTCTACGTGTCAGTGTGGGTGCCAAAACGGTGGTAGGGGGATGAGAAAATAAGGAGGGATGGCTAATTAGAAAGAATCAATGATGGATAATGAATAATGAGAGTGGGAGGGAAAGGTATCTATTTGTAAGCAAAAAAGAGGAACAACCCTAAATGTGATCAAACCCTAAAAAATAGTCAAAAGAGCACAAAAAGAAATGCATTAATGTGCCCTCCATCTAAAGTGTCTAAAACACGTAAAATGACAGACAAAAACAATGTAAGAGATCCTAATGTCCTGATATAACTCAGATTGAGACTCATAGGCAGGAGAGAACCACACATGACTGCTAACACCCCCTCTTAGATCCTCAATGTGGCAGAAGGCCAAAGGAGATGCGGATCCGAGGGTGGCAAGAAGAGTGCCAAGGCGATGTAGTTTGGCGATGAAGAAAGCCAACTAAGGAGCAAGACCCCTCTCCACATAAAAATCCAATCAAATGGAAGGCCACCAAAGAGAAAAGGTAATGAAGAGGCCTTGAACAAATCACTCCTAAAAACTCTAGTCAAGGATGGGTGAGCGAAGCCTCAAACCCAACTATGAGATGATAGCAAGGAACTATTGAAGGCACTATAAGCTACATAGAAACAACAAGGACCAAGGGCCAAGCAACAAGGGATTGTGGCTCAATGATGAAGAAAAGGGACAACCACAGAAAAGAAAGACCCAAAGTAGAGTAGAAACCTTGAAGCAACTCCTCACGATCCTGGGAAGACCCCTCTAAAACACAAAGGGCCAAGAAATCCACAACCGCATCACCAATATCGTCCCTCTTGGAAAAGGATGGGAGATATAATAGAACCACCAAAGGAGATGGTGGGGGATTGGATGGAACTTGTGAAATAAACGGTGTGTAATCAAGAATGGGTGCAGCAATAGAAGGGCATGATGTGTTATGGACTTGCCTTGTATCCAAGGTGGAGAGAAACCTTTGCCCAGATTGCAACTTTTGTGTGCTACCATGATTTAACTATTTGCTTCCAAGATTGCATCCTGCTACCACGATAGCTAGTAGGAATAGGAAATATTAAGCATTTTAAAAGGCCTTGGCCATATGAGTCTGCAAGAGAATACATGTGGTTGCCACTGGTTGTTACTCCAGCATACTCTAGGCCTATATAAGTATTATATATCTACTTTTATTTTCTGTCCAAGGAAATTCCATTCTATTCATAATGGTTAACACCTTTTCAGTCACTTCAGTAATGAGTTCATATATTACAGTTATCAAAGAGATGGGACACCTATAAGATAGACATTTAGGAGCATACAAGGCTAGATTGGTAGCAAAGGGTTTTAAGTAGGAGCATGGTGTGGACTTTGATAAGGTCTTTTCTCATGTGGTTAAGATGACAACCCTACGCTTAGTCTTGGCTTTGGTTTCTCAGCTTGACTTGGATTTATACCAGATGGATGTCAAGATGGCTTTCTTACATGGGGACTTGCATGATGAGATTTATATGGAGCAGCCTAAGGGCTTTGCAGAACCACCCTACGCTTAGTCTTGGCTTTGGTTGCTCAGCTTGACTTGGATTTATACCAGATGGATGTCAAGACGACTTTCTTACATGGGGACTTGCATGATGAGATTTATATGGAGCAGCCTAAGGGCTTTGCAGAATCTGGCAGGGAGCACCTAGTGTGCAAATTGAAGAAAAGTCTTTATGGCTTGAAACAGGCACCTAGGGAGTGGTATCGTAAGTTTGATGCCTTTGTGTAGTCAGGGCTAGAGTCGGAGTGCTATGGATCCGTGTCTTTACACGAAGAAAGCTCGTGATGGTTCTTTATTGATTTTGGTACTCTATGTGGATGATATGTTGATAGCAGGGAAAGCTCATGATGAGCTAGATGCTCTTAAAGCTCAGCTCAAGAAGAGCTTTGAGATAAAAGATCTGGGACAGGCCGCTCACATACTTCGTATGCGCATTACACGTGCAGGCATCAGGGACTCCTCTACTTGTCACAGAGGAAGTACATTCATAAAGTCCTTGAGCGCTTCCGCATGTAGGACGTAAAGCCTATTGGCTATCCATTGCCTTCTTATGTGAAGGTATCACAAGCTAATTGTCTGCAGATAGATGAGCAGAGGGCCAAGATGGCTAAGATTCCCTATACATCCGCAGTGGTAGGGCAGTCTTATGTATGCCATGATAGCCACTCGTCCAGATATTGCCTTTGTAGTTGGTGTTGTGGCACGCTATATGGCTACACCTGGCAAGAAGCATTGGGATGCCATGAAGGGTATCATGAGGTACCTGAAGGGCACTGCAGATATGTGCATATACTATGGCAGCCAGGATACAGGAGTCATGGGATACACTGACTCTGATTATGCAGGACATGCAGATAGTAAGAAGTCCACTTCCGGCTATGTATTCACCTATGCTGGAGGTGTTGTTTCTTGGATGTCCAGGGTGCAGAAATGCACAGCCCTTTCTACTACAGAGGCCGAGTATGTTGTAGCCACTAAGGCTTGCAAGGAGGCCATTTGGTTGGGTCGTTTAGTTGCTAATCTTGGTATTGATGCTATCTCTACATTGCATTCGGATGCTATGAGTGCTATTCAGTTAGCCAAGAATTCGGTCTTCCGAAGACGAAACTCATTGAGGTGAGGTATCACTTCATACGTGGGGTCGTTGAGGACAAGTCTGTTGATCTTGTCAAGATCTCGATTGACCAAAATCCATCTAGATCTGCTCACTAAAAGCCTCTCTATAGAGCCCTTTGCCTTCCTCAAGAGGTTGATGGGCGTGGGATGAGATGACGTCTTTCCTCATCCTGTTGTACATGTGTACATGTTATACTGTCTTTTTTCTTTTTCTTTTCACTCCTCACTGGGGCAGATTCGCCTTTAAGTGGGAGGTTGTTGGGGGTAAAGGCGCCTTTGCCTAGCTGCCCGTGTATTACTACATTGACAGTCATCACCACTGCACACTGCAGGTGGCGGGTGCCCGTCACCGTCACTTTATTTTTTATTCTTTTAGTGACAGTTTGAATAAAGGAAGGCCCGGTCACACATTGTGACTGTTGGAGTTTCCATTTCTAGTCTTTCCCTTTCTTGCTCTTGCTCTCCCACCATAGCTCTCGAGTCCAACCTTCGATCCGTCGCTCCCTTTCACTGTTGGCTTTGCAAACTTGCTCGAACTGCTCCACGAAGCTATAGGGATCATTGCTGGTGGGCTGGTACTTGTCCAGTTGCTTGGCCAATGTAGGGATCTTGTTGTGGCTCCTTGCCCCCTGGTGACTCCTAAGCCTGCGAGCAAAGAGGTGGCTAATGCAATTGTACTCTTTTCTGCAGTTGTGTTGTCAATGAGCCGCTTGATGACAAGCTTGCTCAATGTCAGGTCTCGTACACATCTAAGTCTTGCCGCAATTTCCTTGTCCTTTCCTCGCGGTTATATGTTGTGATGCTCTGCAGTGCTTTCCTAGTTGCCTTTCTCTCTTCCTCAAGGCTCGTAACTACTTCCTCGATCGGTCTGCCATGGATCATGGTCCTTGTTAGGTAGTCGTATTGGTCCACCATACGTTGCATTTCGATTGGGAACTCGCCCAAGTCCAGCTGTGGTCATCCTCTCGGTCCACATCTGCTTCTGACATGTTTGCAGCCTCTTGCTCCACCAGGTTGTCGATTAGTCCAATCAACTCGGGTAGCGACTTGCCCTCAATCCTATCGTCTTCGAACTCTTCAAGGTCTATGTGAGTTCCTTATTATTGAAAACAACTATCAATTTTATTTACACTTATGCTTAGTGCTTTCCAGTGCACTGTGCCAAATCAGACTTTCTCCCTTTTAGTGCACTTTAAATGATGAAATCATCGTGGGGTGCAAATGCAAAATGAGCAATGCAGTTTTCGCTTTCCCCCCTTTTGTTCATAGCTTAATATGGCTCTAAGTGCATTTCTTGGCTGTCCTCTCGTATTGTCTAGGATCTATGCTGCACACTCTACATGCCGTCAAGGCCGGATTGGAATCTGAGGATTAGTTTCAGCTCTAAATCTTGTCTGTTCTATGGCATGCTACTAGAGGTTGACTCTAGGCTACCCAAGTGTGGTTTCTCCAATTTTTGGCTTCTAAGAGCCGGGTCAGGTACTCAGGGATGTTTGGGGATGTATTTGGAGTGGCCTTAGCCTAAGGAGGTGGCTCACTTACCAATTTAAAATATTCTTCCCTGGTGGTCCGATTCCCAGAATCGGACCGTCCGATTTTGGGTGGTTCGACTATCCAAGTCGGACTGTTCGATCGGACTGGGTGGTCCGAGTCTCAAAATGGGTCCTACTGCCACGTGGCAGGGTCCAATTGGCAGAGTTGGATGGTCCGATCACATAGTTGGTCCGATCGGATCGGGTGGTCTGACTCTAAGGTGGTGCATCCGAGTTGGACGGCGGTCCAACTGGTAGACACCGACTCCGAGAGACGGACAGTCTGAGTGTTTGATTCTGGGACTCGGACACCTGCAGCCTGGTTCAACTACGTTTGCCCTGGCGTAGTTGCGAGGGCGCGGGTGATGAATGCCACATGTGGAGCTCTTGGTACAAGCTTCAACTTTCTAGATCAAACAAGCACAACTCAGAGAAGGCCAATGGAATGGCTGGGCGACAACAAAATGACCAGATTGAAACCCCTTATGTATCTGCACTCACACACTCTCTCTTAAGCTCTCTCTCTCAATGTCTGACTGCAAAATGAGGCCTCCCTTGACATTTTGGGCCTCTTATTGCCTTGCTCAAGTCTCCTTCAACCTTATGGTTGCCCCTCTTGCACCCATCTACTCAAGATTTAGATTTTATGCCCCTTTCTCCCAGTTTAGCAAAAAACCCTTCTGTTTTCCCTATTTCCTTGGTCCTAATCCTATCTAATGTGCAACAAAAAAAAAACAATGGCTGAGGTTGATTTACCTACTTGCCTACTCAACAACAAACCAAAATACTTACTTGTTCCAAAGATCAAACCACCTAAATCTCCTATCTATCTCAAGCACCGGTTCGGGCTGAAAACCCTACCTTTATGCTCGATTCGAAGCGCGCTCAAGGCTCGATTTCGTCTGTCCTGACAATGGAACCAAAATGAAGGGATCTACAAGCTCAACCCCCCAGACCTACCAACCACTTATTGGTCAAGCGTTTCAAGCCGAGTGGCCATGGCTACCTCTCACATAGCCGATGCGCCCTCCCTACCTATGGGATGTAGTGAGCTTACCTTGATGCCTGATCGAGTACCCTCCTCTCCTGTGCACGCTGGTAGCTCCACAATCCTTAAGGCAAGCTCAAGCAACCTCAATCCGTCTCCAACAAGCTCCAACCTCCATAGCTGTGCGAGACAAGAGAAGAGTAGAGAAGAGAAGAAGATGAAGAGAGGAGATGGGGAGCTTCTTCTCCTTGATCCCTCACTCTCACACACTCACTCCCTCACTCCCTCACACTCACTCACTCCCTCTCTCAAGCACAAGCAAGAAGGCAAGAAGAAGAGAAGAAGAAGAAGAAGCTTTTTTCCACACACAAGAATGAGCTTCTCATTCACTTTTCAAGTTTATATACATGCTCTACTTCCCACAGGTGGTCATCCTCAATTTTCACATGGCCGGCCATGGGCTAGGTTCTTTTTCTCCATTCTTTCACTTCTTAGCTAGTCCTACTGCCCTTCTAAGTTCTCAATTTGCACAAGAGGGAGCTTGACGCTCTTTTACAAGGATTTGAGAGCGCCTTTGCATTTAAAGGTGCACTTTTTTGCTTTTAACTCCTCTAGAATTCGGCGCTGCACCTTAGACTTTTGGCGGTTGTTTCCATGCTTTTGGATTTTTTCCAAACTTATTATTCTTTTGGATGCCTTTTCCATGCCTGTCCTACGCCTTTTCTTGCTTCTCAAAATTTTCTATTTTCTCTCTTTTTCCTATTGCTAGTGTTGCGGTAAACATGACTAGATTGGCCCATTGAGGTTCTAGGGTCTCTATTTGTCTTTGTTTGGGTATGGGCTTTTGGTTGTTGTTTTGCAAGTGACAATCTATGCTTGTGTAGAGCCATTACTACACTAGGATCTAATTTGGAGGACCTGTCGCGGTGCGCATTTTCTCTCCAGCCTACTTGGGGGAGGTGTGGAGGGGGTAGAGCCCCCGCGGTCCGCCAGGGGGGGGGGGATCCCTCCCAGCCTATAGGGCTGTTATGCTAAACACCATGCGTGATTTGAAAGACTGTTCGTAGCCAAGTTTTGAACTACTTTCTCTAGATTTCATCTCGGTGATAGATCTATGAGGTGCTTTCAGCTCTATACAATCTCTGGGCCAGTTTCATGGCTTAGATGTGTTAAATCTGTATTCTATTCACCTGTCTGATTTTGAAAATTTTCTGTCTGATTCTCAGAGATCCAATTCTCAGGAGTCCAATTATGAGAATTGGATGTCCGTTTCTAGGTTGGTTCGATTGGCCGATCGGACAGTTCGAGTCCTAGTGGTCGGATTATGGGTTGGTCCGATTTTCGTGTGTCCGATTTTTGTGCGTTCGATTTGAAAGATATCCGATTCTAGGAGTCCTATTTTGGGAATCGGATGTTCAATTATGGGGTGTCTGATTTTAGAGCGTCCGATTTTGGATGGTTTGATTGGGGGACATCCGATCGGACAAGGCTGTTGGTTCGATTTTGTGGTCTGATTGGTCAATCGAATGGTTCAAGTTCAAGTGGTCTTGTCTGATTTTCAAAATCAGACAAGGTGTCTGATTAGACTAGGTGGGTTTGTCCAAGTGGTCCGATTCTGGGAATCGGAGACTGTGGTGGGCGTTTGATTCCGACGGTGGCTGAAACGTGTGTCAATCACTTATTTGCCAAAAATCTAAAATAGATGTTGCCAGTAGCTACCAAAACTTCCAATAATCAAGGAGGAGTGTGGGCCAAGGACATTCCATACCTGAATCTCATTGAGTCCCGATATGCTCTGATCGATTTGATGTAGGCTTGGACATGCAAACCCTCTCTCTCTCTCTCTCTCTCTAGCTCTCCCTAATCACACTGAAATGCAAAATTAAGTCTCCCTTGCCACTCTTGGCCTCTTATTGCCCTGCCCAAGTCTGTATTCACCTTAGTCTTGCTCCTCTTACTAGCATTTAACCCAACATTTTATTTTTTGCCCTTCTTTCCCCTGTTTCAGCCTGTTATACAGTAGCGGGGACCCTACTATGTGCTCACACTGTTTGCTCCTATCCTACCTAAATGTAAACAAAAATCATAAAGAAAACACCTACACTACTCCAACCTGCTTTTTCAAGTCCAAAAAACCAAAAACCTACTTGCTAAGGAGATCGAATACCTCTTTAAACTCCCTTTCTTTCTACCTATCTACCTCAAGCACCGGTTCAGGGGAAACCCTACTTCAATACTTGATTCAAAGTGCGAAAGCACTCAAGGCTTGAATCCGTTGGTCCCAGCAATGGAGCCAAAATATAGAGGCAAGCACAAGCTCAACTGCCAAGACCCACGGACCTCTTATTGTTTCAAGCATTCCAAGATGAGCACTAATGGCTACCTCTCACATAGCCGACGTGCTATCCTTCCCTACGAGTGGAGTGAGCTTATCTCTATGTCCGATCAAGTTGCCTCCTCTCCCGAGCACTTCGGTAGCTCCACGACCCAAGTGCAAGCTTCAAGCAAGCTCCAACCTCAAGCTCCATGCTCCAAGCTCCATTGCCGCGAGCAAGAGAAGAGAAGAGATGAAGAGAGGAGAAGATAGAGAGCTTCTCCACCATGGTCCCTCACCCTCACACACTTACTCCCTCACATTATCACACTCCCTCTCTCAAGCACAAGCTCAAGCAAGAAAGAAGAAGAAGAAGAAGAGGAAGAAGAAGAGAGCTACTTTTGGCCACACACAAGAATGAGCTTCTCATTCACTATTCAACTTTATATACAAAACCCTAAATCCCTTTTGGGCAGTCATCCCCTTATTCCCTTTTTTACATGGCCGGCCTAGGCCCTTTTTTTCATTGTCCTCCTATCTTCCTAGCTTCCTTCCTACCACCCTTCTACCTTTATAATTTTCACGGGGGAGAGCTAGATGCTCTTAAAATAAATCATGGTGCGCCTTGTGCTCTTTTACAAAAGTATTGACTTGCACTTTTTCTTGTGCATCTTTCTCCTTGATTTAGGACTTTTTTGCACTTCTCATGTTTCCAGATTCTTCTTGGCACACCTTAATCTTCTGTTTCACTTTTGGATTGGCCTTGTCTTCTGCTTTAGATTTTTTGGATTTTCCACCTTGTTCATCTGAGGGTTAACAGTCATAGATTCCCCTATGATGAGGGATCACATCCATAGGATGGAGGAGATTTGAGATGAGCTTTTATTCCTTGGTACAAACATTTCTTCGTAGGACCTAGTTGTAACACTTCTCTCACATATTCTATCACCAACATATGATGGTTCTAAACTAGTCTTCTCACTTCTCTTAATGGGGAGACTCTCACTTTGGAGGAGCTAGTTCCATTGGTGCTTGTGCAGGATGTACCTCATAGTGGGATAGTTTCTTGCAAAGTTTGTGCACATGGTTATGCTTATGCATTTTTATCTACAGGTACATGACAAGCTAAGCAGGCAAAAGAGAAGAGGAAGATGTTGGAGTCATCTTTTGACTCAAATACAAATTTTATGGGAAAGCGTAGAGGATATCCCATGTGTTCTAATTGTGGGAAGACCTCGCGCCCTGAGGAGAAGTGTTGGAGGATATACCCTCACCTACATCATTTAAGAGCAAAGGGTAGATCTAAATCAAAGCCTTCGTCTACCTCTAGTTCATCGTCACCTGCTATTTCCAATAAGTCAATGTTTCTACAGGTGGAAAAGCCTTTTTTGATTGTCTCTTCCTTTGAATAGCCTTGGCTCATTGCTAGTAGTTCTTGGAGGTCTATGACTCCCTAAGGTGATGTGCTATAGGTTCTTCATTTGTCCAAGGATATTGTCACTACATGCCTTTGGTGCCTATTAGTGTTGTTGACACTTTGCCTCTATTATCTGACTGCCCATCGAGCTTTGTTTCTGAGGTCCTATATGTTCTTGACTTAGGCTTCCCTCTCCTCTTAGTTTATGGCCTTCCTAGACTCAAAAGTCATTTCTTCATTGACCTAACTGTCTTTGTTGGGGATTATTCTATAGGAGCCACTTTTGTGACAGGTTGGTAGGAGAGGGAGCTATCTATATGCTCCATTCCCCTTCCTTTGTGTAGGGCCCTCTGAGGTATTGGGGTATCCATGGGTACTTTTTAGCTTGTACACCCACTTGCATGGCAAAGCCTTCTTGCACATAGGCAAGGAAACCAAATCCCAAGTGTCATTCTTATGCAGGGAGTCTATCTCAGACTGCATAGCCCTCTCCTAGGAGTGACTGTCACCCCTGCGCATAGCCTCATCATAAGTAAAAGATTCTCCTACATCTGTAACCAAGACATAATGCATCGAGGGATGAAATCTATCTGGTGGATGTCTGTCTCTAGTAGATGTCTCACGGTAGGCTCTGCTGCCTGCCCAACTGCCTGTCCAACACCCTGACCATGAGCATCTGCTGTTGCAGCTGTAGGCTGTCCAACTGGCTGTGTGGGAGCTCTCAGCTCCTCCTCAAATATGACCCTGTGGATCTCAACAACTCTCTCAGGCTGCCTATGCATCTTGTCTTCATGGAAGACTACATCATGACTGTGGATGACTTTCCACACTTATCTCGCCTGCATCCCCATAACCAAGGAAAATGCATTTGACACTCTTGGGATCCAGCTTACTTCTCTTGTCCCTGGGCACATGGCAAAATTCCTCACATCCAAAGACACGGAGATGTGCATAAGAGAGGGGTTTTCCAGTCCATACCTCCTCTGCAACATGGAAATCCAAACCACTAGAAGGTGATCTGTTTATGACATCCACAGCTGTACTAACTGCCTCAGCCCAAAAGCTCTATGGTAGGCCTACATGACTAAGCATACTGCGTACACGCTCCTGGATGGTTCTATTCATCCACTTAGCCAGACCATTATGGGAGGGGGGTGTAGGGGGCAGTCAACTGACGCTTAATACCCCTCTCATCACATAACTGCTCAAAAGTACGTGAGACATACTCACCTCTATTATTTGTCCTTAAGCATTTTATCCTATACCCAGACTGGTTCTCAACCAATGCAAGCCATCTCTGAAACATAGCCAAGACATCAGATTTCAGCTTAATGGGATAAGCCCAAACTTTTCGTGAAAAAACATCTATGAACATAACAAAATACTTTGCACCACCCATAGACTGACAAGGCATGGGCCCACAGATATCTGAATGTACCAATGCCAAGGGCTCAGTCATGCGTGGCCTACCAAACTTCTTATGTGTAGACCTAGTCTACCTGCCATAAAGGCAATGCTCACATGAATCAAAACATGCATAATCAAGGGGCAGTAAGTACTACAAACCAGAAAGCATTTTCATTCTCTTCAAAGGCATATGGCCCAAATGGACATGCCAAAGAGATACATGTGGGATAGAACCCACAGACAAAACATGATCAAGGGAAGAAGCTGATACAATCAAGGGGTAGAGACTGCCAGCCTTGGCACCTCTCGCAATCACAAGTCTGCCACAAGTGATCTTCCATGCAGAGTCTCCAAAACATACATGATATCTTGCATCGTCAAGCTGTCCAGCTGACTTGAGACAGCGTGTCAAAGTAGGTACATGACGTACATCTTGCATAACAAAACTATTACCAGAAGGAAACTGCAACCTAACATCACCAATGCCCACAATATCAAGAGAGTTGTCATCACCCAAGCGCACAGTACTCGAAACAGTACGGTATGAATGAAACCACTCTCGGCAAGGTGTCACATGAAAGGATGAACCTGAGTCCAAGAGCCAATACTATGCATACATAGAGTGTATCTCTGTCATCTGCGAAGCACTAGAAGAAGCTGCAAGGATATAATGATCATCATCAATATCCTCAGGTTGCATAACATTAATCTCTTCAATTTTAACACTGGACTTTGCAAGCACTATGCTGCGATTAGAAGACTTATCCTGCACTTTGTCTTTCCCCTTATCTTTGCGCCTTTTATTGCGCAATTCATGGCATTGTGGCCTAATATGGACATTTTTCCCACAATGGTGACAAGTAACATCTGCATTCCTGCCACGGGATTTGCTATATGACTTCCCACGAGACTTGGACCGAGATTTTTGAGAATCCCGTCCACGGCCATTGCCACTGCCATGCTTTCCATATCCATCATTCCTGCCTCTAACTGTCATAGCATGCAACACACGAGAGGCATCCAAATTCTTACGGTTAACCTCTTCATGCAAAAGAGCACTCTCAACATCAGATAATTTCAACGTAGCAGTAGAGGCACATAATGCAGTGCAGAATACATCCCATGACTCATTAAGAGTACCAAGCAAGAAAAGAGGAGTGACATCCTCTGCAAAAGTGATATCCTACGAAGTCAAGTTCTTGAGTATAGCATGGAACTGGCTCAAGTGAGCAGACATAGTCACATTATCCTTCATGCGCAAATCCATAAGCTGCTTCAACCCAATACATCTGACTCATTGGACTTTTCTTGTCATAGAGATTTTTTATCTTTTCCCACAACTGCCATGCACTCTGTTCTTCCTCAAAGACATTATAGTGAACATGTTCTGTGAGAGACAATACAATAGTGGACTTACATAACTCATCAAGCTCAAGCCATTCCTCATCTGGCATAGTTGCAGGCGGATGCCTGCTTAACCTCAAAGGTTTTATCTGCGATTTTTGCACCAACACCTGCCAAATCTAGCTCTTCCAATAAGAGTAATTCGTACCATCAAGCTTAGTGATGTTGAAAATAGCATGATCAGTGGACGAACTCGCCATAATGCAGGCTGGAAGACTGTAGACAATTCAAAACTGCTTGCTATTTATTGTAGAAAATGACAAAAAAATCACCAAAATCGAGAAAAAATAGCAAAGAAAGTGGAACCAGAGCTGCTGCCCACCAAGTACTAGTGAAAGTACATCATTTCAGAGTGTTTCAGTATGAAAAATCCATGTCGGTCCATACATATATGCTTGTTGTAATAAATTTCAAATTTCAGTAAAAGAGACCTAACAATGCCAAAATCGAATCCCAAGGCAATTAGATACTGCCAAGATCAAAGCCGACATCATGTGAGCATAGCATAAGCATATGATGGTCGATAAGCATGAATCCAATACCCAAGTATGTCATACAAACATCTGCCAGTGAGTAGACACACCCCCCAGTCAACGGGGCAAAGTGTTCCTGCCACTACCAAAACTTGACACAAGTAGGTGTCAGTTCACAAAGATACGGATCCAAAACTGAGACTTAGCTCATAAGCATACAGTGAACCAAGACATATGATGTATCATTCCAAAAGGTAAGAAGTCCCAAAGTATCAAGTGTCTATAAATAACTGCTCAATGGCATGTAACGGCTCAATGCATAAAAGTACCACCTGCTCAATGTCTGATAAGCATTCAAGAATGCTCCCACTGGCACAAAAGCCGTATGTACGAGCTCAAGAGCTCAAGCCAAGGCAAGACACAGTGCCAATGACATAAGTCCAAGACAATACATCAATAGTACATCCCAAATATGTAGGCAGTAGAGCATCCATATGTAGCATATGTAAGCATGTAAGACATCAAATACATCCCAATCCAATCTCTGACAAGCCAAGTAACATCCAAGACTACTCTAGATAATCCAAAATGCATCCAAGGTGGAGCTTCAATGAGCACTCAAGCTCAATGTATGCATAGGGTAATCAACTGTGACATGAGCATCAAGTCATAGGCAACGGGTATGCATAAACCCAAGAAGCATCACTATCAAAGCATATACCAATGTCAATAAGTGTGGGCTAAAATAAGCTCAAGCTTCCAAAAGCATCCAGATTCAATGACAAGCTCAAAGTCGTCCCTCGATGATCAATACATCATAGCATAACCCAAGACATACATCCAGAACCAATAGGCATATGTCAAAGCATGAAAGATAGCTTCAGCACAAGAGTATTCAGCATGCATTTACTATTATAAACTGTGTATTTCCAGCCCCAAAATCAGGCCAAAATCATAGCATTACATGTAGCTTCAATCCCCCAATCAATTGGGATGCAATAGGCATCAAACCGGTTATGTAATCATGCCTAAACAAGAATAGGCATACAAATACATACTGTCTCAGACCTGAAATCTATTGTAGAAGATTCTGTCATCAGAATTTGGCAAATCTGATATCACCATCACGTCTAGAGTGTGCCAAAACCCCAACTTAGACTCTTGCCTTGCCTGAATCGGGTTCCGAATACCCGAGATATGACAAAAAAAAGTGATTTTTGGGCCAGATTTTGTAACAGGCGCAAAAAAAAAAGTGAGCTGGCTGGGGGGTCTCCTGTCCCATGTCTCAACAATGGGGCACAAATGAGGGCCAAAGAAGGCCTACACCAAGCTTCAGCAAGCCTTGATAGGCTGGAAGCAAGATCCATGTGAAGAAAGCTCCAAGAGTGTGAGCTATGGCTGCCCACAACTTGTTTACATCCTGTGAGACCTGAGAACTGAAGTAAACCCTGAAGAAAATGATCAAATACCTTTGATGTAATGCCCTGAAGGTGCCAAACAATGCCACGAAGGTGCTTGGGAAGCCGGAGAGTGACGGGAGCCCGAAGGAGTCGGATATGGCTGTCGGTAAGGAGACCTAATGCAAGTAGGGAGTCGATGGGAAGCTGAGAATGCCACGAGCCAAGCTTAAGAGTCAGGAAGCCGAGCTCTGATACTAGTTGAAAGGGATCGACGGATCGAAGGTTGGACTCGAGAGCTATGGCAGGAGAGCAAGAGCAAGAAAGGGAGAGACTAGAAATGGGACCTCCAACCAGTCACAATGTGTGACCAGGCCTTCCTTTATTCAAACTGTCACTAAAAGAATAAAGAATAAAGTGACAGTGACAGGCGCCCGCCACATGCAGTGTGCAGTGGCAGTGACTGTCAGTGTAGTAATACACGGGCGGCTAGGCAAAGGCCCCTTTACCCCCAACAAACAGTCTCGTGGACCTCGCCCAATGCTTGTAGGCTTCCGGGCTTTGCTTGGGTGATAAGGAAAGGACGTGGTACACCAGCCTAGACGCAGTAGAGCGAACAAACTTCAATTGCCTAAAGGATCTCTTCATCCATAGATTTTCAGAGACAGGGTATTCAGACA
Organism: Lygodium microphyllum; assembly: GCF_053477565.2. Classification (NCBI taxonomy): domain Eukaryota; kingdom Viridiplantae; phylum Streptophyta; class Polypodiopsida; order Schizaeales; family Lygodiaceae; genus Lygodium; species Lygodium microphyllum. Next base: position 90,506,669 of record NC_141159.1, on the reverse strand, counting down.
ACCTCATAGTCCGATTGATGAATGTCAATCTCAGAAGGACAAAGAGGATACTAAAGACTACGTCACTCATGTACGTAGCCTGTTTAAGAGAATCCCTACCACTGAATGACCAAACGAGAGAGTGGTCTCTACCATTTTTATAAACAGAATCCGCAACGAGGAACTTTACAAAGCACTAGCAAGCAACTCGAGCTTGCAGAGAGATGTGCTCTACCATTTTTATAAACGGAATCCGCAGCGAGGAACTTTACAAGGCACTGGCAAGCAACTCGAGCTTGCAGAGAGATATGCTCGTCGCTAGGGTTTTCGATGAGGCAATGAGGGTAGATGACCAGCTTAGGGAGAGAAGTGCTAGAAGCTCGAATCGAGATGGCTCTAGCCAAAGAACCACAGATAAATCCACAACCTATAGCAAAAGATCAGCCCCTAACATGCAGGATAAGGGCAAGAGCATGGCACACGACCAAGAGCTAGCGGAAGTCAAGATGGAGCTAGCACGATTGTAGGAGTTGGTAAAGAGACCCACTAGACCACATGTCCAATGTGTGCACTGTGGAGGCAACCACATCCCTGCCGAGTGCCAGGATCCAAGATCCAGGCCTTGTGCAAATTGTGGAAGTTTTGGCAACAACGCAATGCATTGTCGATTGCCAAGAAGGTTTCCCTACTCACACTAGTATAACTCACCATACTACGGGAATAGGCTGCCTAAATTCTTCGAAAGAGGAGCCTCATTGGCCCTTCTAGCACCTAATGATGCAAAACCAGTTGTTCCTAGATTAGAGATCAATCCCACGGGCATACCCAGACCACCTGTTGAGTGTTGAAATGACCTGTTTTTTGGCTGATTTTTGTTGTTTTTGAGAGCTGGATGGTTGATTTTATGAGCTGATTGATTGGTTTGGAAGTGTTTTGAGAGTGTTTTGGATAGGTTGGAATGGTTTTATTAAGCTCATGATGTTTATTAGTAGAGATGTGAAGTTATGATGATGTTCTGATATGTTCTGATTGGTCTTGATGATTGGTTCTGATGAGCTTCTGTTTTGTTCTGTTTTGTTTTGTTTTCTCTCTGTAAGGAGAGATGGAGTATTGATTGATAGGGTTTGAGATGATTTGAAATCTTATTGAATAGTTTTTGATGGTTTGGAATGGTTTTGATATGAGTTATGTGGTTTTGATGCTTTTTGTTGACCTTCTGTAACTCTCTGGTGAGCTTCTGATGAGCCTCTGTAGACCTTCTGTATGCTTCTGTATGTGTTCTGATGGATGAGAGTGTAGCTTGGGAAAGTTTTCTAGCCTTGGAAAGAGGTGAATACAAGTGCAAAAGAGCTAAAAGAAGTGAAAGAAGTAGCTGTTGAAGACTCAAGTAAAGACTGGAGTAAAGTGACAGTGGTGAGCTATGAAAGGACACTATAGTGGCTCTGGTGCCTCTTCATATCAAACACACCTCTTGGGAGGGGTATCCACGACCTAAGAAGGATTATTGTGGGTGATTATGAGAGATTGTAGTGAGGATATGATGTATTATTGATGGAGAGAGAGAGAGAGAGTCAGAGATAGCCAATTCTACTAAAACAGAGTGAATGTATATGAGAGATTGAGAGAGAAGACTATGAAGACATTGAAGATGAATACTATGTGATGTATTTCCATTCAAAGATGGTGTATTCCTTTGCTTTCTTTGTTCTATTGATGGATTTTGTGAAGATATTGAAGAATATGATTGATTCTATTAAATCCGTGGGAGATCTACATGATGCTGTATGAAGATTTGTTGTGCCTGGTGTTCTTTTCTTCATTGTGATCATATAAACCCTAATAAAAAATCTTGTTGATGTTACAAGATAGATTTTCTTGCAAGAGAATTCCCTTTTCCTTGGTGTTCCTCTTGGGGCTCTATGTTTTTGGTGCGCAGCCGGGGAAACTTGCAATCAACAAGCACCAGAAGAGGCTGAAAATGAAGGAAATGGCATTGCCAAGAAGAGAAGAATTCAATGGATGTTTGTAAAGTTCCTTCTTTCACTGAAGAGTTGGAATTTCTCATAATCAAAGCCACTTTCCACAAGAAGTTCATCCCACAATGGCGGAAACACATTACCAATTTCCTCTTCCTGTTGAAGCAGCAGAAACTTGCATCTTGGTGGCAAACTGTTTGGGAACAAACTGAAGAGCAGAAACAGAGAGAATGACCATCCATGGAAGATTTGGCATTCATTGAGAAGTTTCCAGACATCATCAAGTGGGAGATTGTGAAGAAGCTTCAGGAGTCTTGGTCTGTGGAGGTTCATAAAGACAAGAAGGAAAAGAGTTGGAATTTGTTCGCGGACGCTCAACAGCAAGATACGTGGGATGCTTGGTGTTCTGACAATCTTTTGTTTGTCCAATTGGCAACCCACTGGAAGTTGGTAGACAGAGTGTTCTTTACAACATACACTGTTGAAACCATCAGAAGCTGGTATTACTATAATAATGGCACCACCACAATGCTTAGACGTATGCATTTTGACACCTTCAGAACTGAATACCTTCCTCTGTGCAGTGGCATGAAAGCAAAATTCAGAGACGTTGAAAAGGAAGAAGTAGAAGAAATATTGGCAAGAGAGTTCTCCAGAGATTGAAGTCTTCTGTTATCCCTCTGTGGAGCACTAACAACATAGTGGAGCCAACCCCCTGATGAATGACGCAATAAAGAGGCAAGCGTTAGAACGAGTCCAGAGGTACGTGAGAAGAGAGAAACCAAGAATCAAAGCCGAGAACGAGCTCACAGTAGAAGCCGCCTTTGACGCCCTTGCGGAACTCTTTACAGAAGTCCCAATGGCACATCAAGCCCTTCCTCGTCCTGTTGGAGGTCCACTTCCAAGCCAGATCCGTCCTGGAAATATTGATGACAGGACAGGCCAACGAATGTAGTTCCATTGCCAGTTTTTAAGGGAGAGTACAATGAAGATCCTGATCTTCATGTAGCAGAGTTTATGGTAGCATGTGTGGTTAACAATGCGAGAACCCCTGAGCATTGGTTAGCAATATTCCCCGCCACTTTCAAGGGCGTGGCATTTCAGTGGTATGAGAGACAAGCAACAGGAACTTTTGGCAGGCGTGAAGGTTTTGAAGAGCGGATGCGAGAGGAATTTATGAACCTAAGTCAGTCCTCTAGAGAAAGAGTAGAAGCTTATGTCTCACGAATGGAATCCATCGTGAAGAGATGGACTAACCATAATCTAGATGATGGCATTCAGAAGGGGATGTTTCTCATAGGATTACAACCAAAAGTCCGTAAGTTTGTGGAGCTGTAAAGACCAGCCACACTGCAAGCTGCAACAGAAGGTGCAAGACTGTACGATGAAGTGGAAGCTAGATTGGCGATGAATCCAGGAAGAGGAGTCCTACCTCCTCTGATGCCAGGAATGATGTACCCACCAAATGCAATCCCAGGGACAGTCCCTTACCCCTACCAACAGATGCCCCCAGTATCACAGTACAATGCACCAAATCCACAGTGGCCACAATCAATGCCTCAAATGATGGTTCAACCACAACAACAATGGTCCCAATCAATTTCCCCAATGCCAAATCAATAGACAGTGGAACCCTACCAACTGGAGCCAACAGCCAACAGTTCAAACAGGAGCTCTGAATCAGAATCGGAACAAAGACCCCTCTGCACCAGCCCAACCTGTTTATGCAGTGATTATAGAGACTCCTCAAAACCCTACTGCCAGTATCTCAGGAGGAGAAAGGTTGAAGGATTATTTATCCAACTCAGTTGCAAATATCAAAAAGGAGTTGATGGATGTGATTACAGAGCAGCTACAGACGCTGAAAGTGAATACCGCCAGCATATCCAACGTTGCAGGAGCAGGAAGAGATGTGATGCGGTCAAATACTTGGTGGTAAGTGTCATCAACCAGGCCATTTAGCCATTGAATGTACACGAAAACCAACCATCCTTGGAGCTTTCTGTTCCTACTGTTTTCGAAAGAACCATACAGAGGATATTTGCTCTCTGAAGGAGATGCATGATAGGAGAAGGAAGGAAGAGGATGCAAGATTCAACTTGCTGGAATCCAAAATGACAACACAGGATATTGGACCCAAGCCTAGGGAGTTTGGTCCTAATTTCAATCCAAGGAGGTTTCCCTCACAAAGTTACAGAGGAAGACAGTCTGGCGGTGGTCAGAGATCAGAAGTGGAGTGTTACAGATGCGGAGAAAAGGAACACATTTCACCAAATTGTCCAAATCCCAGAAGGTCAGTGGATTACAAGCCCTTAAGCAATCGATGCAAAGGAGAAGGCCACAATGCAAAAGACGTCCAAACCCAGCCCCAGTGAAAAACAGTGCTACTGATAATCCGGCCAAGGCCCAAGAGCCTACCTCCAATTTAGTGGAATTGGAAGTTGCTGCCATCACGCATGCAAAGAAGAAGGAACCACCTATCGAGAAAGAAAATAATCCTCCTGCCAGAATAGTAAAGTTCAATCTTCCACAAGAAGAACAGAATAGAACAGAGCCTGACAGTGCCGTACAGAGCACTACAGTGCCACATAGAGTCACAGAGACAATTCCAGAGACAGGACCAGAGGTCCAGGAGATAGAAGAGGAGGAGGTGCCAGAAGTGGCAGAAGAAGTCCCCATGATGCCCCTATTGGAAGAAACAAGGAAAATGAAAATGGGTGTTGCCCCATTCCCTAACCGGTTAGAGAAGCCAGTGGAACCTATTAAGGAATACGATCTGGTCAGAGATCTAGATACCTTTAACCAAACCTCACATTTCGACAATTGTTGATGTTGTCTCCCAGTTGCCGCAAAAGGTTCAAAAGTATACTGACAAGAAGACGTGGCTTAAGGATTGCTCCCTCATCAGCAACAAAGTCCAACAAAGCTCCAAATCCTGTAAAAGAAGTGGACGCGGCTAACACCTTCCTAGATCCTGGTACCCCAGAGACTGGCGTGTGGATAGAAGGCTGCTTCATTGCAAATGCACTGATTGATGGTGGTTCATCAGTGAACATTATGACGGATGTGACAATGAAGGATCTAGTCCTACAAGGTGTGCAACCCACCCAATGGCTCATTAGACTGGCGGATCAGAGCAGAATCAAGCCTTTGGGCATTCTCCCATATGTGAAGACTACAGTGGTTGGAAAAGATTATTGGCTAACCTATCTGGTGGTGAAGCCAAACTGTTATGGTACATCCTACCCTCTGTTACTGGGCAGACCATGGCTTTTTGAAGCCAGAGCAAGGACGGATTGGTTCAAAGGAACCTTGACCTTGGGTAGAGGACCCAACAAATTGGTGCTGAAGCTATATGGTGCTCAAAAAGGGCATGGATCCACCTCCTTGGAATTATCTTATGACTCCCCTAATGAGGCTATAGATGGAACGTCAGCAGATGAAGATGCTGTCAAAGAGATCCTTCCCAAGAAAACAATGGCACGTTCCTTAACAGTGAATACTGTAAGCCAACTCCCTCAAGATGCAAAGCCATTATCAATGGGTGAATACTTCCTGCCTGAACCAGGAACAATTTCCGAAATCACCTCTGACAGTGAGATAAAAGCATGGATGTACTGCTCTCCCTGTTACATGGCCACAGCAAAGCCAGAGACAGAGGCAGAAGATGAAATAGAGAACCTGTTCTTCTCTTACAGAGCTCCTACAGAGACAGAGATAGAGACAGAGACAGAGACAGAGACAGAGCCAGAGACAGAGACAGAGACAGAAGAGGATTGAGATGATATTGAAGAAGAAGGTTATGAAAGCAAGATGGAAGATTCTATCCCACCTGAAGAGGATACATATGAAGAAGAAGTTACAGAAGCATCAGAAGCAGACGAGCTCATGCTGTGGGACAGAATGGCGATGATACCATTTGGTCTAGTAAATGGATCTTCTCATATGCAAAATCTTTATAAGAAATGGTTAAAGAAGAACAAGCCATCTTTCAGCAGTGGCTCTTGCCGTCCGCAACCATCCTTGCCAAAGAAAGATAATGATGATGCACCATGCCAACAAGCACCAGTCTCACGATTCCAACAGGCATCAAAGGGTCCCTGTTATGTGACGTTCCTGGATGTATCATCAGAAGATGAGTCTTCAAGCCAAGAGGTAACTAATCTTGAAACCAAACCTGAAACGGCTCTAATCCCATTTCAATATCTCAAGGAGTAACCTAAGTCTCCACCAAGAGAAGAAGTTGGTTCTAGTGGGACATCAGATGAGGACACCACTCCCTTGAAGGAGTCGGATCTGTATCCAGAAGCAGTCCGTGGGACCTTTATCCGTGAAGTAGAAGGTGAAAGGCAGTTAACTTTTGTGGATGCAGATGGCACTGAACGCCACTTGAAGGTGGGTAGCAGCCTACCAGAAGAGGAGTTGTCAACCTTGTACAACTTGTTGAAAGAGAATTTGGATGTGTTTGTGTGGTCCTACAAAGACCTAAAGGGGATTGATCCCACAATATGTCAGCATCATATTGACTTGGAGCCTGATGCCAAGCCAGTACGGCAACGACAGAGGCGAATGAATCCAAATTATTCCACATTGGTGAAAGCAGAGCTGCTGAAGCTTTTGGAAGCCGAGTTCATCTATCTAGTGGCAAATAGTGAATGGGTTTCACCCATTGTGGTGGTACCCAAGAAGAATGGCAAGCTTTGTATATGTGTTGACTTTCGCAAGTTGAATTCCAAGACGAAGAAGGATCACTTTCCTATCCCTTTCATAGACCAATTGTTGGACACAGTGGCAGGACATGAGCTTTATTTCCTTCTGAATGGATTCAGCGGATACAACCAAGTGCAGATAGCAGAAGAAGACCAATCCAAAACAACCTTCACCACAGAATGGGGGACCTGCGCTTATCGAGTGATGCCATTTGGGCTCTGCAATGCCCCTGCTACTTTCCAGCGAGTCATGATGGCCGCATTCCAAAATCATCTGCACGACTTTATTGAGGTATATTTGGATGACTTCTGTGTCTATAGTTTGATCCGAGAACACTGGGGACACCTGAAACAATGCTTTGATCGATGCCGGGAGTATGGGATTTTCCTCAACCCCGACAAATGATCTTTGGGGTCTCTTTTGGAGTTCTGTTGGGCCACATTTTCTCTGCACAAGGGATATCAACAAACCCTCCAAAGATTGAAAAGATCGTAGCTCTGACAGCACCCACCAACCTCAAATAGTTGAGGGGATTCCTAGGCCATGTGGGTTACTACAGAAGGTTCATAGCTCATTTCCAACAAAGGCAACCTCCTTGCACAAGCTTCTGAGGAAAGATGCAGAGTTTGTTTGGATGGAAGAATGTGACATAGCCTTCAACACTCTGAAGCAGTGTCTGATTGAGACACCCATTCTGCAGCCTCTTGATTGAACGAAGGAGTTTCATGTACACACTGATGCATCTATTGAAGGCTTATGCACAGTTCTCTGCCAGAAGGGCTCCTCGAAGCTGGATCAGCCGATCTATTACGCAAGCCAAAAAGTCACGGATAGAGAGCGGAACTACACAGTGACAGAGCTAGAATGCTTGGCAATGGTGTTTGCCCTAGAGAAATTCCACCACTATCTGATGTCTACCCACTTTAAATTTTATGTGGATCACGAGGCCCTATCCTTCCTGATGAACAAAGCAGATGTGAAAGGACGAATGATGAGATGGCTCCTTCTATTCCACGAGTTTGACTTTGAGGTAATTACCAAACTTGGTCATTCCCATGTTCTGGCTGATCATCTGTCGCGTATCCCACAAAGACAAGGAGCAGGATGATCCAGACCTCCCTGATGCTTCCCTATTCTTGGTAGAAACTGTAACCCCCTGGTATGCAGACATTTCCAATCTGCTGGCAACCCAGCAGTACCCTCCTGGTATTTCTAGTTAGGAAAGGAAGAAGCTTATGTCAGAATTAGCCCCCTACACCCTGCTAGGCAGCGCACTATACAAGAAAGGCAAAGATGAAGTGCTCAGACGATGTGTTGTAGGAGATGAGATTGGGATTGTTCTGAAGGCTTGCCATGACGAGCCATGTGGAGGCCACTTTGCAGGAGAAGCCACAGCCAGGAAGGCTCTGCTCGCAGGATACTGGTGGCCGACCATCCATAAGGATGCTTATGATTACTGTAAAAGATGTGATGCTTGTCAGAGAATGGGGAAACCCACCAAGACAAGTGCCATGCCACTGCAACATATTCTTCCTTTGAAGCCTTTTGAGAAGTGGGGCATCGACTTCTAGGCCCAATCGATCCTCCTACCAGAAGGAAGCAGAACAGATACATCCTCGTATGTACGGATTATGTCACAAAGTGGTGTGAAGCTAAAGCCCTAAAGCGGGACGATGGTAACAGCGTGGCCCTATTCATGTACGAGAATATCATCACCCATTTTGGCAGTTCCCTAGAGCTGGTAAGTGACAGAGGCACTCATTTCATTAGCAAAGTCATGGAAGAGTTGACAGAGTTGTATAAGATCCGCCATCGCAAGTCCACTCCTTATTACCCCAGAGCCAACGGCCAAGTCGAAGTCACCAATCGCATCCTCTGCTCGATCCTGACAAGAACAATTGCCGCACATCATCGTGACTGGGATGATCGACTTATAGAGGCCCTCTGGGCGTACAGAACCTCCCATAAAGCAGCAATAGGATAGAGACATCCTTTCAGCTGGTGTATGGTACAGAAGTTGTTTTCCCTGTTGAACTGGAATTGCCCTCTTTGCGAGTGGCTATCAAAGAGCGTTTGGGGGACGATGATTCATTGCAATGCCATCTCCTGCACCTAGAATGTTTGGACGAAACTCGCAGGATGGCTCTACAGTGCATGGAAGCCACGCAAGCTGACGCAAGGCTTACCATGACAGCTTCATCGAGCATAAGGAGTTCAAAGAAGGTGATTTGGTCCTAGCCTATGTTTCACGATTTGGCAAGTTTCCTGGCAAGCTTCAACAGCGGTGGATGGGCCCATATAAGGTACTTGCTGTCAACCCTAATGGCTCTGTCCAAGTGCAGACCGGGATGGGCCCATATAAGGTACTTGCTGTCAACCCTAATGGCTCTGTCCAAGTGCAGACCGTTGATGCCTCTGATGATCCCTTCCTGATCAATGGATATCACCTGAAGAAGTACTTTCCTCCTGGGGATCTTGACAATCACGGTCACCTGATCCTTTTCCTCGCTGGCGTGGCACTATCACTGTTATGATGATACTTCTGATAGCCGTTCTTTAGCCACTCTTGATGAGGTGGACGCAACCCTCTGTCCCCTCAGCCCCACCTTCCAGCCCTGATCTCTTATCTCAAGAGAAAAAAAGAAAAAAATATACATATCAGTCATGGGAGAAAATGACTTCGGTCCCTGTCATGCCGACATATTCTTTGAGAAAAGGTGGAGACACCCTCGGGAATAGGGGAAAACAAGAAAAAAAAAACGAGAAGAAAAAAAAAACAAGATAAGAAAAATGAAAAAAAAAACTGTTATGGGAGAAAATGAAGAAATTCCCTGTCATAGCAGGCCTCGTTCCAAGAAAATGTGTTTAACACCCTTGGGCGGGAAGCTGGCTGTGGAAAAGGTGGCAACACCCATCAGTCCAGAAAGTGGATTCATCAATTGATATCCCCAGGATCCAGTTCCGAAGCTGTCTCCCTTGGTACGCTGTGTCCTGGGTCTCTCTGCAGAGTGTCTAACTGTCCTCTAGCAGACTCCATGTTCCTATCTAACCCCACGTTTGATCTGATGGCTACCTCCCTGGGTACGCCTCTTCAACAAACTGACGACGCGATCTTCATCGACAAACAATCAAGTGACGCGAGCTTTCATCCTAACCAGATGGGGAAGTGAGTATGGGTTGCCCTCTGTAATTATCAATAGAGCGTGAGACAGAGGGTGGGCTGAGTGTAACTGGAGTTTCTTCAATCAATTCTCGAGAGGTGAGATTGAGGGACATTACGACACTTGGAGTCAGGTATGTTCCCATTTCCCTATGCACCCACGGGGTGGGTCTCTACTACCGTCAGCACAGGACACATCACCCTATTCTGTACACTGCACTGCAAGGCTCCCTTGCCTTCCTCCTTGCACTTATGCCAGACGGGTTTGACGCACTAATGCACCATCAACTGTGCACCTTGGCATACTCCCTTTGCACCACCCCCCTGTCGATTTCTAAACCGGGTATGAGATATGGGTTTCAATCATTATTCCTCTAGTGATATTAGTCATGGGGTGAGTGATTGCTCTTTCATTCCATATGAGTGATTGTGAGTTGAGTGTAATATCCCTCGACATCGACTCGATACGATTCCTTCAACCAGCTACCCCCCTGGGTGTTGCCGCGTGGTCCCTGCCACGAAGGATGTGTGCTGTACAGATGCCTTGGCACCTCTTGCAGTCGACAACGACAGCGGACGTGCCATCGACAATCAACCTTGATCCTCACTAATATGGGCCAAGTTTTTCTAACTCTACGCCTTCTGTTTCTCAGTGACGTTCATGTTTTAAGTGTGGGGACGTTAGCGGTTGGTTTGTTGTGTGGTATTAGGTCTCTGTTGCTTGGTTCACCCTATCCGTTAAGGTTTTAAGTGTGGGGACGCATCCCTACTCGTCTACATTGCATACCCCTTTGTATATGCCTCAACCTGCTCATGCCTCTATGCCATGACTTGCTTTTTCCCTGTTGGGGTCCCTTCCCACCCAACCGTCCATTTTTCACCCACCCTCGGGGCTGTTCCCTTGCAGTTTTCCTTCATTCCCTGATTTTGCTGTCCTACCATGTGCACATATCCTATGTTCATCGAAATCCACATCCAACCTTATAGCCCTATTCATCCCTTTGAATTGACCATTTTCCTTTTTACCCCCTGTTTCGGTGCCCGATTTTTGAGTTATTAATTTTTCAAGCATTTTGCGCACATTAGCCGGTTTTCCATGTGAACGCGCTTTGCTTGCTTTGGAACCGTGATCTGACGTCATAGCCCTGACAATCATTTTCTCCCTAACATTTTTTCTTTTTCCTCCATGTCATTTTGATGCACGGTTTGTCCAATATTAATTTTGCGGTTTCTCGAGACTTTTTCGTGCGTCTTTTTGACATTTTTCCATGTGAACCTGCCCTGTTTGCATCGGAATTCCAATTTGATTTGACAGCCATGTCCTCCACGCCTTCCCCCACCTTTTTCATTTTTCCTCCACCCTCTTTCACCTTTTGGATTTTTAATTATTAATTTTTCAATGTGTTTTCATGTGTATTTTTGGTGTTTTTCGCATGTAAACCCCTCCTACTTCGACCAGAACTGCATTTTGGCATACCCCTTTCCTGCGGATATTTTTCATTTTTATTGCATGTCATTCCGGCAAGCGGTTCGTCCAATATTAATTTCCGATTCCATTTTCAGGTCTGTTTTTTGGGTTTTTCCCATGTGAACGCATCTTATCTCAGTCGAAACTATGTTTTGACGTGATAGGATTGTCAGGCACATCTTTTTGCACATTTTTCCTTTTTCCTGCACCTTGTTCCGATGCACGGATCTTCATATATTAGTTTTCGTTTGCGTTTTCGGGGCCATTTTTTGTATTTTTTGCATGTGAACGCCCTGTCTTTCCCTCGGAACCCCCGCTGCACATTTTCCCTATGTTCCCCCTACCGTCCTGCCCACTTTTTACTTTTACGACATTTCATTTTGATGACCGGATTGGGAGATATTCATTTTTCTTTATTTTTTTGTGTTTTCACGCGACTCGTCCCACGCGTGAACGCACCCATTTTCGATTTCACACATCTCCACACGCCCCGGTCACGTTTGCGTGCCCCATACTGACATCCCGACGTTATTTCGATTCCACCACGACAAATTTTTTTTACCCCGCCCCGTGCACACGCGCGGGACGGGGGCGCGCCTTTCTTTTATGGTAGGCACCCCTTTCCCATGGGCACCCCCATGGGCAACCCCCCACACCCTTTCACCCCTCCCATGGGCGCACCCCGCCTATTCCCTCCCATGGGCACCCCATGATCCCCCTACCCCTACCCTTCCCCCATGGGCGCACCCCGCCCATTCTTTCCCATGGGCACCCCCATGGGCAACCCCCCACCCCCACCTTTCTCTTTCCCCGGCCCCTTCCCCCAACCACCTCTCTCCCTCTCCCTCGCCATGCATGCCTTCTTCCCCCCTCCATCTCCCTCTCCTTCACACTCCCCTCCTCCTCCTCTCCTTCCCCTCCTCCTCCTCTTCTCCTCCTCTCCTCCACGCCCTGCCTGCCATGCCCTCCCTCATGCCGCCATCTGCCCCCTCCCCCTTCGCCTCTGAAGTGCGCCCTGTGGCCCTGTCCGCCTCTGATGCCGCCTTGTGCGCCCGCCGCCCTGTTCGCCCTGTCCCGCCTCTGACGGCCCTGCGCCCCCGCCTGGTTGACGACGCGGTGCCTTCGCCTCGTGGCCCTGCCCCGCTATGGCCTCCTCCCTGCCTGCCGCCCTGTAGCCGTCGAGCGCTGCCCTATGGCCCCGTGGCCTCCTCCCTGCCTGCCGCCCTGTCTGCCATACTACGGTGCCCTGTCGCATCCCGCGCCCGTTGCCGGCTCCTTCCCACCATGTACCCCTGCATGTCCTCCACGTGCCCACCCCACCCAACCCCCCTGCAAGCCCCCCTTCCCCCCCCCCCCCCCCCCCCCCCCCCCCCAGGCCCAATCACACACACAACCTCCCTCTAAGCCCCCCCCACAGTCACATAACCCACACACCACCCCCTTGTAAGCCCCCATTCCCCCCACCCAAGCCCCAAACTAACACACCTTACCCCTTCATAAACCCACTGTCACACCCCACAGACCCGCAGAACCCCACGCAAGCCCACTGTCACACCCCGCAGACACCCGCAGAAACCACCGAACAACACCCAGCCGCACCCAACCAAACCACGCATGACCTACAGCTCTCTTTTTGCAGCCCCTCTTCTCCGCCCTTTGACACATGCACGCGTGGCTGTTCATGAGAGTTTGGTTGTTCGTGTTCGTGTGCGAGAGTCCGCTAGCGTCTGTTCACACGCGGGGACGCGCGTTAGCTGGTCCGTGAGGTGGTCTGTAGCCGGCTGTTCACACGCAGCTGACACACACACAGTCTATTCTTGGGTATATTCCCGGATTTTTAATTCCAAAACCCGAAAACCTTCAAAATACATTGCAAAATTACAAAAAAAAATCATTAAAAATCACTTAAAATTCAAAAAAAAAAATACAGAAAAATCTTGAAATTTTTCCAATCTTTCTGCAGTAAATTGCCATATTTTTCTAAACTGAAAATTTTAGATTTCAGGAAAAAAATTTCAGAACATTTTAAAATTAAAAAATATTTTTAAAAATACCCACAAAATGAAAAAAATTCATTAAAAATGGTAAAAATTCCAATTTAATTGCATAAAAATTCCTAAAAAATTTATTAACTTTTTTGCTTATTTTTGGAAGATTTTCTAAGCTGAAAATGATGTGTCATTTTATTTTATTATTATTTTATGGTAAAAATACTTCATTACAAATACCTAAATTCATACAAAAACCTCTTTAATTCAAAACACAAATTGAACATTCTAGAAAAATCCAGATACCTTGGTTCTTTTTGAATTGCTGACCTCCATTTGGGATTGAGAAGTGCGCATTCATTGCATATACATATACCCACTTCCATGTATTTTTTCCTTTTATATTTTTTATTTTTTCTCGCTACCCCAAAATTCACGTTTAATTTTTAACATGAACCCTAAACACCACCATGGATGCGCGCTCGCGACAAACACACCATTTTTTTAATAAAAATAAACCAATCGTTCACTTAGCACGCGTTAAGTGCACTTAAGAGGCACTTTAATATTTTAATTAAAATGAACCAACTGTCACAAGAGCATGCGCTGGCAAAAAAAACGCTCCACATCACCTTAATTTTTAATAAATGAATTTGCATTTAGAGACCCAGTCTGGGTATCGAAGTCCGGGATTCGGATTAAAGCATCGCTCCAGCCTAATAATTGGTAATTAAAATTTTAAGAAGAAACCACCGTTTTCTTGATAAGGTTTATCACTTAATTAAAAATTCACCCATTTTTTAATAATTTACTAAAATGAACCTTTCATTAAAATTAATTCCCGCTCACTACACTTATTTCCCCTTTTTAATGAATTCGTTTCGTGGGATGGGTACGCGAAGTCTTTGGAGTTGTCTCCATGGTCAAACTTGATTATCAAAGTTGTGGTCTTGATATGTGTGGGTTGTTGTTATATTTTGGTTCAGTTTCTTTGTTACGATTAAGGGTACGGTGTGTAGTTTTTTTTTTTCTTTATTGTCTGATACAGGGATTTGGGTGTTTGCATGTTGCATAGCATGAAGCTTTCGATCGCATATGTGTAGAGGTCATGTCGAATTTTTTCTAGGCTGTGGTTTGCTTGGGGATAGTTGGTCGAGTCACGTTTTACCATATTGGTTGATATCTTATCCTTGGTTTTTGTCTGTTGCTTTGCAGGCATTCTCTTTGTTTGTCTGTGTTTGTGGTGTGTGTGTGTGTAACCATCTGAATGGCGCCCCCTCGTACTCCTCCCCCGATTCAGTATGTTCCTTTGGTTGTCCATGATTATTCTTTGTTACTGGATTCGGACGTTGTCGCTAAAGCGGGCTTGTTCAAGTTCGTGAGCCTGTCTTTCCCACTGGTTCCAGATGATCCTACCATTTGTGACGAGTTTTTAACCTCTTACAGTAAGAGGTCTGGTCCAGTCCGTGGCACTTCTGTTCTTTTGACATCTAGGTAAGGCTCTTGGTCTACCATATCGTGGGGAATCTGTCCTTGTTGCCAGACAGTTGTTTACCAATGATGATATTTTGAAGCTGTTGCAGAAGCAGACTCAAGATGTTCTTGATCCAAAGAAGGTCATTACCATGTCAGGAGTGGGTGTTTCCATGATTTCCAATCCCTTATGGAAACAGATTTGCCAATTCCTTCAAGACAGGTTCATGCCTGCAAAATCCCCATCTCATTATCTTTCCAAGGAGTTGTTTACAGCTTCACGAATGATTTTGAAAGGCATAACCATTGATTGGAGTACCTACCTCCTCTCCAAGATGGATCACCATTTTACTCGAGGAAATGTGACTAATGCTACATTTGGGTCCTTCCTCTATGTCTTCTTGCTACATACTACCCCTGCAAAAGAAGTTCCTTTACCTCCAGTTGATCCTCTAGAAGTTCCTCCTCTGCCTCATAATGAAGAAGATGAAGTGATAATTGAGGATGATGATTCTCCTCCTCCCCTGGTCATTCAGAGAAAACGCCTCAAGAGGGTGGCTGATTCAATGCATGTTCCTCCAATTCCAGTGAATTCCTGCCCAGTCTTGCAGCAGCTTGCCTGCATTCCTTCAGATGCCAAATCTTTTCAGAGCCCATAGAGATGGGATGCTCGACCTTACTATTCCTTCTGTTCACCGCCTGGTAACAGGAGATGCTATTCCGTTCATGTGCAAGGATATCTAGAGTTCTATTGAACTTTCGATGACTGCCTGTATCCAGCAATTATATTCTTCATTTTATGATGAAGTTCAGCAGTCTAAGGAGGAACTGAATAAGACCACTACTGAGTTAGCCTCTGCTCAGGAGAAATTCTCTGACCTTTGTACACAAATGGAGTAGCAAACTAAGCTAGTAGATACTCAGAAAGCTAAAATTGCAGAAGCTAGGTCTCAAGTGGTTGCTGTAACAGAGGAGAGGGATAAGTTACAGAAGGAGAGTCAAGAGATGAAGGAGGTGATAGCTGCCTAAGCAGAGAAGTTTAAATCCACCATAGCTATTTTAGACCAGAGCAATGCTCAAATCCAGCAACTCAAAGATCAGTTGGCTCAATCTCGGTCTAATACACAGAGTCCTGTGCAGCCAATTTCTCTTTTATCCCCTGCAGACTTGGCAGCTCTTCAAAGACAGGCTACCTTATGTCCCTTATTTCAAGCCAAGGTGGAAAGATTGCAATCTTGCATGGATTTTTTATGGTCTTCTTTTGAGCAATATCAAGAATATGTTCCACCAGATCATTCCTTTTTTGTCCATTATCAACAACAAAAGTTGACCTTCTACATCAAGCTTTCCACGATGGATTTACCTATTCCAGAGGATGGATGGAGTGGGGCCTAGTCATCTGATTTGCTGATAGAAGTAGTGAGGATGGTTTTTTAAGACTCTGTCACTCCAGATATGATGCTTCTGTCCTATATGTATTTGAGGGGTGATTTACTGATTCCAGATGATGAAGATCTGGCTTGGTATGTTGGAGATGTGGTATTGCAAGCTTCTTTGTATGTCCGACATTTGGAGTTGAGGATTGATGAGATGTTCCAGGGATATTTTTCCAAGGTGGCTGAGTGTCCTGAGTTTTCATGGCACCCTTTTCAAAATCCTCCCAAGATATTTGTAGATGAATCCTTGTCTATGGATCGTTTTCGAAATCACCAATCTTTCAAGAGGGATCATCTTCATTGATACCTTTGCCATGTATGGTGGATGATTTTTAATGATAAAACTCTCTTTTTGGAGGAGTCATTCAGATGGTTGTGTTGTGTGTAGTGTTTGTGTTGTGGGTTAATTGATGTGATAAGATCGTGGTGGTTGCCTATTCGATTGGCTTTCGTGCGAGCTACATTTTTGGAGAATTGTGGTGATGGTGTTGTTGGTTGGATAGTTGAAGCTGATGCACAAGAAGAAGAAACCTCTTATATCCTTTACAATTTTGTTGTGATTTCTAGTTTGATAAGAAGTGTTAATGTATAAAGGGTTTTCCTTTCGTTGTATTTTTTATATCAGATACAGGTTATAAGTTGGGGTCGTGGTTCGATTGACTGTTTTTGAGGATTTATTGAAGATCAAAGTTGAGCTTTTGAATGAACTTGTATTCCCTTTTTTCTGGGTTGCGAGGACGCTTCCTTATTAAGTGTGGGGATATGTTGAGTGTTGAAATGACCTGTTTTTTGGCTGATTTTTGTTGTTTTTGAGAGCTGAATGGTTGATTTTATGAGATGATTGATTAGTTTGGAAGTGTTTTGAGAGTGTTTTGGATAGGTTGGAATGGTTTTATTAAGCTCATGATGTTTATTAGTAGAGATGTGAAGTTCTGATGATGTTCTAATATGTTCTAATTGGTCCTGATTGGTTCTGATGAGCTTCTGTTTTGTTCTGTTTTCTCTCTGTAAGGAGAGATGGAGTATTGATTGATAGGGTTTGAGATTGTTTGAAAGATTATTGAATAGTTTTTTATGGTTTGGAATGGTTTTGGTATGAGTTATGTGGTTTTGATGCTTTTTGTTGACCTTCTGTAACTCTCTGGTGAGCTTCTGATGAGCCTCTGTAGACCTTCTGTATGCTTCTGTATGTGTTTTGATGGATGAGAGTGTAGCTTGGGAAAGTTTTCTAGCCTTGGAAAGAGGTGAATACAAGTGCAAAAGAGCTAAAAGAAGTGAAAGAAGTAGCTGCTGAAGACTCAAGTAAAGACTGGAGTAAAGTGACAGTGGTGAGCTATGAAAGGACACTATAGTGGCTTTGGTGCCTCTTCATATCAGACACACCTCTTGGGAGGGGTATCCACGACCTAAGAAGGATTATTGTGGGTGATTATGAGAGATTGTATTGAGGATATGATGTCTTATTGATGGAGAGAGAGAGAGAGTCAGAGATAGCCAATTCTACTAAAACAGAGTGATTGTATATGAGAGATTGAGAGAGAAGACTATGAAGACATTGAAGATGAATACTATGTGATGTATTTCCATTCAAAGATGGTGTATTCCTTTGCTTTCTTTGTTCTATTGATGGATTTTGTGAAGATATTGAAGAATACGTTTGATTCTATTTAATCCGTGGGAGATCTACATGATGCTGCATGAAGATTTGTTGTGCCTGGTGTTCTTTTCTTCATTGTGATCATATAAACCCTAATAAAAAAGCTTGTTGATGTTACAATATAGATTTTCTTGCAAGAGAATTCCCTTTTCCTTGGTGTTCCTCTTGGGGATCCACCACCTGGACCCTTCGTGACACATCCATCGAGTGACGCTCCCATCCACTACATGGAAGAGCCCAATGACAAGGAGTCATATGTGAACCCTTACATCTCGTATGATGAAAAGGGCAATCCGGTCCTCATGGACTATCGACCAGTGCCGGTGATGGCATTAGGAAGGGAAAGAGGCAGAGGTTTTTCAAGGCCCACCCAAGACCTAGTCACATGCTGGATTTGTGGTCATCCTGGTCACATATCGACACGATGCCCAAAAAAAGAGCAGGCCAATAGGGAGAGAACTGATCTCAGGTGTGCCGAGTGCGGCATCACCCATCTCTTCAAGGAATGTCCTAGACAAAATCCATCCTCGAGCTCAAGCAATGTACCATCAATACCTTTGGGGTTGTTTGGCATTGAGACATTCGACAATGAGGATACACCCATCCCGCTGCATGTCATGACACATGCATAGACGCGGCAGGCCGGCATATCACTGCCTGGGCCTAGCATCCTAGACGTTGCCTCAATAGGGAAGAAGATTCGTAGGCGGAGAAATAAGAAAATCGATGCTAAGATCACTCTCAAAACTGACGAAGAGACGACACTAGTGAGTGTGGCAAGAAGGTAATTGATGCTGAAGATGAAACCACTGTTCCAAAAACAGATGAGAAAGGGAGTGCTAAGGTAGGGGAGTACCCCTACCCGAAGCGCCAATTAGAAGCAATTGAAAAGGTCAAGGAGTGGGTAAAGGAAGCCAAGTGAAGGATGATGAGGCCATCATAGAAGACGGAACTAAGGACTTCTCTAGTGTGAGCACTCCAGTCTCACCCTCTCGACCAAGGTCAAGAGATGTGCCTATGCCACGGGAAGCACCACCCAGGAGAAGCTTAGGAGCCACAAGAGGCCAGCAAAAAACCCAAGGCCAATGGCCTAGAGGTGTGGGAATGGAGGAGAGACAAATGATGAGTAACCTCCTTACGACATTAGTAACCAGCCCAATAACTCTAAGCCTAGGAGACCTACTTAGGCAGCATCCGACGCTTTGGCAAGAATTGAAGCACTAGGTGAAGGAACCAACTAAGCACTGTTGACCTGTATGAGCACAATGCAGTCACACAAATACCAAGCTTGATGTTGCACTCAGTGCCCAAATCTCTGAATGTAAATGCTTTTTGGGAGGGCAACGAGATGCACGATGTGCTACCTATCCTAGCCCTAGGAGACATGACACAAAAAGGAATCGTAGATACGGGCGCAGGGGCTAGTGTCTTGAGCCACACAATCTTGCAGGCCTGGGGAAACCCTCTCGTCAAGACTACTAGGTTCAATGTCACACTAGCAAATGGAATGAAGGTAAGGCCATTCGAAGTTTTAAAAGAGTTGGCCAATGAAGATTGCAGGTGTCTAGTTCTATGTACACTTCATTGTTATGAAGGGAGTGGACTACGACATCCTGCTAGGCCGACCCTAGATGAGGAATGCACGAGTCATCATCGAGGACTGAGGCAACGATCTAATCCTCTCAGGGAATCGGAAGGAAGCAGTAAGGATGTAGATGGATACCTGGAAGACAACACCTATTGATCTAGATGTCATCTCAACCACATTGAGGGGTGACACGCAACCAACCACATCATATGGGCCTCTAACCAAGTATATCCCCTGCCCTGAGGATGAGCAAGATTGGATGCAATGATGAGGAGGAGTATAAGCAAGTCACACAATCCATGTGCATGCTAGATGAGGAACACTGAGTACCACTCTGCATGATGGCAAGGAGTGCATGTGGTCGACTCAAACCTGTCACGTTCCATGTCCCAAATAATAAGCTAGAACTCCAAGAAACCCTAGAGTATTTGACAGGCAGATTGGAGGGTAATCCTTCCGCTAATCTCTTGCCCCTCAAAGACCTCCTGGGTGAGCACAAGTGGACCAAAGTTCACGACCTAAACTTGCTATACAATTGGGCTCTAGTCACCAACGAGAAAGAGGCTAGAAAGGACAACCCAGGAGACGACGTGCAATCAGGGAGTGATGGTTCTGACAATGAATATGAGGATTTTTCCTCCATTAGTGAGGAGAGAGAGGAGGAAATGGATACCGTGGAGTACGATACTGATGGAAGGGTGATAGAACAGATAAGAGCAGACTCCAGGCCCCGAGAAAGGAATGCATATGAGATCAAGAGAGGAGTTAAGAGATCGGATTGCAATCGCTCTTGGTTGGAACGCATAGGGGCAGTGGACTATGAGCACGCTGGAATTGACCAACCACTAGTGGTACCTGTGTTTAGGACAGATGCACCTACTGAACTACGACCACCCGAGGAGACTCCTTCCTCCAGTGAGGGCTATGAGTTCAGCTCGGAGTCTGAAGTTAGTACGGAGAGCGACCCTGAAATACCCATGCCATCCAAAACCAAATGCACCAAGGGGGACTTGCCGTTCCACCTAAGGTGCAATCGACTAAAGGAGGAAAGAAACAAATAAACAAAAGAGTTAGACGCATAATGATAAAAGAAATTGCAGGAACCCAAGCGCTTCACTAAGTTCAAGAAGGGTGACAGAGTGGTGGTCCTTCTAGGAGCAAAGAGGTAGGGCCAGACCAGCAAGCTTGTAGAAGGACCCGCCAAGGTAAAGGAAGTCAACCTGGAAGGGGAAGGTGAGAAGCCTCGACTTGTATTCATAGCAGACGACCTGACCAAGGATGAGGAGGCTAGCCTTGTTGCTCTCCTACGAGAGTACGTGGACGTGTTTGCTTGGTCTCTAGATTAACTTAAGGGAGTCGACTCTAGGGTTGTGACCCACAACATCCCTATGGTCCCTAACGTTGTCCCTGTAAAACAACGCCCTTACCCCATGAATCCAAAGCATGCCCATGCAGTAAAAGAGGAGATTGATAAACTCATGAGAGCAGGATTCATCTACGAAATAGAGCACATGGGGACTGGGTATCACCAATAGTGATCGTTATGAAGAAAAACGAAAAGATTTGAGTGTGCATCAACTACAAGAAAATCAATGCCGCTACGAAGAGAGATAACTACCCATGTCCATACACCGAGCACATGCTTATGAGGGTGGCAGATAAAGAAGCCTACAGTTTCTTGGACGGCTTCTTGGGGGCTACAATCAAGTGCAAGTACACCGTGCAAGTACACCCCGATGACAGGCACAAGATTGCCTTCGCTATAGAGTGGGGGATATTCGCCTACATCATTATGCCCTTTGGGCTAATGAATGCACCCACAACCTTCCAATGCCTGATGTGCACGATCTTCAAATACGTGCTCAGACGTGAGCTAGAGGTGTTTGTGGACGATCTATGCGTACACTCTAGCTGGGTGGAACACTTAGAGAAACTACGGGCAGTCTTTGAGTGGTGTGGACTTTATAATCTCTTGTTGAACCCCCTGAAGTGCCAATTTTGGGTGAAACATGGATGCATCCTAGGGCACGTGGTGTCCAAGAACGGCATCGCCACCACTGATTTCTCGAATATCAGGGCTATTGTCGACTTGCCACCACCCAACAATTATAAGGGTGTTCAGTGCTTCTTAGGTCACATAAGGTACTATCAGTGCTTTGTACTAAATTATGCACTAATCGCAAGACCATTGTACAAGCTACTAATTGTATTCGAGTGGACCAAAGAATGCCAACATGCATACGAAGAATTGAAAAAGGTTATTATCATCGCACCCATCTTACGAGCTCCAGATTGGACCAAAACATTCCATGTGCATATATATGCATCTAAGTCTGCCATTGGGCTGTTCTGTGCCAACCTAGCAAACACAACCCCCAATGAGCTTTGCTAGCACAGGCAGCTCACTGACACAGAGATGAACTATTCCACTACGGAAAGGAAGGGGCTGGCCATGGTGTTTTCCATTAAGAAATTTAGACATTATCTTTTGGTCACACCCTTTACCTTTCTTGTTGACCATCAAGCATTGCTCTATCTAGTGAACAAGCCTTGCGCTACAGGACACATTGCACGATGGTTATTACTTCTTCTAGAGTTTGACTTCTCTGTGGTTGTACGCAGAGGGAAACATCATTACACGGCAGATCACATGTTCCGTATACCCACAGGTGAAGCCGCTGGACAAGGCATAATGAACAACCTTCCAGATGCGCATCTCTCTGGTATGTCTAGTGACAAGAAATTATTCAAGGCTGATTTAACGCCATACTAGGTTGATGATATCATCCACGTGCTCGAACACGGTCTACCCGAGAGACCTATCGAGAAGGCCAAGCTTGGAAGGCTTATTGTGAAGATTCAACCCTATTTTCAGAGCTGATTGTCAGCCAACTCTATAGGTTAGGGCAAGACGGGTTGCTATGCAGGTGTGTGTGCGAACATGAGATGCATGACATGTTGAGAGAGGCACATGCCAGAATCACTGGGGGGCATTTCAGTGGAGACACGACAGTCCGCAAGGTGCTGCAATCTCAATTGTGGTGGCCCACGCTATTCCGTGACACAACTAGATTTGTCAAGCAGCACTGTGATGAGTGTCAAAGGACCAAGGTCCCCGCATGAAAGGACAAAATGGAATTGACCCCTGTAATAGCACAATAAGCTTTCGAGAAATGGGGCATTAACTTCATCAGACCCATTAGTCCTACGGCCCAATATTCACAGGCTCGATATATCATCGTAGCAACTGATTATTTGACGAAATGGGCTGAAGAAAGAGCCACAAGGAAGAACAATGCAAGGACCACATCGAAGTTCTTATGGGAGTAGGTCATCTCGAGATTTGGTTGCCCTATTGAGATAGTGACCGACCAGGGCACCCACTTCATCAATGAGGTGATTGCCCACCTGCTCTCAACCTTCTTGATCATCCATAGGAATTCTTCACCATACTATCCCCAAGCCAATGGCCAAGCAAAATCAACGAATAAGATCCTAGTCAACGTGCGCACAAAGGTGTTTTCCACTTCTCGGAGTGACTGGGATAACAAGCTCATGGCAGCTTTATGGGCCTATCAAACAGCATATAAAACGGCTGTGGGACAAACGCCCTTCAGCCTGACATACGGAACCGAGGCTATCCTGCCTTTAGAATTTGTTATCCCTAGCTTGAGGATAGCGGGGGAGGAGAATTGGGAAGGGAAAGAGGCTTGGACTAACCATCTTATCGAGTTGGAATGCCTCATTGAAACTAGACTCATTGCCACCCACGCTCTAATTTGTGAAAAGGCACAAAGAAAGATGTGGTTTGACAAGCATGTCAAACAACGTGAGTTTGACCAGGGCGACCTTGTGTTGTTGTACTCTATGAAGGGCCATAAGCAAAAAATGAAGTTCTGAGGGTTAGGACCTTTTAGAGTGTGGGCCATCAGTAGGACGAGAAATGTCAAACTTGAAACACTGGAAGGTGAGGGCATAGGCTTTTTCAATGGCAGTCGTATGAAGAAGTACTACCCTCCCACACATCCTTTACATGAGGCCCCTATCAATGTCTGTGTCGCAACCATCACCGAAATAGAGGATGATGAGGAAGCTGTTGCTCCAGCTTATTTACGAATCATGGCCACAGCCCAAAAGACACATTCTTTTGATGCTTTGATCAATGAGGGAGCTGATGTCAATATCCTAACCCATGCTCATTGGACCCTCATTGGTCATCCCCAATTGTAGCCAATTAACGCTAAACTTAGCCCATTTGGGGGAAAATCCTATGCACTCCTTGGGAAGTGCAAAGTCGTCTCTATTGAGTCTGAAAGTTTTCCAATCATCTTCTATGTGTTGCCCAACATGAAGGAGGCAGGCAAGGCATTGCTGTTAGGGTGCACATTCAAAAAACAAACCCATCGTTACGTTGATTATGACCTGCAGCATATCCACCTTGCCATAGGAAATGTGCATGTCGTGACAACTTTTAGCAAGGCCAGTGCGGGTCCCTTCAAGACCGCCACTCCACCAATAGAGAAGACCATGCCTAAGGCTAAGGAGGGGGGTCGTGATGTGTCACACCCCACTCAGCTCACAAAACACCACCACACCAAACCCACTCCTAAGGTTAAGCAACCTACATTTCAATGGGTATCTAAACATCAAGGCAAGCCTTCCCACAATAAGCAAGCGCGACCCCGCAAACCTAGGAACTCTCATGCAAAGCCTAGAAAGCAGCCTAGATGCCAAAGCTGTAAACGCACCCTTGAGCCGCGATGGGTCCCCATAACCCTATTACGCACTCAAGGATACTATGAGGGCAACAACTGGATTTGGGTGCCCAAGACATTAGTCCTTAAGAGCAAACCCCTTACACAACTTGCAGCCACACCTGCTTCAAGCAACATGTTCACTAAACAACCAGCCATAACCTAAGACCCAAGCTGTCAAATCTATGACAACCACAAAAGCCGAAGCCCCAAAACCTAAGCCCATCTATCGGCCAAATCCACAACGCTGGCTCTAAACCAGTCCCACTGCTGATGCCCGAGCAAAGTCTCTAGAGATTCGACCAATCAGTCCCGTGCAGCCTGAACCCACTATGTCTCTCAAGATCTCACAAACCCATCAACTTATGCAGCAGCTAGATATCCCACAATCATCTAATGTGATTGACTCTTGCATGCTCAAAGCAGCTCACGATGAAGGTTGCACAT
Organism: Lygodium microphyllum; assembly: GCF_053477565.2. Lineage (NCBI taxonomy): Eukaryota > Viridiplantae > Streptophyta > Polypodiopsida > Schizaeales > Lygodiaceae > Lygodium > Lygodium microphyllum. The sequence goes on along the minus strand of NC_141159.1, from coordinate 90,482,033 downwards.
CTTCCAAGCTGCATGACACACAACTAACCTTCCAAGCGGATGCTCATCCCAAGGAGCAATCTAGTGGAACATCATCGCTAATGCATCCATCTAGTTCTGTTCCACCACAGCCACCAGTAAGTCTTAGGCCTTCACATGAGCGACGCTCATTTCTTGCTATGGCCAAAGACCTTGCTACCAATTCAGGTGATGACTTGGTTCCTTGCATTAAAATGTTGGATAGCATATTCATGACCTTCACCCTAAGTTATGAGCGGCTAGACCTTGGCCTTCTTGATGAGCCACTTGCTTTTGAAGTCTGTGCTTTACCATGCACCTAGGAAGAGTATGAGATCATGACCATCAAATTCCCCAAGGTTGCAGCTGAGTTTATTGCTAGCAGTGAAGTTTCAAAGGAGCAAGCAATCATCGACAGGATCCTAACCTCATACCGAAAGCATGCCGGCTCTGCACCAATCCAAGAGCTTGAAAATCTCGTGAGTCTTGCAAACTCTACCTCTTCATTCTTACAGCAATGGTATGTCTTATGCCTCCAATGGGAGCAGAAAGGTTGCCAAATTATGACAAATGTCAAGCAGCGACGCACAATCAAGGCTGTGGAATATGACCCCAAGTACGTAGCTCCTACTTCTTTTAGGGTTATGGCCATCCTGCGTAATAAACTATTTGACAACCATTTATTGGCCCATCCTTACATCGACCAAGTCCTTACAAAAGAAGAGCTACATGTTGCTAGCAGCCTCTAGTATGACGATGTGCTACATGATGTCATAACGTATATCATGCAAGCATCCATTACAACGCATGAACTTGACCGTCATGCCCAATTGGAATACAACCCAAATTTCTACCAATGGCTGTTGTCAAATTAAACACACCACGCTATGCTTTAACACCCTTTTATCATCCTATTCAATCCTAGGAAGGATTTTCATCTTTCCACGAGAGGGAGGGGATAAGGTGATCAAGAAAACATAACACAAAGGAAAAACATAATGAAGAGTTGAACTACGCATAAAAACTTAAGAGCAAAGCGCACTTGGAAAATTCATGTATTTTCTTTCAGCTTGTTATTTCTCAAATTTCACGTTCTCGTGGAGCTTTGCTAATTGTTCAATTCTTTCATAATGCCATAATTTAGTCTTGCCTACCCCATCAATACTAATTATGGGTATTGTTGCATGGCAGGTACCCACAATGGCAGGACAGGAAAAAGGCGCTAAGCTTCCATTCACGGAAGAAGAACAAGCCAAGTACAGGATAGGTGTGGAGACACGAGGATTTAATCAATTCACCTTCAAGCACACTCTAAACCTAGACGAAGCCATCCTAGAGGAGCCATCAATAAAGGAGCTGGTGGACAAGTGTACTCTCCAAAAGTATGTGGAGAAAGTGGGACAAGTAGTGGGTTACAGTGCTTGCGCAGAGTTCCTTAGGAGTTTTGATGCTCGTAGGAACTATGGCACAGTGACAGTAACAAGAGGAGATGTTGGCTACTAGGTGGAGGTACCGCTTAACACTAAAGAGGTGGAGAAGGTCCTTGGCTTGGCCCCCAAGGCTGTAAAACATCATAGAAGAGACATATATGCCATGTTGAGGATGAACAGGAGTGAGGTGCACATAGCGGATGGAGTAAGTTTGGCAGACATCCCAAACCCGAAAGTGAAGATGCAAGCAAAGATGTTCCACGCCCTCTTCTCAAAACAAAGATACAATGCTTTGATGAACAAGATCAGTGTCCCGGTGTTGGAAAGCATAGCGGCAAGGTCCCCTGAGGAAGTGGATTGGAACGGGTTCATCATAAAGACCATCGAGACAGTAGCAAAGGCCCTTGCTACGAGTACAGCAGCAACTGGAGGAGAGTCCCCAGTCTCTACAGTGAGATCAACCCGCAAGAAGTCCACTGCCAAGGCTTCTACCATCATATACGGTGGTGTACTAATAGCCATTATTCACGAGGCCACCAAGGAAGCAAGGGGAATTGAAGAGATAGTAGCACCCTCCCAGCCACTGCACCATGAGGAAGACAGATCCAGTGAATGCACCATGAGTGATAGAGAAGAGCCTGAAGCACCATCCACTCAAGCCGAAGATAGGGCACAAGGAAAGGCGAAGACTGCCAAGATCCAAAAACAGAAGAAGGAAAAGTTAAACAAGGAAGAGAAAGCTGAGTTGAAAAGAGCACAAGAAGAGTCCAAGATAATGGAGGAGGAACGAAGGAGAAAAGAAGATGAAGAATTTGAAAGGATCAGAAAAGAGTCAAGAAGAGCCGAGGAGGTGAGGAAGAGAAGAGCTAAAGATGAAGCTAAAGAAGTGAGGAGGAAGGAAGCTACGGATTTGGCAGAGGCAACTCATAGGTCCGTGGAAGAGACCCATGGAGGGGGAGAGATGAGCCCACTGAGCCTGCATCATGAGGTTGGAGTTAGTGGCAGGGTAGAAACAGTCTCGGTGGTTGCAAGAAAGGGAAAGGCCCCACTACACCCCCTCCCCTCTTCCTTTGTGCCACTCCCAACTGAAACCATGCCCACCCAACACAGGAGTCGGTGCCAGCTGTGGATATAGCTCAATTAATGGCAATGATATAGCTCCTGGCTAACAAAGTGGCAGAGATTTCCCCCAAAGTAGGAACAAAGAGGCTAGCCGCAGCAGATGCAAAATCACAGCAAGACCCTAAGCGATAGAAGCTGGAAGCATCAACCACTACAGCCCCTCTCACAGTGTCACTAGCAGCAGACTACGATGCATATGTGGCTAAACTCCTCACTCAATTGAGCAAGGCCAAAGAGGAAAAGAAAGCGGCCTTGGCAGAGTTGGACGTTGAAAAGGAAACCTCGGCAACTTTGAGGCTCAGCATGTCCAAGCAAGCCGCATATCATCAAAAAGAGCTTAATGCCCTAAAAGAGCAGTTGGATGCCAAGACCAAGGAAGCTCAAGAGAATGAGGATCATTTGAGGCAAAGGCCAAAATTGGCCACCGACTAATGACACTCGCTTAGCAAAGGAAAGCCCTTTGGACATCAACACATGATCCCACATACATTGCCCCAACCTCATTACAAGTGTTGGCAGAGGTCTAGCTTTCTGCCACTATCCAAAAACATCCCTTGTACAATAAACTGCTTCTAGAAGAAGATCTACATGTGGCTAGCAAGCTAGGAGTAGGGAGCATGGTACTTGATGTTAACACATATGTCTTCTGTCTCACTCAAGACCCTGCAATCCTAGATCTCTATGCTTCCCATCAATACAACCGTGACTTCTTCAGCTGGTTCCATCCAAGCCTACAAGGACAGGAACCCTAAACCGTCTCTTGGTTCTACACTAGAGTCACCCCAACCTCCAGAGCAAGAGAAAAACAGCTCTAAACACAACACCCGCTCTGATAAGAAGCAATGGAGGCATGTTCCAATGGGTAAGGGCAAGAGCCTAGAGCAAACACCTCCCGACCAAGAGCAATTGCCAATGCAATCAGATGAGGGGCTAAACAAAAGAGAATTGGCCAAAGAACTAGACTCTCCACAAAGAGACGCAGTTGTACCCTCACAACCTAGCGAGGATGTCCACCAACAAGCCATAGCTATGTTCCATGAGGATGCACTAGAGAAAGAAAGTGTTGAGGCCCAACTAAGCACATCAACGGGGCTGACCTAGTTCAGGGTCCTGAATCTTCAAAGGATACACCTCAATTGCCTAAGAAAAAGAGGAGAAAACAACGAAGACAACGGCAGTTGCAAGTGGTGGTAGACGCCAAGAAGATTGAGACCAAGGATGCTGAAGAACTGAAGAATGAAGCATCGAGTCCACCCACAAATGAACCCATTGCCATCTCTCCTAACAGTGGTGAAACCTCAGACACATTCGGTGTTCTGATAAGTCAAAGCAACCATTACCATCAACGGTTGCTTGCAACACTCAATCCACCAACAACAGAACTTGCATTGACCAATCAAGAGTGGATACAACATTGTCACAATAGGTTAACAAAAGTATACCAATCACATCCAAGGAGAACAATGACACAATAGCAAAGCCTCAAGAGAAATATGAAAACCCCGAGGACATAAGCAATCCTAGCATTTACCAATATTGCTCATCTAGGCCTAAACCCCCCAACTATGCTAAAGCCTAGGGAAACTCCCAGAACCTTGCACGAGATAGCAACCGAGCAAGCCCTCATTGAACATAGAAGTGTCACATAGTGCTTGGCTGAGTTGGATGCTAAACTCAAATTATTCGTGCTTGGCTGAGTTGGATGCTAAACTCAAATTATTCGTGCATGTCTGTGTCCTTGCAAACATGGGCTCATTCCCTAAGGAGAAGCTTGAGGAATACTTGCCATATCCTCTATCCTGGGAAGAGCGAGAATATCTTAACGAAAACTATGACAAGCTCCTACATGAACGAATGCAACTCATCTTTGATGAGGAGGCCGACGAACTACGCTTAACTGTGACATTCAACGAAGTGCTTTGCCAACCAAATCTCTTAGAGATAGAGCAACTAAAGTGACAATCAGAGGGTCGAAGTCAATTTGAAAAACATTGGTTTGAAAACCATGCTACAATGGCTGAGCTTGGAGCCCACAGTCTCAGAGGAGCGATTGGCCATATGGCAGTCTCAAAGAGACCCGTATCTGACACCAACTTCCTTTCGAGTACTAACTGTCGTTGGGGGTATGGACTTGGCCGGAGCTAGCCAAGAGAACTCTGTGATTGATAAAATTCTCACTAAGGAGGAGCTACATGTTGTGAGTAGACTCAAACAAGGTACCATGCTACTCAATGTTGCAAAATATTTGTTGTTATTGACTAGGCTACCACGAGTACTGGATGCATGTGCCACACTCCAGTACAATCATGAGTTCTACAATTGATTTTTATCCTCATGAAGTGACATGGATTCATAAATGTGTACATAATAAACAATGAGTTTTGTGACTATGAATAGATAATACCAAAAAAAGCACACACAAGCAATGATAATCAAGGCATGACGAAAATTTTGGGCTTGACAAGCTGAGCTCCTCAAGTCCTCCTCTCACCACGTGTCTAGAAGTCATGTGACCATTTCCACCTCCAGGTGGAGGGCATGCAACCCCCATTGCCGCCATTGAAAGCCCTGGCCAACACCTCTAAGGGTGTGGGCAGGGTGCTATCCCCTCGTACAGGCTTTCCCCCTTTTTCAGTCTATTCCTCTGGGGATGCGCCCTACTCTGTTCCATCACAACCAATCCACACAACTTGTCATGAGCAAAGATTTGCTATTGGCTAGAATCCGCCCCACACTTGAGGCAAGACGAGCATCATGATAGGGGCCATCCCCTCTACAGCAAATATTGCATGCCTCGCATCACCCCTCCTCATCATATGCGCATGTTAACCCACTGTTTAATCCCTCTCATTCGAGTAGCCCTGTCCTGCCTCAGGTTCTAACCCTTGGTTCACATTTTCCAGGTTCCTCAATAGGGGCCATTCATGGAGTACCCCATGCCGCTGGCCTGCAAGGAAGCTCTCCTCCGTAGAATGGAGAACATGGTGCAAGCTCCGCCGCTGGAATGCTACATGCCCACCTTGAAGAAGTATTTTCAGAGACGAGGCCCAAAGTGAAAATGCCCAAGATGCAAGCCGAACGTAAGAGCTCCTCCCCAAACCAAGAAGAGGAAGGTTCAAAGGAATTCCCGAAGGGTAGCAACCCATGACATGCAGACCTTTCATAGACGCTCAAGAACCAAATGCTCAAAAGAGAAAAAATGAGAAAAAATCATGAATGAAATTGCTGAATTGTTCCATAGCATTCTTAATACGGCAACAGCCAGGTACTACGCCATTTGGATTCCAGTCGATGCCTCCTCTACCCTTAGCTCGAATCAAGATGCACAACTCTCCCCAATTGCTCAGACTTTGGCCCCTCACATGATGGATCAGGACAATGGTTCGAATGTAATACCTCAGTCATCTGGTCACCCGAACTCACCCCGCCTCATACAAGTGGAATAGCCCCTATTTTGTATAATATGCTTACATGTGCTATCTTGCCATGACTTTTAGTCTTTAGGTGGTTAAAAGGGGCAGGTTCCCCAACTGTACAAACCTTCATTACCTACTTCTAATACATTTCATGTCTTTAACAAAAAAGATAATCAAGCGCAGGTCATATGCATCAAAGTCAACACCATAGAATTCAGATAAGTGATGTCTCTTTGCATTGCACATGTTCACTATAGTTGAAGCATATGACTTGCACGTACTCTCACGAGTTGTCAAGTGGATACAGGAAGACACAGGTCTTTGCACGAAAGCATTCAATGTCCAAGTTACCACAAGACCACCAACCCCACAAAGAGCCATTATAGAAAAGCAATAGAAATACTAAGAACAAAGAGCCATGACAGAAGCCTCACTGCTGGAAGAGAAAATCACCCTTGCAGAACGCCCACATTGCATTTGAGCATGGCCCAAAGCATAGGCATTGGCTACTCTCTCTTTCTTGGCCAAACTCTACATTTAGCTCACTACAGTTGCTACATCAATTGTACCAATATCTCACATGTTACAAAGAGGTTTGCAAAATCTCAAGTGTATCTCTCCATCTCAACAACTGTTCCTCTAGCATCGAGGCTAGTAACACAATCATTATCATAATATCCATTTTCACAACCTTCGGATCTTGACATTTCCCAATCCAAATGAAAGGATGATAACCTCAATGTATTGTAATGGTTGTATTCATGTTATCCAAAAAAGAGAGAGAGAAAAAAAAAGAAAATAAAATAAAATAAAAAATGCATCCACAATCACAATACAACACCTAGGGGTCCTCAAATTAGGTACATCCAGTGACCTTGGTCGGTTGGCTCTGTCCCTAGTCCCCTAGCCCCTCACACATCCCCCACAATTGTTCAAGGCACATCAAGGGCAGGACATACCTAGGGAACTTGTCTCACTTATGGTTAGACCTGTCACCCTGACCCATTTGCACAATTCTTTTCCCGTACTCCATCTCAGTACCATTGCAATCAATAGTGGTAAGCAACGCACGAAAGACCATGGAAAGTACACCGTACTCTTCGAACAATACATGTAACCACCAGCTACCAAAATTTAAGGTGTCAATGAGCTCATTATGCTACATCATGTTATCAAAATCACAAATGATGTCTCAACAAATCTTCGTGTGTACTTCTCCTCAACATCAACAATTTTTTCCACCCCATTGAACCCTTGCTTCATCCACACATTACTACGAGGAACCAGACCAACAATCTTCTAACGACATAATATCTAAGTATGCACGGGCACTCACATACTATCTAAACCACAATCTATACACAGTTTGGATCCTCAAGTGTAGGACATTACTCTTAGCTTGCTTAGAGTTCGACATGTCTCCCAAACTAATCAAACTATGTCTTGTGCACACAATAAGAAAACTAGCACTAACCCTTAGGGAGAGACCATATGAGAGGTTTTCAATTGCAGTTTATTGACGACTCCAATGAAAATACCGTCAGCTCTTCATCAACACTCAACTTTGAACTCTTATCCATTCTCATCATGCAAGTCCACCAAAGAATCGCCATGTACAGAATCCCCAACAAACAACACATGTGCCAGCCATCAGTTCAATTTCTAACAAAGAACAGCCCTATCCCCAACTCCAACAACCCTACCACCAGCCACCCACACCAGCAACGTGCCCCCAATGACCTTCATTTGCAACACCACCAAAACTCCTCCAAGGCAACCACAGATGTCCCTTCCACCCACGACTTCGGTGCGTGCCAAAGCATGCTACCTACGACAGTGAGTGCCATGGGACTGACAGTCATCTAGGAGGGGGGTAAACCACGTCGTCGGTGCATACCAAAGCCTGCTACCTATGACAGTGAGTGCCATGGGATTGACAGTCATCTAGGAGGGGGGTAATGTTAACCCTCAGACGAACAAGGTAGAAAATCCAGAAAATCTAAAGTAGAAAACAAGGCCAAGCCAAAAGTGAAACGGAAGACGAAGGTGCGCCAAGAAGAATCTGGAAACACAAGAAGTGCAGAAAAGTCCTAAATCAAGGAGAAAGGCACACAAGAAAAATCGCAAGTCAATACTTTTGTAAAAGAGCACAAGGCGCACCGTGATTTATTTTAAGAGCGTCGAGCTCTCACCCGTGCAAATTGTAAAGATAGACGGGCGGTAGGAAGGAAGCTAGAAAGATAAGAGGACAATGGAAAAAAGGGCCTAGGGCGGCCATGTAAAAAAGGGAATAAGGGGATAACCGCCCAAAAGGGATTTAGGGTTTTGTATATAAAGTTGAAAAGTGAATGAGAAGCTCATTCTTGCGTGTGGCCAAAAGTAGTTCTCTTCTTTTCTTCTTCTTGCTTGCTTGAGCTTATACTTGAGAGAGGAAGTGTGAGAGTGTGAGGGAGTGAGTGTGTGAGGGTGAGGGACCGGGTGAAAAAGCTCTCCATCTTCTCCTCACTTCTTATGTTCTTTTCTCTTATCTTGTCTTGCTCATGGAAATGGAGCTTGGAGCGTGGAGCTTGAGGATGGAGCTTGTTTGATTGAAGCTTGCACTTGGATCATGGAGCTATCGGAGTGCTCAAGAGAGGACGCAACTCGATCGGACATGGAGATAAGCTCACTACACTCATAGGGATGGATAGCGCGTCGACTATGTGAGAGGTAGCCATTAGTGCTCAGCTTGGAACGCTTGAAACAATAAGTGGTCCATGGGTCTTGGCAGTTGAGCTTGTGCTTGCCTCTACAACGACATAGAGCTATCGTAGCTTCAACTCAAGAGATAAGCAATGCCCAAATGTTTGGATCTGAAAGAGAGATGCCAATCTCCTCCAAATCTCTACAACAGTGCGGATATGTCCAACATGCACGAGCAGAGAATCTCTACAACAATCTCTACAACCCAAAAGAAGAGAAGAGCAGGCTCTAACATTCAATTGATCCCATAAAGCTGTCAAATCCGTGGTCACACCATCATGAGGATCCACAATAGGTCGAGGTATAAGGACTGTAACAAAATCCCAAAGGTCACAGTCATCATCAAGTAAGCATTCCATGCGGCACAACCATAGAGGGTAGTTCATCCCATCTAGCTTATCAAATGTAGAGAGAGATGGTAGGTCTAGCACCTACTCAAGAGATGCCATCAATGCCAATCCAAGACTAGAAGCCCTAGAAGAATATAATAGAAAGACTAATAAGATGGTGATGGGTTTGAATAATCCTAAACCACACAATCCCCCATAGCATACACGATGGCAACCATAGGTGTCCTTCAATAAAGTACCTACAAGTAAACAAAGAAGATACTACCAATGGAATAAAGATGACCATTAAGAGGTGTCCTCAAGATAATCCCAATCCGTCAAGCCACAATACTGAAGAAGACTGAGTGGGAAAGGGTAGATGGAGAGTATCCAATACCAAAGGGAACACACAATGCTAAGAAAAGAGAAGAAGCAATAAATGCAGAGAAAAACAAGGCTTCAATTTGAAAACATGATCAATCCAGGGGCTAGTAAAAGACCATGAGTGCCCAAAAATTTAGTCCCAACAATAAACACAAAATTTCCCTGATGTGGACCTACAATGGAGGTCACCCGCCCCGGTTAGCAAAGACTGGCTAGTATGAGAACGCAACAAAGAAAAAAATATGTCTGCTTGTAAACATGTCACCAATAGAGAACAAGTGCTACCTAGCCTACAAATGTGTTGCCCAAGAGGACTGATGACCTGCCTTCATAGAACATAGATACAAGGGGTGCCTACACAAAGATGTAAGTAATGAAAGACCTAGTTCTACATCACGTATGCCAAGGGCTGCTTGCAAAAAATACATGTCTATTTTGCTATTGCCCAATAGCTAATAGAATGGCCATCCAGCCTATTGGACATTGCCTAGACTAAAACACAATCTACCATGGTAAATGCAACCTAAAAAAAGGGCTAGAAACAAGACATCCTACCCTATTTGACTCCAAGCCCAAGGTCTCCAGCACGTGGGGATGACACCTTACAAGTTTTGTCATAGACATCACACTCCTCTTTGAGATCTCCAACTCCTACACATTGCTCTAATACTATGTGAGAGTGTGCAAGGGAAAGAGGAAAGTGAACATGGAGAGGAGGAGACAGAGAATGCATGAGAGAAGAAACAATGTGACTACAATGGTTGAAGGTGCATGGTTGTAATAGTTGCCCCAACATGCAGCTCTACGTATGAATATGGGTGCCAGACAATAGTAGGGGGATGAGAAAATGAGAAGGGCTTGCTGATCACAAAGGATCAATGATGGATAATGAATAATGAGTGCGAGGGCAGGTTGTCTATATATAGATGAAAAAGAGAAAGAACCCTAAATGTGGTCAAACCCTTTTTTAAAAAGTAAAAGGACACAAAAAGAAATGCACTAATGTTCCCTCCATCTAATGTATATAACACACATAAAATGACAAACAAAAATAATGCCAAAGCTCATAATGTCCTTATCTAACTTAAACAGAGGCTCATAGGCAAGAGATGACCACACAAGACACATGGCTGCTGACACATACTTTGTACATCATGTACATACTATTGGGAAAAGTATATAACCCAAAAGTTCCATTCCTTTATAGGATTGATTAGTGCATCAAGCATCAGTTTACAATTTCTTGAACCCTACAACAAAATACAATGGGGTAAGAAAAAATAGGACTCATATGGAGCTAGCATCATGCATAGAATTTTGTGGTTGGAATTATCATGTGCTAAATACATATTAAATGGATATCCAACCAAGATTTGCAAACAATTACACCTTATGAGGCTTCGCATGGCAAAAAGCCTTGCATTGCACTATTGTATTTGTCTGGATGCTTGGCTTATGCTTTGATGCAAGAAAAATGGCGCACAAAGTTGGTGGCTATGAAGTGCACTTTTATGGAGTAGAACAATGTTGGGGGGTAAAACAATGAAAGTCTGAGAATGGGTTTAGAAGGGTAATGCTCGAAATGGCGTCCACAAATTATCAAAGATAGTAATTTGGCAACTCCTTTTCCTAGCAAGATATGTGATGGTGGGACTTCTTTCATGCTAAATTTGTTGATGACTATGTGCTCATTGCTTCCATTTTTTATGGAGAGGAACTAGTCCCATCTGAAGAGGAAAAGGGAAGTGCTAATTAGATACATGCAATGTGGGATTAAAAGATACAAGGGATTTGGTTGATGCACATAAGGCAAAAGGCCAAAGGTGCTAGGTGGGTCTACAAGTTAAAAGAGAAAGTGTTGATCACTACAAGCCTCAACTTATTATAAAATATCATTGCTCAAAAGAAGGTGATTGATTATTTATGATGAGATTTTTGCATTTACTTTATGGATGCCTTCTATGCAATCTCTTATTGTGTTGGCTACTCACTATGGATGGAATTACGACATTTGGTCATTAAAAAACTCTATTTATATTGAGTTACATAGGAGGTATATGTTTTATGCCCTCTGCTTGTTTCATTATGTAAAAACATGAGACAAAACTACAATTGCATAGATTAAAGGACCTTTATGATCTTAAACAAGCATCTTGCCATTGGTATGAGAAGATAAATATAGCTTTTTTCCTTGGTAATTATTACAAAAGTTCAAGCATGAGCACACTATGTGTAAGAAAATACTCTCTTGATTAGCAAATTCTTAAACAAACATCTTGCCATTAGTATGAGAAGATAAATATAGCTTTTTTCCTTGGTAGTTATTAAAAAAGTTCAAGCATGAGCACACTCTATGTAAGAAAATACTCTCTTGATTAGCAAATTGTATGCAAATGAATTGCTACTCATTGGTCCAAATGAGGCTACAAATTCAACCTTGAAAACTAATTGCCCTCCATTTTTTAAATGTTATTACTCAACAACAAAATGGCATTGTTATGCACAAACATGTATTCTAATTTGCTCACAAGATCTAGCCTTCATGCATGCGATCCAATCACTACTCCAAAAAGACTCAAATTACATCTTAGTCTTCAAATTCCATATAATCTAATTGAACTATCAATATACCAACACACTATTTGGGTGTCTTCTTCATGTTTACTACATTAGGTTGGATGTGTTATTTGTACTATCATATATGAAAAGGTTTATGCATTGCCTAAGTCCAAAGCTTTCCCCAATTAAGAACTAGATCTTTTACTTTTTGGAGTGCTTTCTCCTATCACATAGTGATCCCTGCATCTTCATGCATTTTGTGATCCTTACTAGATAGCATGTTATGGCTCTAGATCCACACTTGCAAGTCTTGCTTTTGTTTTGGTACTTTATGTTGAGACATCTTTTAAGCCCGCTTTGATGTAAATTTTGCTTTTGTTTGGCCATTTTAAGTATATCATGTCCATGTAAAGAAACCACCTATGGCCACTTCTATGAATGTGAATTTATGCCAATCTGCATTGCTACAATTGAATGTAATGTGTATGGCTCAAACGACTTGTTGCTAGCTAAAGTGTATTGATTAGTACCCATGCCTTTGTTCCTACTAATAAGAGTAACAACTACAAAGAATCTAGTCTTTCATACTCAAACATAACACATGAAGATGCACTATGAAGCATCCAACCAACAAGTACAATGCCACCACTTATGAAAAGCACCAACTTGGTACCACACTTTGCATGGCCTAAGCATGAAGCACCTAGTAAATAATGTCAAAATTGTTACCTTGTAATTTGTTTTGTTAGGAAGCTTGTTCTTTGTTTAATTGAACATGGATGCATATGATTTAATAAAACATGGATGCAAATGGTTGTCTATCTTAACTTTCTTTGGATATAACTAAGTCATCAAGGCTTTTCGTAGTTTGCACTACTTCCAAACTATTAGTCTTAACATTAACTTTCTGCTCGTATATGAAATTATCGATAATGACCAATAAGAGAAGCTTACCTTATGGGCTATTTGATACATGCAATTCTTTCTTGGTCATAAAAACAATTTGTACTTAAAAAGGATACAAATGGCATACTTTCTTGTAACAAGCACATCTAGCTTCATCTAAAAACAAGACATAATGAAATATTGATGTGATAACAAATTATTGATGTCAACTATCCAACAATTTGACATACTTTCTTGTAAGAGGCACATCTGGCTTCATATAAAAACAAGACGTAATGAATTATTGATGTCAACTATCCAACAAATTGACATTGGTGGAGAACAAAAGTGTTAAAGTGTGTAGTGTCCAAGTAAAAATTATAAGCAAACTTTAGTCTACAAAGTCGATCTTAGCAATATGCAAATTTCTCATACATAATAGATGATTCACAATGGAATACATCTAGCAATCTTGTTTCTTTGTCTAGAATAAGGTTGTCACTGACTAGATCCATAACATGGTTGTGTTTACATTTATATGAAAACCAAGCATCTCATTTGTGTTAAGCCTTATTTTCTCTTCAACAACCTTTTCCATCTTGCAAAAGTACATGCTGCAAACTATGATCAAAGCTTAGTATCAAGCCATTTGATAGTGTCTCTGCTTTTTAAAATTAAATCCCAAAAACGCAGTATATACTAACCAGTTGTAATATATGTAAATGTTTGCATAAATACTTCCAATCACACTATTTTCATAAGTTTTTTGAGGCAAAATTTGGAGACCACTCCCAGGGATTGAATAGATAAAGTTACAGTAGAATAGAGATATAACATCAAGCTTTTCAATTTAGACAATAGTACATGAATCAATCTAGTGCTGCATGTCCACACCTTGCATTTAAGGAAAGCAAACAACCTCTTGCTTGCTTCCCTTGAAAATGTACAACTTTTCTAGGCAATGTCCCCTACATTTCAACATTACTAGACAAGCATACATTGAGCACTTACTTGATAGACGTACACAATTTATGCAAATATAAGGTCTCACAATTTCTAACTCGATTGGACCATTAGAGAATTTGAAGGTCAAACACAATGTATTATCACGTGGCAGAGATTATGCAGTACTATATTTGATAGAAAAGTACACAGGCCAATCTAAGAGTAGCCTGTGTTTTCAGAAAATCCTCACTCCAAAAACCACACACAACGCAGGTCAACAAGACCAAAGACTTCCTAGTCAGCTCCAAATTCTCCCCATCCAGATCCTCCTTAGAGAAGTGGTATTATTGGGAAATAAAACTAGGTCAAATCTCCAAAGATGTACACTACGTCAATATCATTTCAGATGCATGCATGTCAACTGGTCGTGTCGACTCACACTCTCTCCATCCCTCAGTTGCTCACTCAATCCCTGCCTCCACCGTAGTACATGACCTACTTGAAGCATTACCCAGCTAGGTTTCATGTTTGCACATTGAGACCTCATCAATCTCACATACATAGCAGACTTTCCCTCTCCCTTTCCCTGTTGCAAACCTTTCTTCAAACTCACCCTTTCAATGCATAACAAGCCATTGTAAGCAAGGCAGTTGGTCAGTTGATTGATGACTTTACAATTTGAACTTGGGATCGTCCCCATGCAGCTTCTCAGCATATCAGTCTGCAATTCAGTAATAACTAACAAAGTCCACCAAGAAAAGCAAATAAATAATGGACTGCCCGGGGAAGGAAAGACCTTACACTTCAGATTGTCCTATGGTACATTAATCTTGAGAATTAAATGTATAAAGTTCAAACTATGAAATGCACCACCAACTTAGGTGGAAAGTCATTGATCTTCAGGGGAGATCTTTTTCAGTTCTTTCATATTCGTTGTCTCTACTCTGCAAAGAGAAAAACAAATCAGAATCCAAAGAAGGATTAGAAATCAGATAAGTAACTTTTACTTAGCCACATATATTAGAAAAGAGAAGGGAAAGTACAAGCCAGGGAAAAAATTATACTGATTAAATTAACCACACACAAACATTTGTGATGTGATAATAATCCACATTGTTGAACTATCAACACACGAAAAACGTGACCTGCAACATCATCTTCAACTTACAGTAAACATAATGTTCAGTCTCCTGCTATTTCTGTGAACAAGGACTTCAGGTTACCCTGAATTCCAACTGAGTTGCTACCCAACTATCTTCACAAGGCACCTTAAGGCTTACATACATTTACCTATTCATGATTCATGACAACTTGAAATTCGGGCCATAAAATAATTTAAAGCACCTTTCTAAAATCATAAACATGGTAATACAGCTGGATGCAAAGCAAATTCCCAAATCTTGCAAATCAACCCTCCTAGGTCATTTTGTTAGCAGTCATGTCTGTCACGTATGGTCATCTCCTGCCTATGAGCCTCAATCTAAATCAAATGAGGACCACATTAGAACTTGGGTGCCCTAACCAATTGCCATATTTTTGGGTCTTTTGTGCAGGTCAGCCAGTATTTGGGTCTTTTGGCTATAGATAGCCAGCCCACTCCACTATTCAGTTATTCCATCATTCTGATCTTTCTAGCTAGCCTCAGTCATCATCATCTTCTCCTCCTGCCTTGGTTTGGCACCCACACCAACACCTAGAGCTGCATGTTGGGGTTGACAAAGATCAACCATTGTATCATTTAGTCTCAGTCAGGTTGTTCATTCTCACTGTTCCTTATCTCTCTCTCTTACTGTGTATTCACTTTCCTTTCCACTGCGCATTCACATGGCGTCATTTACCTTGGTGGGAACAAGAGTCTACTAGGAGGAGCAGCAGCCCATGATTGTACCAGCAGGACTGTTAAGCTAAAAAAGATGCATTACATTAAATCTTCATTAGCTCATTAAAACAGCCCCAAAACTCAAAGATTACCAAAGTTCCCATATCCCATAACCCAAATCCCTAATTTTGGGAGGATCCACATCTATAAATAGGAGGCTGCACAGCCACTCAGATCATCCCTTTTTTGAAGTCACTTCAATCTTCGCACCCTCTCTAGGTTTTGGCACCCTGATTCCAACCAAGCCCTACTGCCCAGAGGTCACCCTACTACTACGTTTGTTGTCATTCTGCAGTCCCCAACTTCCACCATCATGGTAAAATCCCTATCTAACCTGTGTTTGCTGCTCCTGCACTGCCACACAACAGGCTGTTTACCACTTCTCCAGCTCTAGACAAACTCCATGACAGCCTTCAGCCCTTGATCTGCCATTTCCAGCTGCCACCCTGCTCAGGCCAACTGCCCAAACAGCTGCATTTAGCTGCCAACCTGGTCATGCAGGTGCTGCCACTGTTCTGGAGGTCTACATCAGCAATCTACACCCTATTCTGAGTAGTTCAATGCTGCGATTACCAGTTCCAGCCCTCCATACAGCTGCGTTTTGGTATCCAGCCTGTTGTCTTTCCACATTCACCCTCTTCTCCGTTCCAACTGATGTTTATAGACCTCAGGATCTATCTCCAATGGATGTCACTCTCCAACTACTCCCATTGCTGTGCCTTTGAGCATTTGTATGCTCTCTCATTCATTATAGTATTGATTCATTCACTTTAAAGTTCAAGTTCTCTTTCTTCTCTATTTGTGTTTATTGTGTTCTTGTCTATGTTCTTGTGTTTTAGTCACTTTTGTGCATTCTGTGTTTTCTTAGTGCAAACCCTCGCATCACTTCACACGGATATCATCAATCAACTATGCAGCCCTTGTGTTTTCATCATGAGTGAGGAAGGCAACCTTTTTCTACCCCTTGGTGCTGACATCATCAACAGCAAGGCTGGAGCTGTGTTTCTTACGGCTCACTGATTACTTCCAGATTTGGACTTCCTGTGTTCTCGGTCCAACCTCCATTCTGGCAGCGATTGGGCCTCCCAACCTCGGATACTCCCTACTTTTCATAATATCGTTCTCCCCCCTCCCAATTTTCCGAGGCTACTAGCCCCTGATTGGCCACTATGGCTTCCCCTATGAAGGTGCATGTCCTAACCTCTCTTCCCGCATTAAAAAAGCTAGATGGGATGAACTACCATTTTGGTCGTGAATCTCAACCCCTCGCATCAGCTTCATTCTAAATACAAAAAAATGAAGATGAATTCTTTTTCTTTCTTTTTTTTCCTGCCCCACAAAGGGGGTTGGTTGTGGTGAGTTAGCGATCTAATCAGCTCATGTGTGAGTCTAGGATGTGCCAGGCATTAGTGAGTCATTTAGGTTATTATTTGTAGTCGTCGAGGTGATCATTTTGGAATTTTATGCTGACCAACTTGATACCATTTTGGCATCCTTTTTTGCTCTATATCCCCCCTCCACAATCAATCATTCATCACTTGCAAATTCTAGTGCATGCTCTGTTGGAGAGAGGGAGCCCGTGCCATTGACCACACAATCAGTGACTCACTATTGTACACGACTTTCTCAAGTTTGGTATATGGATGGAGTTGGGCAGTAGCAAAATGCAACCCCTAGGGAAGGCAATAGCCCCCAACAATAATAGGGAACCTCTGAGTAGACAGGTGATGTCTTCCAAGATAGGTACTAGGGTGATCATCTACTAATGCTAGCGACAAACTAAACAAGGGAAGCTCCTGATTGGAGTGTGGGTAGCCACTCCAAAAAGGGCTGATGGCTAAATGAATCGAGATGGAAGGCAATGCCCACAACATACTCTTTTATAGAGGATTTTCGAGCAATTATCCTACTTTTCATAAAATAAAACCTTTTTGTTTTTTGAAAGGCTTTTAGTTGCTTTTTGGGGCTGTTTTAAGGAGTCTAAATTAAGCATTCATACCTATAAATTCTAGTTTGATAGATGCCTTGATTTTAGTGACTCAAAACCCCCTAAAGGCCCAAAAAGGGTTCCAAGATGGAGAGGGAGACAATATGGATGGATGAAACTAGGCTCATGTATAAATGAGTATGCCACGCTTAATAACAAGTTGATTAATGATCATGCTTAAGTTTAATTGAGCCAAAATGTAGCATCGTGTTTGATCAACCTAGACCTAATTGTCTATATTGACCTAGTATGGAATCTAGTTTGACCATTGAACCCTGATATGCCCTATGAAAAGCCAAAGTTTGGAAACTACAAGGTATATCCACTAAAGAGCCAAAGTTTGGAAAATATCCACTAAAGAGCCAAAGTTTGGAAAGTATGGGGCAATGCAAGGATGGACTTACTAACCTCAAGCCTTTTGAGGATAAAAGCATACTTCAATGGTTAAAGAAAATTACACCCACATTTGCTAAACATCATAATCATAGCTACTTACGTGGATCCCAAAAGAGCTAGCTTGCTCAATTTTGTTATGTCCGTTGATCCTTGATTGTCTTCTATAAATATTGTTAAACTGCATCACTTAAGTTCAATTAGATGAGATACCGTGAATTCATGCAATGCTTTAATAGAGCAGAATGAAAAGTAGCATTACCTACGAACATTTTGAAATTTCACGTACTTCAAGGGGACTGGATTTCCCTGAAATGTAGCCAATGATAACATATATAGAATCCAAAAATGCTTGTGCATAACTCAAAACAAGAATCAAAACCTTATGCATACCTTCAACTGCTCAAGTGATAGAGTGACAACATCGCTTGCTGGAAAATCAGCTACATTACTACAATAAACATGAGGGCTCAATAGTCATGATGTTGTCAATGACTATAAAATAATCACACTATTAGAAAACCCTTCGTGAGCATGAAAGACCCACCTAAATCCCATACTTTGACGGTTTGCATACAATTTAATTGTTTTCGGACCTACAACATTAAGGGCAAAAGCATCTTTCAAATACAATCCATGAAGACTTGAGAAAGCATATATTATATGATAGAAGTGTCAAGACAAAGTAATTACCTATACTAGCTTTATAAGAAATTTGTGAGTTAATATTGATACCATGTCTTTACAAAAAGTTTTAAGACACTACCTCACTAGCTTATCAATTTTCAAAACATTTTGACATATAATGGACACTAAGCTCATTAAAAACATTATAGCAAAAAGAAATGAACCCAAAAAAGGTACCTTCTTCAAACGGACCCATGATTATGATGCTATGTAGCTTAACTACTTGTGTAAAAGGAATGTAAATAAGCAGTTGTTCATCAGCATCACTCTCTAGAAACAAGGCCTCGTCTTCCCTATAACCCTGTCATTGCAAAGACGCCGATGTTATTCCACCTCATTTCATAATACTCAAGATTATGAAAATGGTCAGAAAGTGAGCAAATTCATGCAAAAATTTCCCCCATTGATGTGGATAATCACACCATTTAACATTACTATCATAGTTAAGGTGATAAAAATGACCCAGAGTGAGTAAATAGAAGTGTATAAAAGCCCGCAAGGCCTCATCCTCATTATAACCCTATGATTGCAAAGACACCAAGGCCTCATTTTCCCTTAACCCTATCATTGCAACGACACCGAGGTCAACCTTGGTGTGGATAGTCACACCATGTAACAGAATATTCATCATAGTTGAGGTGAAAAGAATCGATCCAAGGGTGAGCAAATGCGTATGCTAAACCCCACCCCCCACTTGTATTTGTTGGTAATTGAGACAGTTTCATGACTGATCTTAAATTGCCCTTGGATGATATGAACAGATGAGATGATTTAACAAAAGAAGAAAGCATGAAAGAATGACTCGACTGACGGATCATGTACCTGCTTAAGAGCATTGGCGTAGGTATGGCTGCTGTTTTCATTCAAGCACTCCACAGAAGGCCATTCGATACAGTCCACCAAATCAACCTGCGCAGAAAACACGAGTGAATGCGAACAGAAGTTACTAATGTGAAGAAAAATGTCACAGCCAAAAAGACGGAGGGAGAGAAGCGGCCGGAAGCAGGAATGGATACTAACCTGGCCTTTGGCAATGGAAGAGGCAGCCATGGTTTTCTCCTCTTCTTCTTCTTCTTCTTCGTCTTCTTTCTTTCTTTCTTTGGTTTGCTTCTCAGGCTAAAGGACGCAGAGATTACTGTATATCGAGTGTAGCTTTGATGCTTCCTTTCTTCTTTCGCTCGATCGTGCGTGCCTTTGATATACCTTTATATGTTTCCTGGTTCTCGCTTTCAACACACGTTCGCCTTTTGTAGTACCGCCTTTGGAGGTTAGTCATTGGAATTCCATGGGAGTGTCAAAACGTTTAGATTTGGAGGTTTAATTATGTTCGTGTTGATATATGCACACAATAAGTGCTTGATCCACAAGCCCCTCTCCCCAATTGCGCCGAGCTAGGTATCTCGTGCCTCTCGAGTAGAAGCTCATGATGTTGAATACTACGAGGTAAAACAAGGGAAAAGAGCCCTTTTTCTCACATACGAAAAATGTCAAAAACTTCTTGTGACGGATGTAAATAAGTGTTAACATTGATTTGGAGGTAATGAGATGATTACTAAGACTCTTAACATTGATTCACAGGTACTGAGGAGATTATTAGGCCTATCAATATCAATCCAATGGTAATGAGGTTCTTTAATATCAATATTGATCCACAAATAATGAGATTAGTCATTATAGGTTGATGTGGGTGTCAACTTTAAGTTTTGGAGATCAAATAAGAGTGTTACTCTTGATTTGAAGATGCACAAATGTTAATTAAAATGAGTGTTAGTGTCAAAGATGAGTTATTAGGAGTTCGTGAGAGTTTTGGCATGAAATGGTAGGTTAATTGTTATGCTAATTGTTTAACAAGAGAATTATTTGGAGTTTAATGCAAGTATCCATATTAACAATTGAGTGATTTATAGATTAATACATGTGTTCACGTTAAACATGAGACGAGTTGGAGGTTAATAATAGTGTTTGCATTGAACATCCCTTAGAAATTTGTGATTTGGGAACAGGCGAGTGAAAGCAAGAGCTATGGTGGAAGGAGCAAAAGCAAGAGAGAGAGACACACACAAAATGTGGGAACTCCAATAGTCACAGTGTGTGATCATTCCCTTTATTCTAATGTCATTAAAAGAATAAAGAATGAAGTAACAGTGATGGGTGCTTGCCACTTGTAGTATACAGGCATGCGAGCATTGTCAATGTAGTAATACACGAGCACTTAGGCATAGGTGCCATTAATCCCAATAGGGCAACTTGAGATATCTTCCAAGTGTCCATTTCTATTTGTATTGTATCATTCATGTTCCCTAAGAAGACTAGACCATTGCCCCTGTCCTCAATGAGTTATGCATTCTACATCCAAGAATGTCTAAGCAATAGATCATAGTTGACCCCTTTCATAATGACAAAGTTAACTCAAAATTGTACCTTGGTGATTTCGACTAGATAATCCTTCAATACACCTTGTGGGTGGACCTTACATCCATATATGATAGTCAACTTAAAATGGACATGCTCAATTGGAGAGTTCCCCCAAGTGTGGAGTACATTGTTGTTAACTTTGCTAATTCCAACTTCAATATCAATGATTCCTCTCCTAATAGAGTCCTCAAGGGCTTCCATTGGAAGGATAACATGGCACTCTACCCCTTCTTAGAAGGCATTGATACCCAAGGCTCTCTGAGTGGGTATGACTAGACAAATGGTTGTAGATTGCATGTTAGTGGTGTAGAGTTTGTGCTATCCATCCAACTTTTGAATGCTTGCTATATGATGGGGCTTCCTTTCATCAAAATTCCAAGTGGAACTACAATGTTAATGGATACAAGGGTTGAGATAATGCTAGGTTCTATATGTTGATATTGGAATCTATATTGTCATGTAGCATTTGGAGTTGTGGTCTCTCGCTTGTGTGTATGTTGGCTACAATAAAGCGTGTCAATGGTGGTAGAGTTACCAAGTTTGAAGGGTTGAGCAAATAAAGATTTATGTAAAGTGTTAGAGAGGCTAGGGAGACACATGGTTTCTAAATCTAGCTTGGTAGTTCCTTATGCACTACTTCCACTTATTCCTTAACCTTATCAATTATGCACAATTGCTTCTTATGATTAGGGTATTATTCCACCTTTGTTATGACAATCTTCCCTTTTAGGGTGCTAATCACTGCGCTTTTATCACTCAATACAAGAGCAATGTCCTGTTGGGTAGTCAAGCCTTCGCTTAAGCCATGTGCATGTACCATACTAATAATGGTTTAGTGCAATGTCGATAGTTCAAATTACTTGCGTATAATAAGTGTGCTTGAAGATTGGTGTAGGATGGCGTGTGTGCACTATGTGCTAGTGCACATGCACAAGTGCACTTTGCACTATGTGAGCTAAGGTGACTATATGCAGTAAATTATGGGCACTTATAAAAGAAATACCCTAGAGTGGTCTAAGGTGGAGTGTATGTAATTATTTGCGGTGCCATGTGTGTGTGCACTGTGCATTGTGCACACTGAGGTGATGACTCAGTGCACTTTGTAGTGCACTAGGATGTAGTGAGTGAGTGTGGGTGTGTGGTGGAGTATGGGTATATATCAAGTATGTGAGAAGTACATGCACTCATGTGCACACATGCATCGTGTGCTAGCTCATGTTCATGTGTGCATTATGCATTGTGCACTAATCAATGTGAAATTTATTGCACCATAAACTTAAATGACCTTAATAACTAGGAATATTCAACAAGGTGCCAAACAACCTATTAGGACTTGAATGCCACCATATATTTAATGTTATTTCATACCTTAAACTTTGTGTGCATGTGTTATGAGAGATCAACCTATGTGAAACTAACTTTATATGTCATGTGATACCTTTACCTGAAATGCAGGCACCTGTCCTAATATTCAGGCATTTGTATCATTTGAGATTAGATAAATGAAATTGAAAATGAAGAATGACAGTGCCATGTTTGGTTGGTTCCTAATGGTTGATCTCTATTATTGTGTCTCGTTTCTCTGATTTTCTAAGTGGCCGATCATGAATTATGTGTTTATGAATGTTTTCGGTTATGGTTGTTGGAAACTGCGTAGAAGTTATGGCTGTAATGAATTTGTGTGTGTCAGCAAATCGGTATGTTCTTATATTTTTGTTGTAGCCTTGAGAAGCCATAACACTTTGGTGATCCCTGCTAGTTTCATATGGAAATAATTTTCCTGATTTAGGCACATGCCTAGAACTAATTTTCATAAAATTGGGCTGCAAGATTAAGCGGTAGGAATGCTGATGGCATTGAGGGCATATCAAGTGCCTTTTATGGGCAGCATTTATGTCAAACACTTACCCTTATTTGTCCAATCCTATCCTTACGAGGAGCAAATCTTGAGAATTTAGGGAAGCCTTAGCAAGACAACAACAGCAAGTTGCAGGGCTAAATGATAGGAGTAGAGCAAAAGGCCTAGGCAGGCTAGATGAAGAGCAATTTATTGATGCAAGGTAGGATTCTTTGGAGGGGGGTACCTTTGCAAGTACCTTGACAACATTTCATTCCCCTGCCACCTCAACAGAATCTCCAAACTTGTTAGATGATGAGGGAGCAATACTACTACTTAAACATTAGGATACTTCTCCTAGACAAGCACTTGAGAGGTTACAGCATATAGTGCTAGGGAGGACATTTCTTTTGTGGAGTGCCAAAATCCCATCTTAGATATCTCTAAACTTTAATCCTTTATACTACCTCAAAGGAAGCCCAAGAAGCAAAACATAATGAACCAAAATCAGCTTGTTGGTTCGAGCATCTACATTTTCATGCAAAAAGAAGGAAGACCCTGACTGCCATGTGGCACAATTCAAGGACAAGGTGGACAGTCAGTGGATTCAACCAAATGTGCAGGGATCAAGTCAAGAAGTAGCAGTTTGCTTCTACCTTGTAGGGAAAGGCCATGGACTAGTTTGCTAGTTACAGTATGGTAACTTTCAATACATGTGATGCCTTAAAAATAGTATTCTTAGGTAGGTTCTGTAAGGACAAAACTCCATGAGATATTTAAAGGAAGAACAAACAAAAGAATATGTTGATGGAGGACTATGCCCAATGGTTTAAGAACTTGCTAAACAGGTTAGATGTTGATGATGCACCTTCAATTCAAATGTAGATCACTTACTTTATGAAGGGCTTAAGGAGTAAAGGTAGGAACCCCATTGCCAATGTGGAGATGGGTCAAAATGATACATTGGACACACTTATCAAGGCTACTATGAGAGTGAAGAGGAGACTTGGCTCCTCCCAATCAAAGACCCATAAGGATGAGGATTCTTCGGATTCAAATTCTGATGCAGATTCAAACACAGATTGTGATGAGGAGGACAGTGACTATAGTTTAGAATCAAATGATGATTTCAAGGACTCTTTTGATGATGAGTCTAGTAGGAAGAAGCACATGAAGAAAAAGAAGAAAATGGGATCAACCAGGACTAAAAGAGAAAAGCAAAGGATAAAGATAAGAAAAAGGTAGAGGACAGCAAGTTGATAAGAAGATTAAATAAAAGCTTAAGGATTTGGGTCTTTCTGATACCAAGAAGAAAGAAAAGTATTATGAGATATGTCAGAGGAATGGCCATGAGACTAGGACTTGTCGGTACAATCCTAATGTTAGGATGGCACAACAGATGCTAGTGATGCAACCTAGGTCAAGACCTATTCAGCTAGCTACAATCAATCAAGTTATTACTGACACAATGCCTCAGAGGCCCTTCAGGGGAACTAGAAGAATGTAGGCAAGATAGCCTTGGGGAAAGTTTCAGGTACAGTATCAAACCACCCAAACGGGAGCATGCCACTATTATGGAGGCCAAGGACACTTTGTTGGGCCAAACTGTGAACTTTAGGCAAGGCATAGGACCAAGAGAGGAATGCCAGTAGCAAGGTCCTGCAATGACGAAAGACATACGGGAGCATCTTGTTCACAACATCCACCTACCCTACTTGCAATAGTCCTCGTAGAGTTACTTAATCAAGATGAGAAAATGCAATTTCTTGAAAGTACAAGTACTGTTGGCTATAGGAAAATTCAGTAAGAGAAGGTTCAAGAAAGGGCAAAGGAGGTGTCATGTAACATTCATGTTGGAAGTATGCATGTTCATTGTGATTGGTCTAATTGTATTGAAGTAGAGGATTGGCAAGAGGAAGCAATGGTCTTAGTGGTTACAAGAAGCCAAGTTGGTTTGAAGCTTGATTGGCAAGAACAAGAGAAGACAAGGAAAAAGTCAACAAAGCAAGTTAGAAAGTTGCAAAAACTTGCCGAAAAATCAAAATTTGATCAATTTGATGATGTAGGGGATTTAGGTATTTAGAAGCTTGAATTGCATGAGTATCTTCCTGAACAACAGGAGTATTTTCCTAAACAACAAAATTGGTTTCGTGATCAATAGGAACAATTTCTTGATAGTAAAATTGGTGGAAAGTTACAGCAAGGAGGTTCAGAAGAGCTATTTCAAGCCCTAGCAAAGTGTTCTCTACACTTAACCCTAGAGTAGAACTTGGATTTAATACCAGGATTTTAAAAAAAGTTACTCTTGAAGATTAGCCAAAAGTAACAAGAAGTTCTTGAAAGTACAACAGTTCAGGATCAAGCAGTTCCTAACTGTCAAGTAGTTATGCCAACCCAACAAGAAGTTTTGGATTACCAAGTGCCTACCATTCAAGTTAAGTATGTAGGAAGAAAGCATGATGATGCCCTATTAGATGGGGGTTCAAGAGTTAATATACTTCCTAAACATACATATTTGGCAACCAAGCAAGAGGAGCTACTACCAGCCCCATTTTAGGTTAGGATGGTAGACCAAAGGACGTTATAGCTAGTGGGTATTCTTAGGAATCAACAAATTCGCGTGGTTGGCTTGAAATTCAGGGTGAGTTTTGTTGTGTTAAGAATGTCAAAAATTGGGGATTCTTATACAATGCTTTTGCGTATACTGTGGTTTAAATTGGCCAAACTGAGGAGGAAATGGGGGAATGATTATGTATGTATCCTCAGAATACTCAAGGGAATCAGCTTGTCAACAGTTAATGAGGCTATCTTAAACAGTTCCTCTAGACCTCAAACTATTAACCTTGCAGATGAAGTGGAAGATGATGAGGAGGAATTATTTCTTCAGGCAAATCCTTCTATGGTTCTAGCCTTTGAAATAGATGTGGATAGTATTATAGGAGTACCGGGATTCTCTTATAAGTGTTAGGAAATGAAGTTCTAGGACACCAAGCAATTCAATTTGTAGTTCAAAACCAGACAAGACAGAATTTTGAAGGCTTTCCTGAAGGTCATGAGCAACTTGAAGTTCAAGACAGGCCATGGAATGAGCAATATAAAATAATTCAGGACCAAAATTAGTCATCTTGAAGTTTCTTAGCAAGAAGTACTTGAAAAGTAGCAAACTAGTGTGGATAGTTCTATGGACAATCCTAATGTATTGGATGCAGAAGGATAGAAAGCCATTATTTAGGCTGAACTAAGATATGAGCATACAATGAGAAGATTTGCAAGGGTAGGTGAGGATGAGGTTCATGAAGTTAAATTGAATCTTGAAGAGGAGGCCAAACCTATCAAGGTCAATACTTTTGTGGAAGAAAACTTCAAGCAGGATCTTATTAAGCTGTGTAAAGAGTTTCAGGACATTTTTGCTTGGGATTATACGAACATGAAAGGATTTGATCCAGCTATGTGTTAGCACATGATAAATTTAAAGAAAGATGCTAAGACAATTAGTCAAAAGAGGTATAGAATGAATCCTAACTATGCCAAACAGGTCAAGGAAGAAATTGACAAGCTTTTGGGAGTTGGGTTTATCAAACCGATTAATGAGGTTACTTGGTTCTCCTATTGTTGTGGTGCCCAAGAATAATGGGAGAATTAGAGTCTGTGTGGATTACAGGAAATTAAATGCAACTACCATTACAAATCCCTTCTCGATTCCTTTTACCAACTCTCTCCTTGATGATGTGGTAGTCACGAAATGTACAATTTTCTGGATGGGTTTTCAGGATACAATCAAATTAGGTTGCATCCAAAAGATATGGATAAGCTAGCCTTTATCACTGAGCGGGGAGCATATGTTAGCACAGTCATGAACTTTGGATTGAAGAATGGACCTCTTGAGTTTTAGGGAGCTGATCATAAGACATTTGAGCCATATTTAACAAATTTTGTGAGGGTATTTGTTGATGATTTCTGTGTTTTTGGCAACACAGGAGAGAACACTTAAAACACCTCAAGTTATGTTTTGAGAGATGTAGAAGATTTGGCATGTCATTGAACCCCTTCAAGTCAGTGTTTGCAACAAAGAGAGGTGTGCTTTTAGGCCACATCTTGTCTAAGGAAGGTATGAGCATAGATCCAAGAAAGATTGCAGCTATTCAGAAAGCTAAGGCTCCAGTTACTGTGTAGGAAGTTATGAGGTTTGTTGAGCAAGTGAAGTGGCATAACATGTATTTAAGGTACTTGTCACATATTTGTTCTCCTCTTACAACTTTGACCAAGAAAGGGATGTAGTTTGTTTGGAGGGAAGATCAAGAGAAAGCCTTTAATATTCTCAAGATGATGTTAGTTGTAGCCCTAATATTGCAACCTCCAGCATGGGATTTACCTTTCCATGTCTTTATTGATGCTTCTCTGATCTAGCTATGGGAGCTATACTTATGGAGGATAAAGTACCCAACTAGTACAAACCGATCTATTGTGCAAGCAGAAGATTAAGCACTACTGAAAATAAATTTTCAATTATAGAAAGAGAAGCACTTGGCATGGTTTTCTCTGTGCAAAAATTTAGGCATTCTTTATTGGGAAATCAACTAATCTTTCATGTGGATCATCAAGCACTCTTATTCTTGATAAAACCTCAATTGATAGGTAGATTAGCAAGACGAATGTTGTTGTTATAGGAGTTTGACTTCAAGGTTATCCATAACCCAGGGAAAGAACATGATATAGCTGATTATTTAAGTAGATTGGAAAATGATGAGGCTGAAGTAGGTGTTCCTACTCAGCTTTCTGATGTTGAACTCTTTGAGGTTTAGGTAATCAACCACAATTCATATCATGATCAGTTGTTGCATTTCATGAAGGAAGGGATTATGCCATCACACCTTACAGTAGATCAAAGAAGAAGATTGGCACTGAAGAGTAGAGCATTTCAGGTTATTATGAACACATTATATAGAAGGGGAGTAGATAATGTCTTAAGAAGGTGTGTTCATGAATTCGAGCAACCAACAATTCTGCATGAAGCTCATTTCTACTATCAAGTGGTCATTTTTCAAGGGAGATTACAGGCTAGAAAATATCGCAAATAGGTTTATGGTGGCCTACTATGTTGAAAGATGCTCATCAGTATGTTAAAGAGTGTTTGCAATGTCTGAAGGAGGGTCAACCTCTTGATAGGGACAAGATGCAAGATCATCTTGTACTTCCACTTGAGCCATTTTAGAAGTGGGGGATTGATTTTATTGGGTCAATTATACCAACAACCAAAAGGATAGGTAACCCATATATTTTGGTTTGTACAAATTATAGTACCAAATGGATAGAGGCTCAAGCAACTGAAGGACAATAAAGCATCTAGTGTAGCCAAATTTCCATATTCTAATATTATGACCAGGTTTGGATGCCCTATTGAGTTGGTTAGTGATAGGGGTAAGCATTTCTTAAATCAGGTTATCCATGAGCTAATTGTCAGGCATATGATTTTACATTAAAAGTTTACCCCCTATCATCCTCACACTAATGGTCAAGCTGAAAGTTCCAACAATATTTTACTCAGTATCTTGAAGAAATTATTGAGAATAACAGGGAATATTAGGATGCTAAACTTGATTAGCATTGTGGGATTTTAGGATAGCATATAAGGTTACAACAGGGCTTACACCCTTAAGACTTGTGTATGGATTATAGGTTGTAGTGACTATGGAATTTGTGGTACCAAGCTTGAGAATTACAGTTACACATAAGTTGGGTCTTGAGAAGTGAGCTCAACATAGATTGGCACAACTCTTGAAGTTAGAGGAGGACATAGTATTAGCTGCCTACATTTCAGGAGTTACACAACAATGAAGACAAGCTTGGGTAATTAGACATGTTAAAAAGAAAAATTTTCAAGAAGGAGATTGGGTTGTTGTTTATAACTCCTAACTTGGAAAATTTCCCAACAAATTAAAGTTTCGGTATGTAGGCCTATTTGTGTTCTTCAAGGATATTGGTTAGTGCACATTTTTATTAAAGGATTTGCAAGGAAATGTGTTGAAGCTTGTAGTAAATGGGTTTAGGCTGAAAAGATTGGTTCAACCTTATTATCCAGAGATCAATTTAATTTTTCCATGTTGTACAAAGTTAATAGTGACATGCAGTGATGACAAAGAGTGGTCTTTTGTGTGTCATTTTGATGGGACAAATGGCACAAAATATTCTCAACACTTAGACAACTTCGACTACTTGATTCGAATGGAGAAGAAGACCCCTTCATTTGTTTCTTCCTCTCCTTCTCACCATCGTCATCGGTGAATCGCCATGCAATCTATGCCATGACCCATACTCGACGCAGCTTAGCCAAGCAACAGTTCATGAAGAAGCGTGCTTGCATGGATGATGACAATGATGCAGACTTTGACTTGGTGGAGGAGGAGCGGTCAGAGCAGTATAGCATGGAGGCAGCACCAAAAGCTTCATTTCAAGTAGCTAGTCCTAGTACTGCTCACACACCATTTGTACACTCTACATTGGTCTTGGATGTTGATCATGCTCCCACCAAATTGTGGTTGGAGAAGATTGGGTTGTATGAGTTTGCATGTTTACCTTGGGCAACATGGGCATCAAATGTACATGCTTTAATTCAACTTGACATTATGAGGCAATCTTAGGGAAAGATCACTGGTCGTATCGATCTCATTACGACTGTGGTGAGTCGAGTATTAGCATTGTCTATGAATGTCAATCCCACATTGTGATGGTGCTTGAATGAGCAAATGAATGTAGCATTTGGGGTTGCTACAGGTTCGTGTGATGTCTATGTCTTGAAGTGCATCAATGCAGCCCAAAAGATGCAATTATGATGGTTCATGGAGAGGTTTATGATGTACAAAAAAACTGATTCTATTGCTCGTGAGACTTATGGGCTCATTTATTATGCTGAAAATGTTGATGTACCTAATTGGGCAGCGGTTATGCATGATTGGATTATGACAAAAATTAAGGTGTTCAAGACAAAGAAGGTGTTCCATAAATCACGCATGGGTTGTTTTTTGGCTGCTTTGTATGAATACGTGTTGAAATATCGGAGTGAGAGAAAGAGAGTGTGCACAAGAGGGAGAGAGAGAAAGCTCAAGTACAAGAAGAAGATCTTGCTTAATGAGTTGTTCACAAGTACAACTAGTACACTTTTTCTACTTGAGAGTTATCTTTTGGCAGTTTAAATAGCCTCTAGATGGCCAAATGCTCCTTCTGCAACAAAAAGAGACATCTTGTCAACAACTGTTGGAAAAAATAAACTGACAACATGAAGTGCAACAAATGTAAGAAGACATGGCATATTACTAGTAAATGTCCTGCCATCCCTAAAGTACTAAAAGAATTGGAGGCCAACTTTGTCTCCAACCCACCTATTGATCGACTTTTCTAAATCTACAAATCCTCTACTTATAAGCACCCTTATAGCCTAATTTATAAAGGCATCCCACTTTGTTTGAGGGGGGGCATTAACATGTCTTGTGGTCCAATGCCATTCTGGCATTGAGGGGGGGATGTTGAGAGATAGGCATGTGAACCCTATGTATGCAAGGGTGGATAAGGGCAACTGGGTGTGAATGAATTAAAGGGTAGGGGAAAACCTCCTCATCTAGATGGTGCTTTCCACGGTTGGATTAGGGATATTTGCAAGAGTAGTTACAAGGGTTGGAAATACCATCTTTACAACTTTTAAGAGAATTGCAATGGCATCTTCATCATGAATTGGAGCTTGAATTGAGGATAGCCCCTTCATGTGAGAAATGAACTTACCTAGGTCCTCTCCTTGTTTATACTCCAAGCTAAAAAATTCTATCTCAAGGAAAATTTTATAGTTCTTTCCTTTAGCACCATAAAGCTTTTCAAGCTCATCCCATTTTCTCCTTGGCTGTGGAGAGTTGGTCAATCTGATGGATTAGGGATTCATCTAGTTGAAGCTTGAGAGTGACCTTTAGGTTATTTAAATAGCCTCTAGATGGCTAGGGTTAGGGTTTGCCCCTGCCCTCCAATTCATTCACACCTAGCTACCCTTATCCACCCTTGCATACATAGTGTTCACATGCCTATCTCTCTAACAATATTCTCGAATGCAATTTCTTGACCTGATTATGGATGCTTTGTTGAAATGGACCCGTGATTCTATCTCTGTGGATATAGGTGATGAGGATACTATGATGGAAGATCATAGTCATGGTAAAGATAGTGATGATGCTAATACTCTTTTTTGAGGGTAATGAGGATAGATATGCAATCTATAAAGATTTGCTTCAAGTAGGGTATTTAGAATCTTATGCAAAGCAGGTTGCCTTGGATTTTGTGAAAGACCATGGAAAGCATATACATAACCCTAAACCCAAAACTCGATTTGATGATGAGTGAGATGTCGATGTTGATGATGATCATTTCTAGGATTATGGTGCCCTAGATCGACATGGGGATTAGTGTGCACACAATATGGTATGCAACAACAAAATTGGTTTAAAATTTGATGAATATGATGCTGACAATGATGTTGTTGTTGATGTTGATGAGGACAACTAGGGCAACAATCTAATTTATCATGATGATGGCTGCATTAGGGCGATGGATGATGTGATGGTAGAGATCATGGTGATATGGAAGGTGAAATCATGGTGCATCTAGAAATGATGCATAAGAGGAGGATGATGATGAAGATGCTTTTTTGGCCCTTTTTTAACTCTTTCTTTTTTCTACTTGCTTTCTTACAATAAAAAATAAAACACTAACCTTAGTACCACTCTTTTTGGATCTACTTTATCTTGCATGAATACAGACACTCTCTCAACAGTATGGTTTGAAGCCTAGTTCATGTGCAGGAAGGTGCCCCTTCTTTCCTCTTGTCCCTACACTACAAAACATATACCAAAATGAGCCCTCTTCTCACAATGTGTTTTGTAAGGCGTCACACAAGCTTTTAGCTCATTGTTCTATGCTACTCATTTTTAATAAATTTCTCTATTCTTCCATCTTGTGTATTTGTGCCTCCAATGATGTCTCCATTTATTTTTCTCTACATTCTCAAAATAAGATACAAGGATACACATGAGTCTTTTATGCTTATGACTTATGCCATAAACCACACAACAAGATGCTTCATCTACTAATATAAAATCTGACATAAAAGGAATGAATATGAGAATTTCCATGTCAATCAATGAAAGGAAAGAAAAAGGGAAATTTTAACTATTTATTTGTGCATGTTTCAAAGTTGATCCATAAGCATCTCTCTTATTCCATGAAATAAGGCATGCAAGTGACTGGGTACTTGATGTTCTCAGCCAGAGAAAAACGAAACAAAAATATCATGCTCTATGAGTTTGATGTTGGGACCATTGAAAGCATTCTTATTGATTCAAGAGTTTGATGTGCTCTCGGTGACATGGTAATTGATGTGCTTAGCCCTAGAAAAATGAGACCAAAATATCATGCTCTATGAGTTTGATGTTGGGATCATTGAATGTATTCTTATTGATTTAAGAGTTTTGATGCATGAAGCACACGACTACGTCTCATCTAGTCTACTCACACATAAGATCTACAACTAAATGATAGGATAATTCCCTTACTTATACTTACCATTTTTTTTGTCATCGCATTAGCTTGTTTTATCCTCTCAATTAGAATGTATTCTCCTTTGCCTTTGATATTGCTTCACTATTACAATAAGAGGGAGAGGATATATCAAGGATGAAGTCAAGGAGATGGAGAGAAGAACAAGGCTTCTTGTTTCACATCTCTCACCCTCTCACATTCTTAGCTCATACACTCTCACTCTTGTAAGCACTCACCAAAAAGATGGGTTATAGAAGGAGAATAGGACACAAGGAGCTTTGTATAACCATCTCCGTCACTCTACAAATAGTCTTTCACTCCCTCTCATTCACTCTTAGTCTCAAGTTACAAGAGTTGCAAGAAATCAATAATTCAAAATTTACATTTCACCCTCTTTATACATAGATTCTAGCATAGGGTTTCTCCATCCCCCTTGAGCAACTTGCCCTATTTTGTGGCCTTTTGATTGGACATGCCTTTTATTCTATGCATCTACACCTTATTCTTGATCAAAATATTGGCTAATACAAATTGTAATCTCATGATGCCATTTTACATACAATTCGCATGAGAGGGAGACCGGCTCTCAATACAACATCTAATCAATTTTATAGAATATTGTTTTGTTTCCACAAATTATGGGTCATTTTCTCTTTGTAATTAATATCCAACAAATTGAGTAACAAAAGATCTCAATTTGAAGATCCTCATCTATCCTAAGCCACCACTTCTACTTAATATATGACATCTAAAGGCAACTCCAACTATCGCATCAAGCTTCAATGGTAACCACTACTCTTCCTTACCATGTCCATCCAACTACCCTCAACCTTCCTAATATATGGTGCAAGATAAAGTATGCTATCTTTGAAGACGAGTGTCATGGGTCTAGCATTCCAATGGAAGGGGACTAATGTTAATTATAAATGAAAAGTGGCAAAAGGCAAAATGCCATCACAAATCCAGCAAAGGCATAAGGCATCGAGAATATTTTGAAGGATTAATCCTTTGGACCACTCATAGTATTAATGTAATAATTTTCTATTATTAAAGCCCATAGTTGTGTAACTATTTGTAATACTATTTTGAGAGTCTTTAGGCTCAATTGTGATGCAACTTGTCATATTTGTTGGTGTTGGAGAGGAAGACCCATAGCTAAGCAAGGTTGTGGACACTAGCTTTCTGCTCACTTTTGAGAGATTAATTCAAATTAATCTAAAGTATATGCATAGAATATGAAGAGTTGGTCAAGAGTCAAAAAGAAGGATAGAGTGCCCAACTTAACCCACATATAAAAGCTGAAATTTGAATGGATAATCTCATTCTTATGGTATGTAAACTTGAGAGCTCTCTTCTTCTCCTTCTTACTTCTAGTCTCTCTTCTTTTGTGTCATCTTGAGAGTAAGGGAAAGTGAGGGGCTTGGAAAGTGAAGCTCCTCTCTTTCTTATTGTTCTTCTCTTATTCCCCTTCTTCTTGAGTGAGTGGCAAAGTGCAAGAAAGGTTGGGTTTCTTTTTCTCTTCTCTAACTTTTCTCTCTAAGTTTGAGAACTCATGGATCAGATTGAAAGCTATGGAGTGGAGCAAAGATCAAGGAGTATTATTGTCATGGAGTTGCCTGTGAGCCTTCAAGTCATGCCATTGATCCAAAGGTAAGGAGGTGAACTCACTACACTTCGAACATGTTACTAACTCTAATGGTCTCCATATACTTTCGCTAATCTATCATGTTGTAATCTTAAGTTGCTAGCTAGAGCCTTGTGCAATTCTTTATTTTTTAATCCCATTCATGAAGAGCATGGCTACAACTTTTTGATTGGTTTGTTCTACCTTAGGGTTTCTCCTTTAAAGACTATGCATGTGAGTGAGGTAGTCTTAGATCTCCTCATTGCCTTTCTAGATCACATTCATAATCTTAACAATGAAGTTATATGTGTATCTAGCTTTTGAAGAACCTCTTAATGAACAAGTCCTTGAGCACATTAAAGTTATTCTTCTCAATATTATTAAGACTCATAAACCAAGTCTTGCCTTTTCTCCTAGTCTCATAGGACTGAAAAACTTGTACCCTCTTTTGTCATTATCTTGGAGGCTATTAGCCTCATGGACATGTTTAAATTGTTAAAAAAATTTGTATAATGTACTTATTGACTTGCTTCGTAAAAATCATAATTTTGCATTGGCCTCTCGAACCTAGTGTTATTTCAAGCCTAGTCAAAATTGAAGCAGTTAGAGCGGTGCCAATTCTTTTGATTGTTGATGTGTCAAGTGTGGAGTTTTGAAGGTGCAAGGTCTGGATGTGGTTGCTTAGCACTTTCTCCTCCTTCTATCATATATCCTCTAGGTAATTATTTGCATTTATTCTATTTTGGCTTCATAATTGAGTGTGATATAACTTATCTCCATTGTTTATGTAGCTATTTGTTGCAAGTGGTCACTGTGAAGGGAGGTGAGCCCTGAAGTGGAAGCACATGAGCAGAAGCAAGAGCTATGGTGAAAGGAGCAAGAGCAAGAAAGAGAGAGACACGAAATGTGGGAACTCCAATAGTCACAATGTGTGACTGTCCTTCCCTATATTCAAATGTCACTGAAATAATAAATAATGAAGTGACAATGATGGGCACTTGCCAGCTATAGTGTACAGGTGTGCGAGTAATGCCAGTGTAACTAAAACACGGGTGGCTAGGCACATGTGCCTTTATCCCCAACAACCTCCCACTTAAAGGCAAATGTGCCCTTAATGAGGAGGGAATAAGAAAAAAGTGACAAATTACAAATGTACATAAGTACAACAAGATAAGGAAAGTTGTCATCTCATCCAATGCCCATCAACTTCTTAAGGAAGGCAAAATGCTCCACTACTGAGAGACTTTTAGTAAGCAGATTTGCAAGATTTTGGCCAGTTCAAGTGATTGCCCAAAGGCTAAGAGCAATGCTAGGAGCTGGAGATGAGGTAGGGTGAAGCAAACTGATTAGGGAAGAGGGGCAACAAACAAGCACAACTCACACTGAATTGCTAGCCACTCCTGTTGCCTCTGTTGAGTGGAATGTGGCACTGGGGAAGCTCTAGTAGGTCCCAGGAAAATCTTGGAACAATCCTTAGGTGAGAAGAAGAAGTCGGGGAGAGGGTAGAGGTCAATGAATACCTCGAGGTGAAGAATCCATGGCTGCAATTGAAATCATGAGCTGAAGCTTTTTTCCATAGGTTGAGCAATGCTGGGTTGGGCTTGAACTCTTGAGAGGAAGATGGATTTGATACCAAGAATGCGAGTGGAAGCAAGAGCTATCGTGGAAGGAGCAAGAGCAAGAAAGAGAGAGACACAAAATGTGGGAACTCCAACAGTCACAATGTGTGACTAGCCTTCCCTTTATTCAAATGTCAATGAAAGAATAAAGAATGAAGTGACAATGATGGGCATTCACCACCTAAAATGTACATGTGTGTGGGTGTGCGGACACTATTAGTGTAACTAATACATGGGTGGCTAGGCACAAGTGCCTTTACCCCCAACACTCTATCTAACCTTCTTTCTATCATTGTGTCTATCAATGTTTTTTCTAGTAGTCTTCCTCTATACTCTATTCTCATTTGATGGTTGTATTGTGTGATAACTTGTTGGATGTCTTGTGAGAATTTCAATAAATCAAACCCAAGGCCAACATTCATGTTGTTGGGCTATTTTCTAGCTAATTATAGTTTTGCTTAGCCTTTAACATTTGCAAGGGGATGAAATATACAATTGTACTCTTAAGGAAGTTACTTCTTACCTTGAGTTTGGTTAGGACAATGGGTCTTCAAAGGTCATGGTGCTAGTGTGTTATGTTTTACCTTCAATGGTTAGCTAGGCATGCTTAGATCTAGATTTTCTTGTGTATTAGTTTGGGGTGAGGTTTTTTCTCCTCGAGTTATGTGATTGGAATTGCATGCAAATCTAGGTTTTTAATGTTGCTTTTCTATACTTTTCCCTTCTCCGGCCAATGTATCTAAGGGTCACTGTGTCATGGAGGTTGATCTTATTGACCATGTAGGCTTGTGGGTAAGGTTGTGCTTAAGTTCTTATGAAAATCAATCACCCTTGGCAGGTTCTAGGAAGTGTGCAACCAAGTGTGTTGAACAATGCTATCTCGAAGTTAAGTAACAAGCTTTGAGGCAAGTCACTTGACCAATCTTAGTCAAATGAGGTGAGTAAAACTCACTTGTGTGGCTCAAAGAGATAAGATAGTTCATTGGCTCCTTTGTAAGTAAGCTTGGATAGAGTTGTCAAGTGAATTATGGCAAAAGCTTACAAGTAATTCTAGTCCTCCATCATGATTTCTTAAAATTGTTGGCTTAGATGTTGGCATCTTAGCTCAGTCCCTTAGTCTTGACACATTCCTAGACAAGCCCTTGTATGATTTGAATTTAAGCCCCAATGTTCTTATCAACCTCAATCAACTCCACCCCCCCTTTGAATGCAATTGTATAATGACTAAATATTTAGGTCGTGTGAGATGTGAACCTTGGTGACCTGAGTCTAAGTGTGTTGTGCCTAGATGTGATGGAAGGTTACAAATGTTAGGTCTAGGTGATGATGCTAAAGGTTAAATGACCTTGAGTGGAGTGTGCTTAAATGGGACCTATTCTAGGTGTATTTATTTGAGTGTGGCTAAGGGGATGGGTTAATGTTAAGGATGAGTGGTTAGGAGGTGGAATTAAGGTGTCTAAGGGTGAGATGTACTCCTAGGGTGTGGGGTAAGTATATTGGAACCCAACACTTTAGACATAAAGTCTCCATTACCAAAAGAGCTACAACCACATGCAAAGTTGTCTCCACAACCATATGAAGATCCTCTAGCTTTGGATGAGCTATCACAACCTCTCTAATGGTAGACTACACTTTTGACTTTATTTTTCAAGTAATCAACAAATAAACTAACTCCTGAAAGTTAGGTATAGAACTACCTCTCATAGAAATAGTAGTGCCAAGAGACTTGCATACAGGTCCAAGTCCATTCAAAGTAACAGAAATAAAATCATCATCATCCCACAAGTGCATTTATCTAAGCATGGTTCTCTGCAATCTACTTTATCTCAGTAACATAATCAAGAATGCTTCGATTCCCATGCCATGCATCATGTAATCTATGCTTTAGCTGTATCTTCCTCGGCTTAGGGCAAGTGCAATACATTTTTTCAATGATCTCCCAAGCATCTTTACATGTGCTAGCTTTCTTGATGTGGGGGATCAATATCTTTGAAATGCATATAGATATCTAATGTAAAACCTTCCTATTTTTATCTATCCAGTCTTTGTAGCCTTCTTTTGTTCCTCTATGGCTCTTAAGGAAGTTTAGGGCATGCTTCATTTATAAGTTTCCCTTGTGCTTTTGGGCATAAGCAGGCTCCCTGCTCAAGCAAAGCCTTGAGCTTAAACAACCCCAAAGCTTCTGGCATAAGCATACATCTCAATTTGCATCCCAAAGCAAATTGGAACCTAGCTATAATCTATTGTTTGAAGCCTTTATAAGCTTCCCAAATGTAGTCAAAGTGAGCACTAATGCCCAAAACCCAAGCTACAATGGCTCTTTGAATCCGTGTACTTGTTTTGGATTGATTGGATGAGGCTTTGTACATGATTTAATGGCACATATAGCAAGATTTGAATTCAATATAATCCTTAATTTTTCGTACTCCTCAATTTTATTCTTGAATGCCATGCTCTTGTTTTGACACTAACTGAAAGGATTCAATTTAGATGAACAAAAGAAGGGAGATGGCACAAGATATGGAGGCTCAATCCATCTTCTTCATCTTCATCTTCATCTTCATTCTTCTTCTTCTCTCAATGTACATAAGTGAGTATCTCCCAAAGTGGACAGATACTTAGACTGTAGGACTCTTTACACCTAGCCTCGTTTCCACTTTAATACAACCATAGGATATGACTTAACCTATGTTCTATTTCTCAACACTTCCAAGCCTATCCCGTACACCTCTATAAAGAGAAGCCATGACAACTTGACAAAATTGTAACAAAATCCCCAAGTGAATCATAAGCCATAGAATAAGAGTTTTCTCTTATTTCTAATGCAAGCAACCTATAGTACATGGGCGAGACTATCAAACCAACCATTATTGCAATTCTTCCATCCATGAAAGTTACCATTCCACTTGGAAATCTACTCAAAGATAGCTTTTTAATTTGGCAAGGATCAAAATATTGGGTAGAAGGAATGAACCCTACTAGATCTAACCCTATTCCATAGCCTAGATTTAGTGCAACTTCAACCCTAAGCACTTTAAGGGCTAACATGTTCTAAGAAGGAGTTGAGCAACACACTGCTTTTATTTTGGAGACCCTTGGAGATACTATTCGGTGAGGAATAGTTGACATTGGAGTGGGTGTGAGCATAGTTAATGAAGACATGTTCCAAGCTTGGGAAAATCTGCTGATTGAACTAGTGTATTTTAATTTGATAATCATTGATGGGTTTAAAGTTAGATCAATTGGAGTTTTAAGAGATTGGCTGGTCAAGATTATTGGGTACAATTCAAGGTTAACTTTTTTGTCATAAAAGGAGTAGACTATGACTAGTTTCTTGGCCAATCATTGATAGGCAATGCATGTCTCATTGAGGATTGGGACAATGGTCTAGTCTTTCTAGGAATTAGAAAGAATAGGTAGTCCACATTGAGATTAAATCTTGGAAAGCCTCACGGATTGACTTGGATGCTATCTCAACACTCTTATGTGGAGATTCTAATGACCCTCCAACCTCTTCATCATTGGCTAGATATATCCCCTCTCTTGAGGATCAATAGGATTGGATGCACATTCTCGCCACCTTGGAATTGCCATTTATAGAAGAGTTGGAATATTAATTGAAGCATGAATTCTTGACTTAGAAAGATGCATGAGATATTTCTATCCTTATGACAAAACCTCACGTAGTATCAATCTCAGTGCTGCTCCCTTATGATGGCCCTTGACTCGACAATTTTAACTTTCTAGGGCTATCCTACCTCGATGGATATGCTTGCATTATGCAAGATCCTCAACTAGTAGCTACCATGTTTCTCTACTTGAGCAGACACTAATTTGATCTTTGAAGAGTTGTTAAAAAACCCCATATGGAAATGGACCAACCTACATCAAGTCCTTTTCAATTTTCATAATAGCCACTTTGTTGCCTTGGTGATGAAGAAACAACCTATAGATACTAAGTGAGTGACTCAGAGGACTGCCAATCTGTTCAAGACAAAGATGAATTTGATTATGATATGGTAGATTTTGACACAGATGATTATACCATATTGAGAAAATCTATATGGACCCCAAACCCTCTGAAATTGAGAGCTTGCTCATTGACACAATCATTGTGAGATTGAGCTTAGAGTTGGACATAATCATTGCGAGATTGACTATAAACAAATGAGACACCATCTTAATAACCACTATCTAGATCCTAAGATATTCACAGTCCAAGATGAGCTAGTTAAAGTCCAACAGAATACCACAATAAGTTCTAACTTTGAGACGGATGGAAGTAGTGATTCTAACCTAGAAATTCCCCAACCAACTTAATCTACTGAGAACAAAATGCTAGTCCATTTAAGAAAAAAAAACTTAGAATGCAATACTCATAGTAGTGAGTTAGAAACTCAAAGTCAGAAAAAACCCCAAGATCTCTCACCAATATTCAAAATCATGAAGTTCAAAAGGAGTGCTTGGATAGTTGTGTTGCTAGGTAGAAGCACAAAGGGACATCTAACCAACCCATTGAAGGACCAACAAAGGTCAAAGAAGTAAACATTGTAGCAATGGGGGAATCCCCTAAGCCTATTTACATTGCTGAAGACCTCAATGCAAAGGATGATTAACAATGATTAACTTGCAAAGAAAAAATATCGAGATATTTTTGCTTGGAAGTCCACCCAGACAATAAACCAAAAATTGGTAGTAGGCTATGTGGGCTATTGATTTGACCTAATGCCCTAGATGCTCTAGCTAAACTTGAGTATAAGACAAATTTTTATGACTAGTGGATTTGCAAACCTTTGCTTTCTATACATAAATAAAACAACTAGTGTTTTGTGTAAATAATAGTAAAATAATTAAAACATAAAAAATACTAGCACATAGTATGACCTACTCTCTCAAGCTGGGAAGCTTGACACAATTTTGTAGGGTGGAGGAAGGCAATATCAAATCGCCAAAGAATAGACCAAGAAACCAACTCTTAAAGACTCGAAAGTCCCAAAACTTAGGTTTTCAACAACCTTCATAGACCATAACCACGTAATTGTTAACTGTGAAGTAAAGATAAATGATGGGTAAGGCTCAAAATTTTAGATTGTACAAATTCAATTCTTCAATTTTGATAAGAAAGATAAAGTCATAAAATTGAAATTTTTATTAAAAATGTCTCATTATAAATTCCTTTTTTCTTGCAACTCACAACTACACATGTATTGAACATCTTATCATAGCACAGTCCTCACCCAATCAAAGACATGTTAAATGAAGATAAACTAGTTTTCTTTGCCCACCAATAGAGACAAGAGCTAAAAATTGGAGGTAGGCATGTGGGGAGTAAAACACCTTAAGTTTCCCAACCTAAATTTGGTTGAAAAATACAAGACTATTAGGGATTTCATAACCAATTATGGTCTTCACCTACAACAAAACCTTGACTAATCCAACTAGGATACCTAAGTGGCTCCTAGAAGACATATTGATAGGATACTTGGTTAAGTAAACTTGAATGCTTTGTGGGACTGAAGCATGTTATAGAATCCCTAACCAAGGTACAAAGGGTCACTCTAAAGAATCCGAAAGTGAAGCTTAACTACACAGAGGTCAGACACAGCATCATTAACTACAAAAACTCATTTACATGCATCATTGATATCATGTTGGGAGTGCCCCTCTAGGAGATCTTACCACACAACATATAGAGCCACAGACATTGTCCAATGATTTATTTGAGGATACCACAAAAAGAGAAAAGAAGTGAAAACAAGGAGCAAACCCTAGCCATCGTGATGATATAAGCAAGAAGAAAAAGCATAGAGAAGAGGAAGAAGTGAGCTTATCTTTGGAGGACTTTGAAGAAGGAGACACAAAGAAAGAGTGACCAACAATGCTTTAGGTTTATGCTTGGAGTTCATAAGCTCATGCTAAGCTCGAGGGGGAGTGTTGAGATGTTGAGCTCTATATGAACTCGCATCAACTATATGCCTTGGTGATGTGTCAGGATATTATTCACTAGCATGTTAGGTGACTGACATGAGGATATGCCAGTGATTCTACAACTAGACTACACCCAAATAGTCCATCCTTGGTTACGACACATTCATTGTGCCACCTCTTCCTTTCTTAGTGAGTTCATACGTAATGACCACATGTACATACATTGTGGTACTTTTCATATTAGCTTTTCATAATGTTGTAGGCTTAGTTCTTTTGTGTGGAAAAAGAAGGAAGAAGTAGAAAGAAGAAGAAGAAGAAGATTTCATCCCTATCCCTCTGTGTGCTCAAGTCTCCATTGCTTTTGTATGTATGCTCTTGGTCTCTTCATCTCTCTTTCCTCTTATCTATTTTCAAAGACATTGTAGTTTGAGTCATTGGTACATACTTTGAAGCTTTTTCGTGTGAGAAATGTGATTTTAGTTGCGGGGTTTTATTGTTTCACATGTTTGTTTTCGCATTTCATATATTTTGTGTTTAGTTTTTGTTATTTTTTGAATGAATCATGATGTATATGATTTCATATTATTGGATTAATTTATTTTTACATTTTATATATTGTTATTCAATTTACTGGTGGGGATTGATAATTATTTTTATCATGTTGTAAGGCTATAGAGAAACAAGCAGGGAAATGGAAGGAGCATAAGAGGAGAAAAGCAAAAGAAAAAGAAGTAGAGTAACTAGGACCTCTAAATGATGAACTTTTTTTACATGCTTGGGAGGGTCAAGCTAGCAAGTTTTAGTGTATATTGCTTCTTGCATGGTGACATAAGTAAGAGAAATGATTTTTTTTTTTGAGACTCAATGTATGCAAATTCTTAAGGATGAGAGGAGAGAAGTAAATGACTCCATCATTATCATTGGATTGAGGTATAACATATCTAAATTTGTTTGTTATTAAGAATGATATTTTTCTAACAATAATTTTTTTCCCATATACTTACTATTTTACTACTTTTACTAAGTGTATGATGCATAAACTCCCTTTTGATATACAATAAAAGGTTGAAATTCTTGATTCTTTAATCTTCCACTGTATGAGGCTAAGTGAGCTTAAAGTACATGCATTTCACCATTGGCTTAGTAGAATTGATTTTGATACCTTAGAGCTTGTTATGGTTCCATATCATGAAAAGTAATTTGTTTGGTATTTTTTCTACTTTCAAAGAGTTTACTATATTAAATTATTTACCTACGATTATTACCACATCTCATTGGAGCATGGTTGCTATAGACTGTGTAGATAAGCAGTGTTTTTGAATAAGTTCTTTCAAATGAATACATAGAAATGCTAAGATATAAGTTTAATTTTTCCAAGGCTCCCTGATCATTTGAACATTTATCTATTGTCAGTACTCTAAATTTTATTTTTTTATATAGAGCTACAAAAATATTAATTGAAGTTCTACAAGAGAAACCTCCTACTACACCTTTTGACCTACTTGCTCAAATGGAGTATAGACAAGTTATGGTAAGCTTTTTATCAAATATATCAAGATACTCAATTCCATAACTACAACAAATAAGTTGCATGATTGTACTTTGTGCCATTATTCATAGAGCCCTCATCAAGATGATACTCATTCTTATGGTTGGAGGGTAATTGTAAATGCCATAAGATTGATTAAGTTTGTTTATCTTAATGATGACAAACTTATAAAGGTAATGTAGAAGATGTTTAATTTTAAGATATTATTTCGCTCAAAAGAGAGTACATTACAAAATAGCACTGAACTAACATTCCTTTCTTTCAAATATACGATAGTTTTCCAATGATTGTTACAACAGTGAGTATATTTAGTATGTACGAGCAAAGATTTTCAAGTACATACTTGTGAATTGCATATAAGAAGAACAAGGTGACAAGGAGGGGATAGAGGAGGAGATAGAGAGTGTGAAAGTAGAGATGGAGGGCCCTTAACACTTAAGGCAACCAAAGCATCAAAGAAAGGCAAAAGAACTCTTAAAAAGGATATTCCTTAGAAAAAGAAATAGCCTTTGTGTATTGTCTTATACAACCTCATGTATATAGATAATGAAGAAACCAAATATAAATTTGCTACAATAATTGAACTCATAT
This sequence comes from Lygodium microphyllum, assembly GCF_053477565.2. Classification (NCBI taxonomy): domain Eukaryota; kingdom Viridiplantae; phylum Streptophyta; class Polypodiopsida; order Schizaeales; family Lygodiaceae; genus Lygodium; species Lygodium microphyllum. The sequence goes on along the minus strand of NC_141159.1, from coordinate 90,438,142 downwards.
TTATATTAACAGTAAATAGATTTTTTCTTCAATGTCCTTGCAATGTATCTTTCTCTCTCTTCTCGTTGATATCTACCAAAAAATTAGCATATATATTTACCATTCAAGAAGTGAAATCACACACACATATATATGATATATAGCTTGATGTACAAACTTACTCCTTTGTTAAGTTGGAATGCAAATACATATGGCAATTTGATATCTTTATTTTGTAAATCTAGACTCACTTGATCTAATGTGCATGATGATCTAACCTTTAGTATTGTAATAATATTCTCATTGAGCTAAACATCAAGATCCACTATAGTAAGTACATATTTGTAAGCACAACAAAGTCTTGATCTATCTTACAAGTTATCTTGCCTTCTATCCTTGTATCCAAACTCTCATCAACAAATTATAGGACATGATCATATGCTAGCCTCTTGGCAGATAGCATGGCCTTTGATCTTCGTATCTTAGCATTGGAAAGTAATCTTACTTAGCCTACTTGAGATATTAGGTTTCAATATTATCTATATATCAAAAAAGATTTTACATCTATAGCTCTGAACAGTGGCTTGTAAAATCAAGCAAAGGAAGAAGGCTAAGTAAGATTACTTTATTATGTCTATTAATGCAAAGTGGTCGAGACCCTATGTCATTTATGTAAATCATGCAAAGAAAGTAGAGATATTGCTTCCCATTGGTCATTATACATAGAAATAATATGAGAATGGCCATTGAAAAATATTCTATTCTCTATGAGTTGTGTTTTTATCTGGTCTTTGTACATTTCTTCTACATTAATAACATCAATAATAGACTCAATGGATTGCCATTCCCTAAGATTAGAAGGATAGACATCTACAAATAAAAACAAAACTTGCCACAATAAAACCTAATACTAAGTTTGATAAAAGAAAAACAACGAGAATAAAATACTTACAAATCGGTCTATGCAATGGAAGACTTGAAGCTCCAAGTTACAAATGCAACTCTCTATGCATAAATATATCTTATGCTAAAACCTCTTTTATGCTTTTCTTGTTTACTTCAAGTTTGAAATATTTGATTCTACCCTTCCAAACAAAGATGAAGAAGATCTCACATCTCTGTCTTTTCCTTTGTTTTGTTTGTTGCATGGTAATCGAGCTACCTTTGGTAAGAATCCATCTTTCATATGTTTGGAATGAATTAAATACAAATGTGGATGTGATTTCAGAGCTTGGGTGCCTTGTTGAAGGTTGAATTTCTATATCTATGGCAAAAAAGAAAGGAGAGAGAGAAATAAGCAACCACCAAGGAAGGAAAGAGACCATAATAGAAAAAGAAGAGAGGAAAAAAAGATGAACAACAAGCTTTTTGGTAATTTGAATTTAGTTTCAATTGTCATTATCATACGATCCTAGACATGCCATTAATGCAAAGTGGCCGAGACCCTATGCCATTTATGTAAAGGATGTCATAATCATAATTATGAGATGATGAAAATAGATATTCATAATAAAAATTCATAGTAATATTGTATCCATATCTATTTATAAAGTCATTTTATGTTTTTTTCAAAAAGATAACTTCTATTATGGAGGCTTTGCTCTAATTGGTTTAGAGCACACACTCTCTCTATAACCTAGAAGGCATTTTGGAGACATCAAAAATCCCCTAATGAATGATCGCACTAATGGATTTTGGATTGGAGTTGTAAAGATAACCATGGTTTTGATCAACATGTCTCCTAAGTAGTAAGCCATTGGATGGCAAGATACTAGAGGAGGTGTTGTTTGGCAAAAGACCTAGTTACGATCACTTGTGTGTCTCTGGTTGTGAGGCATTTATGCATATACCTAGGGATAAGCAAAGTAAGCTTAATCCTAAATCTAAGAAATGCATTTTTCTTGGATATGGATAATCATGTGAAATGGGCTATTAGTTGTGGGACCTTGAATAAAAGAAAGTAGTACAAAATTATGGTTTTATATTTAAGGAGGATTAAATGCATGAGTAGTTAATTAAAATGGTCGAAATTGTTAGAGTGATGTTTCAAGAGATGGGTAGCTAACATATGACTTGATTATACAACCTATTCCATATGATATGAGGCTTGGATATAAAGCAAATTCTAAGGTGACATTGCTAGAAGACAGTGAATAGGCTCATGTTTTATAGGATAGAAAAATGGGACAACCTAAGGCTCATGCTAAGCTAGTTTTATATAAGACTATAAGAGTTTTTAGACCACTAGATATATATACTTTTTCTCTAGGCTATATCATGGTCATTGAATTGTGGTGAATCTCCTTGTTATACAGATGCTATGACTAGGGATGATAATCATAAAGTGAAAGAGGGTTATGCAATCATAGATGCATTCTTTGGAAAAGAATGCTACTTGGGAGTTAGTTTCTTTGCCACCAAAGGGAAAAAATTGCATCTCTATGTAACTGGATCTACAAGTTGAAGGCATCTCCATATGATGCATTGCTTAAATACAAGGCAAGATTGATGGCCAAAGGATATGGACTATTCTTTGTATGGTTCTTGATTTGGTTGCTAGGGAGGATATGGAGTTGGTTTAGATGGATGTAAAGGCTACTTTCTTTGCATGGGGACTTGCATGATGATATTTACATGTAGTAGTATGAGGAATTTGTTTTGGAAGGAAAGGAGTAGTTGGTATGTAAGCTATATAAACGCTTATATAGTTTAAAACATGCTCCCACGAAAGGATATCATAAGTTTGATGCCTTTATATAGTCTCAAGGGTATACACTACGAGTGAGACTGATTACAATCTATATACGAGGAAGACTAGGGATGGTAGCCTTATGAGCTTGATTCTATACGTGGATGATATGCTGATTGTTGGGAAGTCCACTATGGATGTATTTGCTTTAAAGAAAAGATCAGATGAAGCACTTCATATGAAGGACTTGGAAAAAGTTGGTCACATTCTTGGTATACACATTATGTGACATCAAGACAAAAATATTTTTTATTTGTTTCAAAAGGAATATATTGTCAAGGCATTGAGACATTTTAATATTGAAGCATTCCAATATTGAAAAGAGATAAGAGGGGAGAAAAATTGCGCGCGCACGCGCGCACGCACGCGCGCACACACACACACACACACACACACACACACACACACACAAGCAATGGAGACTTAGAACACATAGAGATAGTGTTGAAATCTTCTTCTTCTTCTTCTTTCTTCTTCTTCACACAAAAGAACTAAGTCTACAACATGATAAAAGACTAATATCAAAGTACCACAATGTATGTACACGTGGTCACTAAGTGTGAACTCGCTAAGGAAAGAAGAGGTGGCACAATGAATGTACCATAACCAAGGATAGACTACATGGATGTGGTCGAGATGTGGAATCATTGGTGTGTGGATGCGAGCTCATGTAGAGCTCGACATCTCAACACTCCTCCTTGAGCTCATCATAAGCTTGTGAACGCCAAGCATAGTCCTAAAGCATTGAAGCTTCTCAGCTCCTAAGGCCTTGGTAAAAATATCAACAGCTTGATCCTCTATGCTAACATAAACTAAGCCAATATCACATGTTAGAACTCACTCTTGAATGAAATGGTAATGGACCTCTATGTGTTTAGTCCATGCTTGATATAATGGGTTCTTAGCCAATTGAATGCTATTAAGGTTATCACAGTAGATGATAACCTTCTTATCTACATGCATTCCCAAATTACCAAGTAGCTTGTGTAACCAAGCTACCTCACATGCTACAATTGAAATACTTTTGTACTAGACAAGGCAATTGTCAGATGTTTCTTACTTCTGTAAGTAATATCATCATTGCCAAAGGAAAACATAAAACCACATGTAGATCTCTTATATGAAATACTACTCCCAATCTACATTTGTGTGACCATGCAAGTCTAATGGTACACCTACACTATAGAATAAGGTATAGTCCAATGTGGACTTAACATAGTGCAATGCATGCCACATTGCATCCAACTTGGCTTCCATGGAAAGCTGCACAAATTGACTCTCCAAACCAACTATGCAGTTTAGGTCTCGCCTAGCGATTTTCAAATAGATAAGGTTTCTCATAGTCTTCAAGTCACCCTTATATGCACTAAGCTTAGCATTAACGTCCAAAGGTATAGAAATAGGCTTGCAATCAGTAGCCATACCATACTTTTTCAACATATCCAATGCATATTGTCTCTGTGATAACCATAAAACCTCTTGAAGGGAGTTCTCTCACTCAACCCTCGAGGTCCGCTTATTGGTCACATGTTTCAAGCCGAGCGGCCATGGCTACCTCTCACATAGTCGATGCTCTCTCCCTACCTATGGGGTGTAGTGAGCTTACCTTGATGCTCGATCGAGTACCCTCCTCTTTCTTGCACACCGGTAGCTTCACGATCCTTGAGGTAAGCTCAAGCAACCTCAATCCCTCTTTTTTGAGCTCCATCCTCCATAGCCGCGTGAGACAAGAGAAGAGAAGAGAGAGAATAAGATGAAGAGAGGAGATGGAGAGCTTCTTCTCCTCGATCCCTTGATCCCTCACTCTCACACACTCACTCCCTCACTCAAGCACACATAAGAGGGTAACAAGAAGAGAAGAAGAAGAAGAAGCTTTTTGCCACACACCATGAATGAGAGTTTTCATTAACTTTTTGGCTTATATACATGCCCTCTTTTCCTTGGGCGGTCATTCCCTTTTTACATGGCTGGCCATGGCCTAGGCCCTTTTTTTCCATTGTTTTCCTATCTTCTTGGCTTCCTTCCTACCTCCCGTCTACCTTTACAATTTGCACGGGTGAGAGCTCGACACTCTTTTACAAAATAAATCATGGTGCGCTGTGTGCTCTTTCACAAAAGTATTGACTTGTGCTTTTTTCTTGTGCACCTCTCTCCTTGATTTAGGACTTCTTTGCACTTTCTGTGTTTCTAGATTTTCCTTGGTGCACCTTCATCTTCCGTTTCACTTTTGCGTTGGCCTTGTGTTTTGCTTTAGATTTTCCAGATTTTCCAGATTTTCCACCTTGTTCATATGGGAGTTAACATTACCCCCCTCCTAGACGAGTGCCAGTCCCATGGCACTGATGCGGAGTGGTTGGAAGGAGGGGTCGGTGTAGCCAAATGGCTCTTTTGAGTTTGTATTCAAGCTCGTGTGGGGGTTGGACCAACCCTTGAAGTTGGGGTGGGTACCTCTTTGATGCTAGCCTTGAAGGGATTTGTCCTTTGAAATTGAATATCATGTTGAACAGATCCGTGCATGGAAATAGACTGGTAGGCGGATCCATATTTGAAATTGAAAATGGTGTGAGATAGATCCCTCCTTAGAGGATGACGAGTGGGGGGATCTGTCTTTGAAATTTAAGATGGTGTTAGACAGATCTGTCTTTTGGCCCTCCGTGGCTACCTTCTCCTGCCCTCTTCCAAATGAGCTTCTTCATTCACTTTTTGACTAGGGCTACCTCAGTTTGCCTTTGTCTTGGCTTGCCTACATGGGAACATTATTGCATAAGATGGCCCCTCTCTTAGGTGGGTGCTACTTCCGAGACATTGCGGTTTTGAGCTGATGAAGGTTCGATGAGAAAGGGTGGACATGTGAGTCGATAATGATGGGGTCGTAGAGGAATTGGGCTTGGAAAGAAACAGATCACCCGTTTAAGGTCGTGGAGACTTGGAGCGCATTACATGGATGATGGGGCCTCCAAAGCTCGGGTTTGGAGCCTTTGTTTGTACCTCAAAAGAAAAGAAGGTGCACTTCCTGGAGGTGTGCCATGTGGTGCATTGTGATCATGCTAGTGGGACTGGGAGTTGGGTTAAACCACATGCAATGGACCATAGGCAAGCTTGCAAAGCCTGGGCGTTGCCCCATACTTGAGGACCTAGTTCGTTCATGGTTCTAAGTGCGGTGCATTGCTTAGGAAGACATGTCTGGGAGAATGTCCTGCCCTTGATGTGCCCTAAGCATGTGTAGTGGGGAATGGGGCTAGGTATAAAAACCCTTGGTGTAGTGATTGTGGCACTCATGATACGTTAGGGGATCCGATTTTTTACTTTTACTTTTACTTTTTTTTTTTGATTGGATGATTATATCATCTGGCACTTTGATATAGGGGTGTGCTCACGATGTGCCCCGATCTTCCTTGGATGATTCACGAGGTGGTCTTAGGGACTTAGTAAAAAAGGTGCGGCTTTGCATGCATTCCTTTACACTAGCCTTTGCATTAAGAGGTATGCACAGGAACGTGGGCACCCTTTGGCTCTTCTGGGGGTAGATCAGGCAAGGTCGGACTAGGCTCTTTGGTTTGCGGTTCTCCTTCGAATTCTTGCTCGAAGTTCGACTCTTCCTCAGTGTCTTGTTCTATCATGGGTTGGTGGATGGGGCTGCTCTTGTTCTTCGAATCTAAGTTCCCTGGGCTCATTAGTGGAGAGGCCGGCTTGTCGTAAGTAGTTGTGTTGCTGCTCTTGGGTTATGCCACTGTCGGTCGAGAGTGTGCATTCTTGCATGCCATACCTTAAGGCTCTGGTCATCAACTCCAGCTTCCTTTTCATTCACTCCACTGAATCCTCACCTTCAACTTGTGTGATATGAAGCACTGTGCTAAAAAAAGCTTGCCTCTGCATGTCGGAGTATGCTTCAGCGGCCTCAGCTCTTGATTTTACAAGCACCCTCTCACAGTCTGCCATTGCTAAGCGCTTTGTCAATCCTTGCACTCTTCTGCTGTGCCTTCTCTTCCAGATCTTCCTTACCCCTTTTCATCTCTCGAGACAACATCATTACCACATGTTGCTGCTCATTTCACACTTCCAACATTTGCGTCTTCTCTTTATCCTGACGGTTCCAGCTATTCTTCTACCTTGATCAACCACCATTGAGAACTGCTAGTGGGCTTCTGTGAGCCTTTCTGATAGATCTTTATTGACTTATGCTTGGCTTTGTAGTTCTACTCAGTGCAATCTTCTTTCATTCATGGCCATGGCCATCAGTCCCTCCACTTCTTGCTAGGCGTTTTGTAGGTTGTCCTGCACGCTCCTGGTGGCTTCTTCTATGGCCTCTTCCTTCTCCTTTGACACGACTTGTATCTCTCTCTCTAGCCTTCCTTGCTCCTCCATTGCTAACCATAGCCTAAATACCATGGCATCCTCCTATTCTTAGCGTTGTTCTTTTGATGCATGGTCCCCTCCCCGTTGGCTCTCCCGTAGTTCTGCATTCATCTCTTCCACCCATGCCATTCATTGCTAGAGCTCATCATATTGTTGGATGAGCAACTTGTGGCCCCGCTACTCCGTCACTAGGTCTTGGGCTTCATCCTCTGGCCTTTGCCTTAGGCGATCTTCATTCTCTTGTGCCTCCTTTTCTTTGACACTGAGCTGCTCTTCCAAGTTTCGAATTTCTTCCTGATGTTCCGCGGCTTGTCGTGTTATCAGAGCCTTAGCACCGCAGAAACTTCTCTTTCAGCCTCTAGTTCTGCAGCCGCGGCCTTCTTCTCTTCCTTAGCCTTCTCTAGTTGGGCTAGGAGTTTAGCTACATAGGCATCATAGTCTGCAGCCATGGGCATTGTTGGTGGTGCTGTGGTGGTGGATGCTTCCAACCTTTGCCGCTTTGGGTCTTGCCTTCACTCGGTATCTGTTGCAGCTAGCCTTTTGGCTCCTACCCCTGGCACCATCTCTTGTAGTTTTGTGACTAGGAATTGCATCATGGTGAGTGGTGTCCATGGCAGGCGCTGGTTCGTGTGTTGTGGCAGTGGTGATGGTGGTTTGAGGCGTGAAAGTCAAAGGGAGGGGATGTAGTGGGGCCTTGCTCTTTTCTACAACAATAGGGGCCACTCTCGCACTGCCACTGGGCTCGCCTTCCTATCGTGGGCTCGGGGGGTTCATCTCTTGCATGGCCTTTGCCATGTCTTCATTCTCTTTTCTCCTTAGCTCCTCAGCATCTTCTTTTGCGCTTCTTCTTCTCTCCTCCTCGGCTCTTTGTGATTCTTCTCTCACTTTCTTCATTTCTTTCTCCTCTTTTCTCCTGCATTCTTCTTCCACCCTTTTGGATTCTTTTTGGGCTCTTTTTAGCTCTGCCTCCTCATCTCCTCCCTCCTTTGTTGATGGGGCTTCGTGGCCTTTTTCTTCTCTTGTGCCCCGGCCTCCTTTTGGGTAGTCTGCACTTCCTGCTCTCCCTGATCGCTGATGGTTCTCTCGTTGGATTGCTCCACATCAGGGCGTGGTGACTACTTAGGTGTCTCTCCTACCTCCTCTTCAACTCCTTCTGCCTCCTTTATGGCCTCTTGGATGATGTCCATTAAGACTCCACCAAATCTGATCGTGGATGCCTTAGAAGCAGGCTTCTTTCGTGTTGATTTGGCCATTGAGGCCGGGGATTCCCCTCCTATTAGTGCTGCACTTGTGGCTAGGACGATGGCTTCTTGATGGTTTTCACGACAAACCCGTTCCAGTCCTCTTCTTCAAGGGACCCTGCGGCTATGCTCTCTAATAGCGGCACACCAATTCTATTCATCAATGCGTTGTACCTGTGTCTCAAGAAGAGGGAATGGGCCATCTTCGCTTACTTCTAGATTTGGGATGTTTGCTAGACTTATCCCATCCACCGTGTGCACATCATGCTTATTCTCTCCCAACATGGCATATACATCTCTCCAAGGGCGTCTTCCTTCTTGACGGACAGGCCTAGGGCCTTCTCGATCATTGCAACACTTAGTGGTATCTCTAGTTGACGTTCTTCTTCTTCTGACCCGACTATTATTGTGTCGTAGTTCCTTGCATCATCAAAGCTTTCCAAGAACTCTATGCAGATGCTATAGTCAACTGCTTGCCCTACTTTCTCCATGTACTTCCGGAGGGCACACTTGTCCACTAGTTGCTTCATAGCCTGGTCCTCGAAGATGGCTTTGTCCAAGTTCAATGTGTGCTTGAAGGTGAATTGACTGAAGCCCCTTGTTTCCACAATCAAGCCGTATCTTATTTGTTCTTTCTCTGTGAAGGGGAGTTTGCCACCTTTATCCTACCTTGTCATTATGGGTAATTGTCATTTACCATAGTTCAACATTAGTATTCCTTAGATGGCTTTTTGGTAAGCAAGAAATTGATTTTGCTTCCATGGAGAGAATGAACAAGTTGAATTAAAGACATGAAATTTTTAGAGCAGCAGCCTATTCATTCCAAAACATTTTTGACATTTTCTTTCCAACCCTTTTTATTCTTTCATGCTTTTAACTTTGATTAAGGCTTTTTGTTTCCTTCTTTTTTCCTATACTTTCTTGGTCACCTTCATGTTACCCCTTCCCCCTTTGGGAAATGATGAGAATCCTTCCTAGGATTGGACATGGGAGAGGTAAGGGCATTTGAGCACAGTATGGTGCTATATACTTTGGCATAAGCCAATCGTAGAAATCAGGGTTGTATTCTAAGTGAACATGACGATCTAGATTACGAGGGCTAACACATACTTGGGTAATATCAGTTAGGACATTGGTTAGAAAATCACCCGAGTTAATGTGGATGACCACATGTAGCACCTCTTTTGTAAGGATACGATCAATGTAAGGGTGGGCCAAGATGTGGTCATCTAGGTGTTTGTTTTGAGTGATGGCCAAGACCCTGAAAGAGGTTGGTGCTATGTAACTTGGGTCATACTCGGTTGTTTTAATCACACTTCACTGCTCATCATTAGTCATTACTTGGCAACCCTATTTCTCCTAGCCATTAGCTTGAGGGTAGTAGGGTGAGAATTTCCTATGGATGATTAAGAAGGTTGAGAGCATGTGGGTAATCACCTCCATTGATGAAGTGAGTACCTTGGTCACTTACTAATTCAATAGGGCAACCAAATCATGAGATAACCTGGTTCCACAAGAACTTTGTTGTGGTCCTAGCGTCATTCATCTTGGTGGCTCACATCTCAACCCATTTGTAAGATAGTCAATTGCTATGATGATGAATCTAGCATATGAGTATTCTGAAGCGAGACTGATGGGTCTGATGATGAAGTCGATTCTCCATTTCTCAAAGGGTTGTCTTGCAATGACAGGGGTGAACTCCATCTTATCCTTTTGTGTAGGAACTTTAGTCCTTTGGCACTCATTGCAATGCTTTACAAACTTAGTAGCATCACAGAATAGGGTAGGCCACCACAACTGAGATTGCAGCACCTTGCAGGCTGTCGTATCCCCGTTGAAGTGCCCTCCAGCAATCCCACCATGCGCTTCGCTCAACACGTCGTGCATCTCGTGCTCGCACACACATCGCCGTAACAATCCATCTTGCCCTAACCTATATTGAGATTTTGCAATCACACCTACTTCAGTACCTTTGTAAGGAGCAGTGAGGGCTCAGGACCAGAATCCCATATGCACAGTAGGAGAAAGTGCTACCACTCAATTCTTATAAAGCATTGTACTTGCACTCTTTTTCTAATGCAATGATAATACTCTTTTCTTTCCAGTAAAGTGTATTGTCACTGTTAATACACAAGATTGTGTTTATGAGTCTAAGTCTCAATCTTGGAACCTAATTCACTTGTGTGACAATTTGTCTTTGTCAGGGTTAATGTCTTCTTTTCTTCCTCTTTTAACCTCCATAGCTTCCGTATCTACCATGCTCTAGATCCCGCATATTTTACATGGTTTCAGAGCTCAGTCGGGCATGGCACAGCCTCTCTTGGTCCTTCTTTATCGTTTCCCACCTCAGCTTGAGTTCATGACTTCAACTCTTAACTCTACCTTCACTTAAGCTTCCATGGCAGCCATAGCCAGTTGCACTCTATCAGCTTGGAGCTCTTGGATCTCATGCCATAGGCCAAATCTTACCAAGCTTCCTTCTAGAGAAGTGTTCACATGCTACTGATGATTCTCTATATCATCTCAGAACTTGACATTTCCCTATCCACTACTCAGCATTGTCAATTTTCTTGTTCTGTGGCATCCATAGCTGCCAGGCAGTACCTAGGCATCTTGGAGCTTATGAATCTCACACTACAGGCCACCATTCATCATGATGTCTTCTAGAGAAATCTTCTCAACATCAGGTGCTTCTTTGTGGCACATCACGCTGCGACATTGGCCATTCTATGCTTCAACATTGCTGAAGATTCGTCATGCTGTCAAAATCTGTGCCCATGATCATAAGGCAATGATAGCTCATGAAGTAAGCTTCATCCTCATATAAAAAGTTTTCAAAATGATCAAGTATAGCTCCCACAATCAGCAAAAAACCAAGGTTGGGTCAAAACCCTAATCCAGGAAGCCAAAGCCAAACTTCATCAAGCTAAAAAATCTCATCATTTTCTCTCTCCAGTCACTTGGAACGACCCACTGCCACTCCAATATCTACTGTCCTAGCATCAAATCAAGGAGGAGAAGAACCTAGATTCATTGAAGGAAGATCAACGACCCTGAACTAAGAAGATTTGAGTTCGACATAAACCCAGACATAGTCTGTACACAGTGTGTTTTCACACTGTCATTAGTTGTGTCTCTTGACACACTGTAATATGCTCTTCCATTGATAAAATCTGAGAATTCTGGAGTTATTTGCTTGCTACTTCTCCAGTCATCTAAAATGGGCAAAGATAAGGCTGAGGCCATTATCAAAAAGGAGCTAGACGACAGCTATATTCACCATGTGGATAACTATGAGACTTCACAAGATACATGGAAGAGACTTGACACCTTGTTTGGTGCACAATCTAAATCATCAAAGTATGGTCTCTTGATTGAGTTTTTCAGGCTTAAAATGAAGTCTAGCACATCACTTGTCACACATCTGAATTACATGGAAGGACTTCTAACCCAACTTGTAGGAATCAACATTAAAATGGAAGAAGATGCTTGCATCGGTGTTCTACTTAAGAGTTTACCTTCTGAATATAATCATGTATCAACAACTCTAATCAATATGCCAAACCCTAAACTTGTTGATATCCAGGCATCACTATTAGAGGAGGAAAAGAAGCTAAAAACTAAGGAAGAACCAAGCATCTCCAAAGATGAACATGCCTTATATGTTGGTAACATGTACAAAGGCAAGAGGGATCAGCTCTTCTGCGACTTCTGCAAAAGGACCGGACATACCGAGAAGTTCTGTCACGCCAAAAAATGTCCCAAAAGGCATATCTAGTTACAGTCAAAGAAGAAGAAGAAAACAAAGCAAAGGAAGAAGAAGAAGACCACCATGAGAAAACCTCATCAATCCTTCTATTTAGATAGCATTTTTTAGCTTTGTATTTTCTAGCCCTAATGTTTCATACATAAACTTGTAAACTCCTTAGTTAGCCTTGTACTACAGCCTCTGTACACTTTGTGAGGCCCCTGCTACAACCTCTCGATGACCATCATGTTTGTGGTACCCACACTTAGCCTTTTCTGCGATAGCCTCCGGTGTTTTGCCATGTTTATGGTGTGCCTGCACTTTGTAAGTCTTGCTTTTACTAAAGCCTTTATACGCTTTGTACTTCTGGTTGTGATTGAGGAGGGGTGTTGAGATATTTGCAATCACACCTACTTCAGTCCCTTTGTAAGGAGCAATGAGGACTCATGACCAGAATCCCATATGCACAGTAGGAGAAAGTGCCACCACTCAATTCCTATAAAGCATTGTACTTGCACTCTTTTTCTAATGCAATGATAGTACTCTTTTCTTTCCAATAAAGTGTCTTGTCACTGTCAATACACAAGAGTGTGTTTATGAGTCCAAGTCTCAATCTTGGAACCTAATTCACTTGTGTGACAATTTGTCTTTGTTAGGGTCAATGTCTTCATGAGTCTCTTCTTCATCTTTCAACCTCCATAGCTTCCACATCTTCCATGCTCTAGATCCTACATATTTTACAACCGATAAAGTTGACTAGCTATCAATTGGTAAGGTTAGACTCTCAAAATAAGTCTCCTAAGCCTGGCCTTCTCGATAGGTCTTTCAAGTAGACCGTCCTCTAGCACTTGGACTATATCATCTGCCCACCAGTACGACGTTAGATCAGCTTTAAACAAATATTTTTCACTAGACAAGTCAAAGAGTTGGGTATTTGGGGCGTTTGGCAAATCGTCAGCAATGCCTTGTTTAGTGGCTTCTCTTGTGGGTATTCAGGACATGTGATTAGCCATGTGTAGTATTGCTTGCCCTTGCATACCACAATAGAGAAGTCAAATTCTAAGAGAAGAAGCAACCATTTAGTGATGTGTCTAGTGGCGTAAGGTTTATTTACAAGGTATAGCAAGGCTTGGTGGTCTGCAAAAAAGGTGAAAGGTATGGCCAGGAGGTAGTGTTGAAACTTCTTTACAGCGAATACCATGGCCAACCCCTCCCTTTCTGTGGTGGAGCAATTCATCTTCCTGTTAGTGAGTTGCCTACTAGCAAAACTCATGGGGTAATCCAAGTTATGTTCATCACGTTGGCACAAGACAGCTCCAATAGCAAATTTAGATGCGTCTATATGCACATGGAACGTGATGCTCCAGTTTGGGGCTCGTAAGATTGGTGCAGTTGTAAGAGCCTTTTTCAATTCCTCATATGCCTGCTGGCACTTATTGGTCCATTTGAATACAATCAGTAGCTTGTACAATGGTCTCGCAATCAATGCATAATTCAACACGAAGTGCCGATAGTACCATGTGTGGCCTAAGAAACATTGAACTCCGTTATAATCCTTGGGTGGCGACAAGTCGACAATGACCCTGACTTTCAAAAAGTTTGTGGCTATGTCGTTCTTGGACACCACGTGCCCTAGAATGCATCCATGCTTGACCCATAACTGGCACTTCAAGGAGTTCAATGACAAGTTGTAAAGCCGGCATCGTTTAAAGATTGCTTGTAGCTTTTCCAAGTGTTCTGCCCAGCTAGAGTACACGCATTGGTCGTCTATAAACACCTCCAGCTCTTGTCTAAGCATATCTTTGAAGATGGTGCACATTAGATGCTGAAAGATTGCACATGCATTCATTAACCCAAAGGGCATTATGATATAAGCAAAGACATCCCACTCGGTGGTGGCAAACGCGGTCTTGTGCCTATCATCGGGATGCACTTGCACCTGGTTGTATCTTGAGAAGCTGTCCCTAGAAAGTTGTAGGTCTCTTTACTTGCTCCCCTTTTAAGCGTGTGCTCCGTGTATGGTAATGGATAATTATCCATTTTTGTCGCAGCGTTAACCTTCTTATAGTTCACACACACTTGGATCTTCCCATTCTCCTTCACGACTATCACGATCAGTGATACCCAGTCCGTGTGCTCTATTTCATAGATGAATCCTTCCCTCATTAGCTCATCGATTTCCTCCTTCACGGCTTGGACATGTTTTGGATTCAAAGGGTTTGATCATTGTTTTACGGGCATAGCACCAAGGGCCATTAGTATGTTATGCGTCACCACTCTAGGATCCACTCCTTTGAGCTCATCTAAGGACCAGGCAAACACGTCCACGTACTCTTGTAAGAGCGCAATGAGACTAACCTCTTTCCCCTTGGTCGAGTTGTTAGCTATAAACACATGTCGAGGCTTCTCACCTTCCCCTGCTAAGTTGACTTCCTTGATCTTGAAGGGTCCCTCGATCGGCTCGCTAGTCTATCCTATTCTTTTCACCCCAACAAGATCACTACCTTGTCACCTTTCTTAAACTTTGTAAACCATGTCAGTAGATCCTGCGGTTTCTTCTATTGTTCTGCTTCTGACTTCTTCATCTGTCCTCTCCTTTCTTCCTTCAATCATTTGTGCCTCAGGTGGACTGAGAGGTCCCCCTTGGTGCGTTTGGTCCTAGGAGGTCAGGGTATCTCAGGGTCACTCTTCGTATTGACCTCTGATTCAGAATTAAACTCGCAATCCTCGCTAGAGGAAGGAGTTTCCCCTGGTAGTTGTATCTTCGTGGGTGTGTCTGCCTTAAGTAAGGGTCTTGTCGATGGTTGTGCTATCCCTGTGTGTTTGTAATCTATTGCTCCCACACACTCCAACCAAGAGCGATCGCACTCCATCCGCGTGACTCCTCTCTTAATCCTGTAAGCATTCCTTCTTTGGGGCTTAGAGTCTGCTTTGATCTGTTCTATCGCCCTTCCTTCAGTGTCGTACTCTATGGTGTCTATCTCTTCTTTGATTTCCTCACTAATAGAGAGGCAGTCCTTGTACTCATTGTCAGAATCGTCACCTTCTGACTGCTCATCATCTCTAGCTTCTCCCTTGTTGGTAACTAAGGTCCAATTCTACATTAAGTTTAGGTCATGCACCTTAGTCCATTTTCACTTAGGTTTGTCCAGGAGGTCCCTGAGGGGCTTGAGATTAGTGGCAGGATTGCCGGCTAATTTGCCTGTTAGGTATTCTACGATCTAATGAAGCTCTAACTTGTTACTAGGGATATGGAAAGAGATAGGCCTTGGTTGGCTACTTGAGCTTCTGGCCATCATACAGAGTGGCACTGTGGGCTCCCTCTTTGACACACTCATAGTTTTTGCAGCCTGTTTGTACGTCTCCTCTTCGTTTGAGAATGGGAGATAGATGGTCGCTAGGACATGCATCCAATCTCGTTCATCCTCAGGTCAAGGAATGTATTTGGTCAAAGGTCCATAAGACTTCCTTATTGGTGCATCATCCTTGAGCATGGCAGAGATGGCATCTAGGTTGACAAGGGTCATCTTCCAAGTGTCTGTCCATCTCAACCCTCACGGATTCCGTTCGGTTTCCTAAGAAGACTAGACTGTTGCCCTAGTCTTCAATGATGGGAGTGTTCCTCATCCAAGGTCAGCCTAGCAGAATGTCATAGTCCACTCCCTTCATGATGATGAAGTTCACAAAGAATTGGACACCCGCAATCTTCACTAGCCAATCCTTCAAGACTCTGAATGGCCTTACTTTCATTCCGTTAGCTAGAGTGACATTGAACCTAGCTGTTTCCACATGTGGGTTTCCCCAAGCTTGGAGCACATCATGGCTCAATACACTCACTCCTATCCCAGTATTTACGATTCCCTTCCATGTTACGTCTCCTAGGATAGGCAAGACTGTGTGCATCTCCCTACCTTTCCAGAAGGCATTGACGCATAGTGACTTTGGCACTGAATGCAACGTCAAGCTAGGTATTTGCATGACTGCATCATGATCCTGTAAGTTAGCGGTGACAGCATGCTCCATCGGTTCTTCCACCTAGTGTTTCAACTCCTGCCATAGCGTGGGGTGTTACTTGAGCATGTCTCCTAAACTCAACGTCACTCGGGTGGTCACTAACATCGCGAGGAGGTTGTTGGCTACTTGCCTCTCTCCTAGGTTTATGCTTCTTGGCCATTGGTCTTGACTGACTGGCTGGCCCGTAGTATCTAAACTTGGCCTAAGTGGCACCACCTGTAGCATGGGTGCATCTCTCGATCTTGGTAGTGTAGGTGAGACTAGAGTGCTCATGATAGAGAAATCCTCGATCTCGTCCTCTAAGATAGGCTCAGCGTCCTTGAGGTGCTTCTGTGCTTCCTTTATCCACTCCTTGACTTTGGCTATTGCCTCGAGTTGGCGCCCCTACCTTGGCACTCTCTTTCTCTGCCATCTTTGGAGCAATGGTCTCTACCTCTACATCCATGACCTTCTTGCTAGTCTCACTAGCGTTGTTGCATCCTCAGTCTTAAGCGTGACCTTTACGTCAGTCTTTTTCTTCCTTCTCCTTTGGCTCTTCTTTCCTATTGAGGCTACATCTAAGTTGCTAGGCCTAGGCAATGATATACATGTCTGCTTTGTCTGTGCTCTGGTCATGACATGCAATGGGATGGGTGTGTCCTTGCTATCAAACATATTGACTCCAAACAGCCCCAAAGGCACTGATGGCATGATTCCGAGCTAGAGGATGGCTTTTTTTTAGGGCAATCGACGAAGAGATGAGTGATGCCACACTCAACACATCTAAGGTCGGCTTTTTCCCTATTCACTTGTTCTCTTTGGATAGCATGATGAGATATGGCCCGAGTGCCCGCAAGTCCAACACGAGATTGGATCTTGGGTTGGCCCTGTGAATCCTCTACCCCTACCTCTACCTAACGCCATCACCGGTACCAGTTGATAGTCCATCAGGACTGGATTGCCCTCATCGTCATACGAGACATAAGGGTTCACATAAGCTTTGCCTTCGTTCCTTCATGTAATGGATTGGCATATCGCTTGGTGGATGGGTTACGTAACATCTTGGTGGCCTGGATATGCCTGTCGGGTTGATCTCCATCCTAGGGATGGTTGGTTTTGCGTCATTTGGTACTAGGAGCGCCAGCTGGGCTCCTCTTCCAAAGAAATTTGGTGGCCTATTCCCTAGGTACGGTGGATTGTACTTCTGGACATAGGGGAATCTCCTAGGCAATCTACAGTGCATGGCATCATGGCCAAACCTACCACAATTCGTGCAAGGCCTAGATCTAGGATCTTCGCACTCGGCTAGGAGGTGGTTGTTGCCACAATGCACACATTGGACGTGCGGTCGTGCAGATTTCCTCACCTATTCTTGCAATTGTGCTAGCTCCATTCTCATCTCGGCTAGGTCCTGGCCTTGATCTACACTCTTCCTCTTGTCCTGTACACTAGGGGTTGATCTCTCGCTAGAGGTTCTCGTCCTCTCTGAGGTCCTCTGACTGGAGTTGTCGCGGTTCAAACTTCGAGAGCTTCTCTCTCTCAGTTGGTCATCCACCCTAATTGCTTCATCAAAGACCCTAGCCAGTTTGTCTCGCTGTAAGCGGGAGTTGCTTGCTAAGGCTTTGTACAATTCCTCACTGCGGATTTCGTTTATGAATATGATGGAGACAACTCTTTCATTGTGTCGCTCATTCGTGGGGATTCTCTTGAAGAGACTGCACACATGAGTGACGTAGTCTCTTATGTCCTCCTTGTCCCTTTGACTAGCGTTCAATCAATTAGACTATGACGTTGTCAGAGTACCTTGCCTCTGAAAATCTTTTGATAAAAAGGTCCTTCAGGCATATAAAGTTTGCTTGCTCAACTACGTCTAAGTTGGTGTACCATGTCCGTGAGACTGTTGACCTTGCAAACTTGCTCGAACTGCTCTATGAAGCTATATGGGTTGCTACTAGACTGGTACTTATCCCAACTACTTAGCTACTGCATGGATTTTTGATTGGCTCTTCACTCCTTGAGTAATTCCTAGACTTGAGAGTAGCGAGGTCGCTAGCGCTGCTACACTTTGTTTAGTAGTCGTGTTGTCCATGAGCCGCTTGGTCACAAACTCGCTTAGCGTGAGTTTTGCCTCTAGCGCACTCTCTCTCTCTCTCTCTCTGTGCATTTGGTCTTGTCTTGCTTTTGCCAGCTAGTGTTAGCATGCGTTGAACTTTGTGCACATCTATGTCATATTGCAGCTTCCTAGCTCTCTGCTCGCGGTTGTAGGTAGCTATGCCCTGCAACGCTTTCCTAACCACTTCCCTATCTTCCTCTAGGCTTGCGACTACCTCATCTACTGGTCTACTGTGGATTATCGTCCTGGTTAGCATGGCGTACTCGTTGACCATGTCTTGGACCACGACTGGGAATTCACCCAAGCCCGACTGATTGTTTCCTTGGTGTTTGCTCCTAACTGTTGCTGCTTTCCACTCCACGACATTGTCAATTAGTCTGAGCAGCTCTGTTAGCGCTTTGCTCTCAATCTTGCTGTCCTTTCAGTCCTGCCCCCGTCTCCGAGAGTCCTATCATTGGGGCTATGAGGCATCCAACTATGTTTTGGGGTCTTCTCCTACTAGTGAGTTCCTTTGGGTTATTATGTCTGAGTGTGTTTCTTGTTATTGAAAATAGTCCTCAACTTACATACATAGTGCTGGGTGCTTTGTTGTGCACAGTGCAAAATCAGGCTTTCCATTTTTTTGGTGTACTTGTGTAAAAGAAATCACAGTGGGGAACAATCATACAAGTATGGCTACCCCCTTGGCTTGCCTACTAGTATGGCTCTAAGGGCAGTCTCTGGTCACTTCTAAGGATTGTTCGGGGTCTATGCTGCTCTCTATACACTCCCTCTTGGTTGGTTTACCACATAAAGGTCGATTTTTGGCTCAAGGCCAAGTCGATCTCAAAAATGTGTCCTAATTGGTCCTAACCTGGGGAGTTGGTCCTATTCCTAGTTTTTTGTATTTTGCCCAACTGGTTCGATTCCCAAAATCAGATTGTCCAATTCTAGGGGGTCCAACTCTTAGAGTTGGACGGTCCGATTGGGCTGGTTCGACTCTAAAGAGTGGTTCGATTGGGTAGGTTTGTTTGATTCCTAAGATGGTCAGACTGTGTGCATCCGGCTAAAATGGGTGTCTGACTAGGGAAGGTTGTTCGATTGGACGGTTGATGGCTGAGACCTATGATTGGTCCGCGACTATCGAGTGGTCCGATTGTTGTGCGTGTCCAACTGGACCAGATAGTTGGTCTGATCGAACCAAAGGGTATGGCCCGACTCTCGCAGTCGGATGGTCCAACTGCCTGATTCTAGGAGTTGGACTAGGACATAGTGGTCCCCAACTACGAGCCCGATGGTGCAATGTGATGATTTTCGGCCGGTTTCTCCTAGCACTGATCACAACCCCCTGTCATACCTTCCAGATCACATCAATGGCATATAAAGAAAATTCTTATGTACGTGGATTAGCCGAAAACACTAGAATCAAAGCGCATGATCTCCTTTATGATCAACAGGTCTTTCTCTCAAGCTTTCTCTCTCTTTCACTTTGTGTGCAAAAATGAGATCTTTCCCCCTATCCTTGGGATTTTAGGATCCTTCCTTACTCAATCCTTACCTCCCAACTCACTTTCCTTAGTTATTAAGCCTGAAAGCCCATCTTTTCCAGCTCTTTTCTTGGTTGTGCCATCTTTACATCAACAAAACCCTACTGTTTTCTCACAATCTTTTGGTCCTATTCTACCTTAATGCAAACAAAAATCACAAGACGATGCTTGAGTTGAATTAACCTACTCATCTACACATCAGAAACCAAAAATACTTACTTATTTTGAAGATTAAGATGCCTAAATCTCCTATCTACCTCAAGCACTTATTCGGGGACGAAACCCTACTTCCATGCTTGATTCGAAGCGCGCTGCGCTCAAGACTCGAATTCGTTGCGACAACGGAACCAAAATGAAGAGAGCTCTCTCCCTCAACCCTTGAGACCTACAGACCGCTTATTGGTCAACCATTTCAAGCCGAGCTGCCATGGCTATCTCTCACATAGTCGACACGCTCGCCCTACTTATGGGGTATAGTATTGAAGTTCAGAGAGAATGTGATGGAGACAAAGGCACAAACATCAGGGTAGCAGACATGCTCCCTGTGATTCCATTAACACACAGTCACCTAAAGTCAAGTGTATGTACAACACACATACAAAAGATCAACTGACCTAGATCTAATCATGGTTAAGTCAGTGTGACTTAACTTTATTCACTAAGGTAAACAACTGACAAAAGACTAATGAGCTTGAGTCTCAACACTCCCCCTCAAGCTCAAGTAGGATACTTCACTCCAGATAACTCTTTGAAATGCACAAACTTATCTTTACCCAATGACTTGGTAAAGATATCTGCAACTTGGTCTTCTGTCCTCACATGGACCAAATCAATGCCACTTGCAATCACTTTTTCCTTGATGAAGTGATAGTGTACCTCAATGTGCTTAGTTCTAGCATGATAAACAGGATTACTGGCTAGGAGCACACTACTCATGTTGTCACAATAGAGTGTGACATGCTTGACTTCTTGCATACCCAAATCATCAAGAAGCTTCATGAGCCATGTTGCCTCACATGCAGCTAGTGTAGCACCTCTATACTCTGTCTCAGTACTAGAGAGTGCAACTATAGGTTGCTTCTTACTGCTCCAATTGGCCATACTACTACCAAGGGAAAATGCATACCCACTAGTAGATCTCCTATCATAGGTACTTCCTGCTGAGTCAGCATCTGTATATTGTGGAAGCTCCAAAGGCTTACCATGCTCATAGAATAGACCATAATCTGATGTAGCCTTTACATATCTCAAGATCCTCCTCACTGCATCCAAGTGTGGCTTCATAGGCTTCTACATGAAGTGACTAATCAGTCCAATTGAATAGCTAAGATCTGGTCTAGTAATGGTAAGGTAAATCAGGCTAGCCACCATTTGTCTATACATAGTGACATTCTCAATCTCATGTCCAACATTTGCAAGTAGCTTAACATTTTGTTCCAATGGAGTGCTCAATGCTTCGCAATCCAACATACCATACTTGGTTAACATATCCTGTGCATACTGCTTTTGCAACAACCAAGTACCATGAGGTGTAGAGACAACCTCAATCCCAAGGAAATACTTCAGTTCTCCCAAATCTTTGACCTGAAATTCAGCATGTAACATTTACTTGATCTCTCCAATTCCTGTGACATCATCACCTGTAATGATCAAGTCATCCACATAGATGACTAATACCACATAACCAGCTCTTGTCTTCTTTGTGAATAGGCTATGAGTAGCCTTGCCCATAGTAAAACCAAGTTTTTGTAAGCATGCACTTATCTTAGCATTCCAAGCTCTAGGTGCTTGCTTCAGCCCATATAATGCTTTCTTCAATCTACACACATATGTAGGAAAATCTGGATGTGCATAGCCCTCGGGCTGATCCATGTATACTTCCTCAACCAAATCACCATTGAGAAAAGAATTCTTCACATCCATCTGATACATACTCCATCCTTTAGATGCTGCCAAAGCAATCACTGCCCTTACGGTTGCCATTTTAGCAACAGGGCTGAATATTTCCTCACAATCAAGACCATATTGTTGTGCATACCCTTTTGCCACAAGTCTTGCCTTGTACCTTTCCAATGTGCCATCTGTTTTGCATTTCACTTTGTATACCCATTTGCAACCAATAGCCATTTTTCCTTCAGGCAAATCAACCAAATCCCAAGTGTCATTTTCAACCAATGCTGAATATTCCTCATCCATTGCCTTACACCAATGATCATCCAAAATAGCTTTAGAAAACTTTGTGGGTTCCTTGAAGCTAGTGACTTTTGCCATATATGCATAGTGCCTTACTGTGTAGCCACTGTATGTAAGCGTATCCATAGGCTTCCTGACTCTTTTTGATCTCCTCAACTAAGGTGCAGTATGAGACTCTCCTCTCTCATGAGGTGGTATATATCTATGTCTCACACCAAGAGTCACAACTGATGGAATACCAAACTCACTATCCAAGTTGTCAGCACCAGGTGAATCATAACCACAAGTGAGTGGCCCTGTAACATCATCAAGTTTTCCTTTGCCTTTATCCACATCTCTCCCCCTCACTGACATACCCGTGTCAGTGGACAAAGATGCTTAAGTCCTCAATCTACCTGTCCAAGGACTAACTGATGTAGTAGCATCTTTAGAAGGCCCAAAAATTTCTGCACTTTCATTTGTACCTGCATGTACATAAGGCTCCTGACAACCATAATCATCATTCATCAAAGTGATCTTCTTCTCATGCCATGATTTTAGCTCATCAAATACCACATCTCTTGAGACCAATGTCTCATGAGTAGAAGGATTGTAGCATTTGTACGCTTTTCTATCTTGTGCATACCCAATAAAGATGGCATTTTCTACATTTGGATCAAGCTTCTTCCTCTTTTCATCTGGAATATGTACATATGCCAAGCATCCAAAAACCTTAAGATGACTGATGTCCAGCTTTATCCCATAAAGCCTCTCATAAGGAGTCACCTCATGTATACCTGGTGTACGATTCATGACATACACTGCAGTCATTACAGCCTCTACCCAATATGCATTTGGTAGGCTTTTCTCATTCAACATGGCTCTAACTGATTCCATGATCACCCTGTTTTTCCTTTTTGCCACACCATTTTGTTGTGGTGTGTACCTGCATGTCAATTGCCTTTTAATTCCATGAGCTGCCAAGAAGTGATCAAAGTCTTTAGAAACATATTCTCCACCACTATCAGATCTCAAGCATAAGGTGTAGCAAGTCAATTCTTTCTCCACATGTCTCTTAAAATCCTGAAAAGCATCCATGACATCACTCTTGTGCTTTAGTACATACAACCATGTGTACCTACTATAGTCATCTATGAATGACACATAGTAACGTGATTCCCCAAGAGATGCATTCTGTAAGGGTCCCCATACATCAGAATGTACAAGCTGTAATGGTCTAGTAGTAGTGCTTACATGCCTCATAAATGGAAGCCTTGATTGCTTTCCAAATTGACAAGACTGACACACATGTCCCAATTCTGTATGCTTGAACTCAGGAAGTCCAAGTACAACTTGCTTATGCTGCATATTCTTCAACTTTTGAACATTTGCATGTCCAATCCTTTTATGCCATATCTCAATGTCCCTTATTGCAGTATTTTCATGTGAGTACATAGCAGCATTCAACGCTGAAATTTTCGTATCGAATGTAAACATCCTACCATTTCTTTTGGCTTTAGCAATGAGTTTGCATCCTTGATCATACTCTTCAATGTAGCATCCATCTCTATTGAATCTAACTTATAGATTCTGTTCAGCCATTTGTCCCACAGAAAGCAAGTTTTTGGTTATGGAGGGTACATGTAATACATCATAGAGACTCTTTTTCCTATCACCATGCATCATCAAGGGAACAATACATGTATGCATAATGTCATGTTGTGTATCATCCCCTGTACAAACATATCCATGAGCACTTTCTACCAATGTGTCAAACCACTCTCCATGAGGAGTCATGTGGCTAGATGCCCCTGAGTCTATATACCATACATCATCTGCTTTGCCGTGTACAGGCAACCCTTTCTTCACATGTTGCATTGCAAACAACTTGTCATCCTCCTGCATACCACTAGAAGAAGCATAATTACCATGTTGCTAACCTCTTGCTCTCTGATCATTTTGCTTTTTGTAGCAATCCTTAGCTACATGCTCGTATTTGCCACAATAATGGCAATTCTTATTTGCATTTGATTGCTGTCCATGACTCATTTGAGGCTGCTACCAAGTGCCTCTTCCTCTAGGTGAATAACCTTCTCTTCCACGAGCATTTGAGACATCTCTATTTGCTTAAGGTTGCCTATTTTGCCATCCAGTAGCTTGTTGTCCACGGGCTGCATATGCATTTCCAGCACCTCTTCCTTGAAAATTTGATCTTCCTCTTCCACCTCTACCCCTTTGATTGGAGTAGAAGACACTGTCCCTACTGTTTTTAGACCCACTAGAACTTGTATTGAGTCCAAGTTTCACTTCTTCATGCAATAGAAGTACTACAAGTTCATCAAAGTCAGGCTGCTCCTGACGCACTGAAATGGAAGTATCAAACTGCTTATATTCCTGTCCAAGTCCATGGAGGGTAGCAGCCACCAAATCATCATCCTCAACTTCAGCTCCAATTGAGCCTAGTTGTTCTGCAATGGATCTGATCTCACTAACATAGTCCTCAATAGACCTTCCATTCCTAAATATGTGGCTGAATTTTTGCTTTAGTTGTGTCTTTCTTGCATGAGTGACATGCCAATAATTCTTCATCAATAAGTCCCAAGCAGCTTTCGGGGAAGTACAATTTGCAATTTGCATAGCCTTTGTGTCTGACACACATAATGACAACCAATCCAAGACCTTGCTGGCCTTTTCCAACCAAGTCCTATGTGCCTTTAACTGATCCTGTGTTGGAGGTCTATCGTCCGATAGTTTGGGCTCATCTTCAAGACCTGTAACTAGGTCCCAATAGCCTCTTCCAATTAAAAAATTAGACATCCTGAATTTCCATAGAACAAAATTGTTGTAGTCCAGCTTTTCACCAACTATCTAAGTGATAGTATCCTGATCTCCTGTGTTTGCCATTTTCAAGGTCTTCAGCTTTGCAAAACCAGTAAATTTCAGTTTACATGGATATCATACACTTCCAAACATATGGCAAAGCACCAATGCTTGTCTAACTCTTTAGGCAACAATGCCACATATGCTTGCCACAAACTGTTAATAGTCAGCCCCAATGCATAGGCTGTAGTGCAACCAGTTTTTTTTACTGAGAAAAAAAACTGCAGCAGTAACCACTATTGCATTTTTCAGACAGTACATGCTCTTGTTCACATTTAACTGCGGTTACAATGCATCAAGCTTCTCACGATGAACAACCTTTACAATCTGAATAACCTCAAGTATTCACGTCTTGCAACAACCAAAAGACTGTGTCCATTAGAGAAGTTGAAAACCTTTCTGTAGAGATAGCATCAATATCTTTGATTGGATCTGGAACATTTCCAGCAATGTAAATTTACATTTTCTTTGTTCTTTTCTACTGTTTCTTGTGCATTTGCAGCCAATGCTACTTCTCCTTTCTTGCTTGCTGTTTTAATTGTTTCGTGGTGTCTCTCAACACACTAATCAACTGCTTTGTCTATTTAATCCATGGCATCCTTTGCTGTGCACACCATCTTGACAACACAATGATTTAACATAGTCCTAGTTCTGAGACACAAATACTTGTGTTATCCCTTTGCTGCCATGCAAGCTTATACAATTGTTTCCCATTGTCTTGCAACAATTTTGTCATCCCAGCAACTGTAGCCCAGAGATGTATGGCAATTTCAGTAAATTTTTATAATAGCTTCAGTTGAGAAGGGACTCATTCCAGGAACATCTGATCCACATTTTTTTAAACATCTCTAAGCTGAGATATTGTGAATCTGGCCGTGCTGAGATTTTCCTACCACTGAGCTTGTGATCTTAATTTTTACAGCATCATGCATCAGATCGGTTTGTTTCTTCTGCACATGTGATGGTAGGCTGAATTTTTTTCATAGCCCAGAGAGAGAACTGGCGCATTTCTTTCTTGGTTAGAGCTACTGCTCACGTGGAAGGCTGAGAGCTAGGGAAACCAAAGCACATGCATAATTGAACTTCTCACAATCCCCAAATAGCAGCGATGATGACTTTCCGCCAGCTCAACTTGGTCAAAATTTTCTATGGGTGCTGTATAACTTACATGAGGCTTGCAACTTCCCTAATAGCGACTGCCTTTAACCTGTACGACTATGAATTTCCCATCGTAATGAACCTCCAGCAACCGTCTGGGGGTATTATGGGAGGAGCACTGTGGAATCCAGCAACCGTCTTTGCATTTTATCTGATTGGTGCAAGCAAAGATACGACATTTTCTTTAGCTGTGCCTCTTCCAACTCAGACTGTTGGAGCTATGGCAGGAGTGAGCAAGATGCATATATTGTTGTTCTTCAAGCCTTTCAGCGCTCAATTTCTCATCAGATCAGGGAGCGAAGAATGCAAGATGAGCGCATGAGTGTGATGTATGCTCCTTCAATCTTGGAGCTTGCGTCAACTTCTGTTCTGCTACTGCCTCTCGCAAGAAACAAAAAATGACTCATGTATCACAAGCAGCTATACCTCCACCTACGATAAAACATGGGCTTCCATCTCCCCCATTAGCTCTAGGTTCATCCGGAGAGCGGATACCACCTATTGGTGGATCAAGAGGCAAGAAGGACAAAGGGGATCAACAGCAATCTAATATTTTTGCTTTGTCTTCAAAATCATTATGAGGTGTTGAGGATGAGCTCTGATACCATATTGAAGTTCAGAGAGAAAGGGATGGAGACAAAGGCACAGACATCAGGGTAGCAGACATGCTCCCTGTGATTCCATTAACACACTGTCACCTAAAGTCAAGTGTATGTACAACACACATACAAAAGATCAACTGACCTAGATCTAATCATGGTTAAGTCAGTGTGACTTAACTTTATTCACTAAGGTAAACAACTGACAGAAGACTAATGAGCTTGAGTCTCAACATGTAGTGAGCTTACCTTGATGCTTGATCGAGTATCCTTCTCTTTCTTGCACATTGGTAGCTCCACGATCCTTGAGGCAAGCTCAAGCAACCTCAATCCCTCTCCGTCGAGCTCCATCCTCCATAGCCATGTGAGACGAGAGGAGAAGAGAAAAGAAGAGAGAAGAAGATGAAGAGAGGAGATGGGGAGCTTCTCCTCGATTCCTCACTCTCACACACTCACTCCCTCACACTCTCACACTCCCTCATTTCCTTACTTCCTCACTCAAGCACACACAAGAGGGTAAGAAGAAGAGAAGAAGAAGAAGAAGCTTTTTGCTGCACACCAAGAACGAGAGTTTTCATTAACTTTTTGGCTTATATGCATACCCTCTTTTCCATTGTTCTCTTATCTTCCTGGCTTCCTTCCTACCGCTTGTCTACCTTTACAATTTACACGGGTGAGAGCCCAATACTCTTTTATAAAATAAATCATGGTGCGTCATGCGATCTTTTACAAAAGTATTGACTTGTACTTTTTTCTTGTGCACCTCTTTCCTTGATTTAGGACTTCTTTGCACTTTCTGTGTTTTCATATTTTCCTTGGTGTATTCTTAACTTTTTATGATGGCATCTGAAAGTGAATCATAACTAAAATCTTATGTCATTAGTGTTTAGGAAAATTACCACTCCATCAAACTTCGGTGGAAAAATCTAAAGACGCCTTCAAGCTAGCTTCTCACTAGTCTTTTGTATTCCAATGCCAACCATTTGTTCATGCTGATTCTTGATCTGAGTGATGAATGCTTTAGTTGTCTTCCCCTTACAAAGCTTCTCTATTGCTAATAATTCTCCTAGTTCTAAATCCTTGTTTGATTTTGCATTTCTATTGACTTCTTAGTAGGTTTCCAAGACTTTGATACCTTGGTTGTATGCTAAATCAAAGTCATTATTAGAACATTTTGTAAGCTACACAACACGTGCATTCCTTTGTTTTTAAGCCCATAGAATATCTACATTTGGAGGAATAATAACGCATGAATTTAATAGGACAAGGGTGGATTGTGATTCTAGAACAATTCCTAACACCATCTTTAGGAGCTCATAATAATTAAGTATAGTTGTAGTTTTAAACCTCCACAAAGCATAATTTATACTATCTAACTTGCCTTCAATGCAAGTTGGTGGATGAATCTTGAATGTTTGATTTGTTGATATTGCAACACCACTACTTGATGCACTAGATGACATTACTCCTCTTTGCTATTGAAGCCCTCATCTCTCATTTACTCTTCAAGGCATCTTGAAAAAGCTTAATATAATTGTATTTGCTTATAAACTTGTTCTCTCTCCACATCTTGAAAAATCCATTGAAGATATAAATCATATTATCCATGGGTTTCTAGTCCATCTTTCGACTTGAAGCTCTATTAAAAAACATAGATTATACATCCATATTGTTCAACAACCTTGCCTTGTTGTCAATTTTGAACAATCATTAGCTAGATGTTTCTTAGACGTTGAAAGATCTTGTACCATATTGATACTTATAACAAGAAATAACCTCACGAAAGTGAAAAACTAGCCCATAGAATTTTGACAATTTTCCTTTTGTCCAACTTGCAAAGAAGACGAGTCAAACTAAGAAGCATATTGGTCCCCATCTACCATGTAAGACTCTTTACACTCATGCATTCTAGATGAATTGCAAGGTGAAGATTCAAGTTAATTGGAATCTAGCAAGGTTGAAATTGAAGCAACATTGTGTATTCCCAAAATGTAGAAAAACATTGCTTCATGCACATTAAGGTGAATTCCAAGTGTTATTAACACATTATGCTATATCGAATTAGCAACACAAGCATCCAAAAGGGCATGTCTTAAGGACTCTTTCTCCCACAATTGCATTGACCATTAGTGATCCCTCTTTCGCGAGCTATGAGCAATTTGCTTGTAAATAGTGTAACCATGGCTATTCTCCAAGTTAATAACCTACATTTCAATGGAATTTTAGGTGGCCAAAGGCAAAATACAATCTTTGAATTTATTTACTATGATGTTGATGTGCCAAGCTTTATTCACCTTGCCAACTCTATTGAATAAGCTCCATGGCAATGGGTTGCTTAGGATAGGCTCTTAATTCTAGAGTCTCATCTTATAAGGATTGAAACCCAAATCTATCTTTTAAACTCATTGAATACAAGTGATTGATCCCTTGGCTTATACCAATACGAGAGCTTGTGCATAACAAACTTTGCGAGTGTGAAACCCCTTTGCCTCCAACTAATGGCAAGTGATGGGAAGTATACCCATAACTAATATATGATTTCCTTGACATTAAGCTTTATCTAGCTCAAATTATTTGCAAGTAAAATAAAAAATTACTCCCAATATTGACCATGTCTTGACGTGTTATTCCCAATATGATGAATTTAAGTGCTTGGGATTACAATGTTTCGAAACCATCCCATTTTCAAGAAGTGCAAGACTTCCTTTTACAACTAGACTTCTAGGCAACTGTCCATGACACTAATCAATGAGCATTTTCTTACATTTACATTCACTCTTCAAACCTTCTCAAACATGCATGGTAGAACATGGTAAATTATCTTCTAGTCAATTGCCTAATTTGGCCTCTTATCAATACACTACAATCATTTCTAACATTACAATCTTTTTTGTTATTAGTTTTATCATTTGATATTTCTTCAAGGTATTTGAACAATTTTCAAGTTACAAATCTATCTTTTGTATGATAAGTCACTAGGACTTTCATAGACATTAACCATATTCAGCCTTAAATCTTCTATTTTATTTTGTCTTTTTCCCATTGATACTACATGTTCCTTCAACATAAATAAAATAGTTGTCAAAGCTATACATATATCTGTTGATATTATGTCTTTTTAATGCATGTATCTTTGTGCATGAGTGTGAGCATGTGTGTGTAATACTATCGTATGTCCCCTTAAAAGCTTTTGCATGGGATCAAATTGATGTACTTGTAAGTAGCAAGGTATGAAACTATTTTCATACCTTGCTACTTAGTATCAATCTATTTTCATATTCCTATGTTGGCATATAGTGTCCTCTTTGTTTTGCTACATAATATATTAGTAGTCAACATCCAACAAGTCCACATTAAAGCATTGTCCATGCTTTGTTCTCTCTCACACACACACACACACACACACACACACACATTATACAAGTTAACCCCCTGTTCATAGCTAGGTATGAAGATAAGGACCTCTCCCCTATCTACAATTAGCATTTGGAGGATACAAGACTAGATGTGGCCACGTTTGTATGTGCTTATACAGCCACTATTAAGATTGAGGCAATATATATTACATGTGGAACTTAGTACCTACTTTGTAATTCTCATAAGGTTTACCTTTAGAGGCAATTTCTGCATCATGTAATTATAATTTTTAGCATATTAAAAACAGTTTCTATTACATATCTAAGATAAGAATGCATAGTTGAATAACAACAATTTAAGCACTTCTAAGATAAGAATGCATAGTTGAATAACAACAATTTAAGCAGAGTTACAACGCAGAGAGATGAGATTGTATTTATGATATTCAAAGATAACAAATAAACAATTGTTATTTCAGGAATTTCTTCTCCTAATCTCCAAAGGCTGAACATGTGTCAGAATTCTCTCACACGCCCACGATATTTAGCAAGATAGAGCAAGGTAAATATTTGAGCATATTCTTGGCAAGCCATTAACTAAATTAATAGTTACAATATAAGCTGCATTTATAAACACCAATCTCCAAACACAAACGATAGGGTAAAAACACAATGTCATCAGCCATCCTATCTGCACAAAGCAACACTACTAGTGTGGCCCTTGCCTGCTCTCTTGGCTAAAACTTGGAAGGCTGGCGCTCACCCTTGTGGGCGCTTGGGGGCGCGTGTCTTATCTCAGGAAAAAACAAAACAATAAAGCCATTGATTATGCCCAAATTTTTTGAAACACCAAAACAATTAAATTCCCACAGCAAAAGATGCCAGAATTACCTTACAATGAGCCATTCAATAGCCATTCAATTTACAAAGTTTTCAACAATATGATGGTAATGTAACATAAAGGAGATATACAGTATGCCTGGACTTGAAATTTTTGTTCTAGTGATTTCCCTTATTCTTATCCAGCACAAATCAGCTAGTAATTTAGAAAGAAACAAAGAATGTAAGTGCAATTTGGATGTCCCTTAACTTGATTCGAGAGAATTCATGTGGGTGGTATGATCTCAAAACATGTTACGATACTGTAGAAACACACCTTCCTATACCACAACTTGATGTTATTATGCAAAAGATGATGTACACACATCACAAATTACAATCAAGGATAGTCTGTGAAGACATTCAGAGATTTTCTACGACACAGTTGTTAAGAATTGTGCATGCACACTTGTTTCATTCGGCTGATTCCTCACCTGTGCAAAATACTTTTCTTGGATGTCTTCTGTCGTTTATTCTGCAACATTAAACAAAAAGTGGTATGGGTATTAGCAAGCACACAACTGAATTATGGTGTCCTGAAGATTAATTTCACAAGAAAATCTGCAGATGTTGGTCTTGATAGGAATTTATGCTGCACCTTGTGTTTCTCCAAAGCCTCTGTATCTGTCCGCTCCTGCCACTTACTCTTGCGGAGCTTGATGGGTCGGTTTCCCACATACTTGCCTGTTGTAGACAGAAAATGATGAAATCAATCAAAAGGGACTATTGATTATTCCCCAAGTGACGCTAGAAGCAGAAAAACACCTATTATTCAATGAAATATATGCCTCTCTATAATAATACAATGAAGTTGTAAGGCTTGCCTATGTAGGGTTGAACAGCTGGGATATAAAACAAAGAAATGTTAAGTTGCTTTGCTTGATTACAAAAAGCCAAACTGAAAACTAAGCTGATAAATGATATGTTTAGAGATGAGATTGAAGTACACACACCATTCATCTCCTTCAAGGCTAGAGCCAAATCCGACGGAGTTGAGAAGCTAACAAAGCCATAACCCTTAGTCTTTCCAGTGCGCTTGTCTCGGACAACCTATGTCCATGGAAAGAAAACTTTGATCAGTACTTAGGTCTTTTAAATACTTGTGTTGTTTCCCATAAACAGAATTGGTTAAGCTATTATGAATATTTTCCTTTGTTGTTTGCCAACCTATGCCCCTAGAAATATTGTTTGTTTATGGGATTTTCAGAAGCATAATTATGTTGTTGCAATAATATGTGGATGCACGTTTGTAGAAATATTCTGGAGGGACGTGGTTGTTACTGTCTGTCAATAATTTATTTCTTCGAGCTTGTCCTTCTGATTCAATGCCATTTTGGGTAAGAAGTAAATCCATTTTTTGCTTGGCACA
Organism: Lygodium microphyllum; assembly: GCF_053477565.2. Taxonomy (NCBI): domain Eukaryota; kingdom Viridiplantae; phylum Streptophyta; class Polypodiopsida; order Schizaeales; family Lygodiaceae; genus Lygodium; species Lygodium microphyllum. The sequence continues at coordinate 90,406,024 of NC_141159.1, read as the reverse complement.
AAAAGAAAAGCACATGCACACTTGCTGAAGAAGCCATCAAGAGTAAACTGAATTTCATGCTGCTGGGCCATCAAAGAGCCTGATCCCAACACCCCACTGGTTTGCCACCAAACCAGATGAGCTTCTTAAGTGTGGATCCTTGCTGTGAATTTGTATCTCAAGCTTTGGTTGTTCAAAGTAAGATTTGAGTGAAGTTTTCCAACAACATAATGTAAACAAACAATCTTGGCAATTGAACTGCTATCTTTGACAATGTAATATAAAAGTAATCTCTTTCCATATTTCGACACAGTTGCACAATCTTGGCCATTAAGCTGCTAATTGTTTGAATAAAAAATTGACTGGGGTTTTTACAAGTGAGACAAACAAAACATTATACATTGGCTGCTGATCCAAAACTGGTTTGAAACTGATCCTGTAGAAACAGTGGGTCCACTCTGCATCAGAGATCAGTCTGTATGCCCACTTGAAGCTCAGAATTGCTTGAGCCTCAGAACCTACTCATCCAGGTCTCTACAGGGTTCAATAGGTCCACTCTGCAATAGCAGATAGGTCCATATGTCCACTTGAAGCTCAGAATGCTTGAGCCTTAGAACTTCCTATTGGTCCACATCCTCAGAATGCTTCATCCTCTTAAATCAGCTCTTCTGATTCACTCTGCAATAGCAGATAGGTCCATATGTCCACTTGAAGCTCAGAATGCTTGAGCCTTAGAACTTCCTATTGGTCCACATCCTCAGAATGCTTCATCCTCTTAAATCAGCTCTTCTGCTTGTGTGTTTAGTGAAAGCCTTCCCCATGTTGGGGCTTGTCACAAGGGAATCCACAATTTGTGTCCCCGCACAAGTCAATGATGAAGTCATTTTTGAGTCAATCTCACACAATGTCCTGACATATTGAATTTCCAATTGCAGGTAAGAATTACTTGAGCCTCAAAACTTCCTACTGCTCCAGGACTCTATAGGATTTCCATTTCTCACGAAATATCCAGGTTCAAACCCCCTGATCCTCTTAAATCAGTTCTCTGCTTGTGTGTATAGTGGAAGACTTCTCCTTTAGGGCTGTTAAACACAAAAACCCAATTTGTGTCCAGGCACAAGTCAATCATGAAGTTGCATTTGAGTTGATTCACGCAATGTCAACTTGATCCTCTTAAATCAGCTCCTCTGCTTGTATGTATAGTTAAAAGTCTTCCCCCCCTGTTAGGGCTTGTCACGACCGAATCCAGGCACAAGTCAATAAAGAAGTCATTTTAAAGTGAATCTCACACAACCTCAATTCGACACATCAATACTCTTAGTGAATGCAAGTTCCATATTTCAATTTAATGAGTTTGTTACAGCACATAAACTGTAAACATTCAAAACAAACAAGAGAAGAGCCTCAAGTTGAAATTCTAAGACAAGAGAAGGGCCTCAAGTGGAAATTCTAAGATTTTCCATATTAAAAGCTAAAGCCTAAGATGCTGAGAGCTTTTGTCCCTGGATTTGTTGTTAAGCTCCATATCTCGTTATCATTTTAGGTCTTTTGTCTTTGGATCTGTTGTTAAGCTCCATATCTCATGATCATTTTAGGTCTTTTCTTCCCCCAATAACAGCTTATAATATATGCCTTTCTTTTTCAAAAGAAAAGAAGATCATATTAATAGCACCTCAGAGGAAACCCCCCCGAGGTAAAATACAAAATACAAAGAACACTGTATTTGAATTGTTAAACATCAAGATTGTTACCGACACAATATAATATGATGATAATTCTAGGAGTTACAAGGCTCCAAGTTGATTCATGAAGGTAAGCTCTCTCAAGAGTCTAATCATGACCTGATGTGATTTGGTGTAATATTTCCACACAATAAAAGTTAGTTGGTTAGTTTAAAATTTAGTTAGTCAATTAATAAGTTAGTAAGATTACTAACTAAAGACTAACTAAGGTAAAATCTAACTAACATTAATTATTAATCATTTTTATTTAATTAAAAATATTTTATTTAGAAAAATCAAGAGTCGTAAATTCGATATTTTTCTTGGATTGGCAAGGACCGTAGCCACCCTTTACGTAAATTACAACGTGAATGAGACTTATGAGTTATATTAATCACTAGGTTAATGTGTATAGTTGGATGGTCCAAAAACATTAGATTTTAGGCAAAGCTAGTATATTTTAGATATTTTAGATATTATCCTTTAAAAAAAAGATATGGAGATTTTTAGAACTGGATGTCGTTTAAAAGGAAAGACAAGTGATATTTTAGTTAGTTTGGAGATTTTATAAAAAGAAAAAAATAAAGAGAGGATTTGCGAAATCGCGCGCGCCGCGATCGCAGTTCACAGGCAGTGGACAGCACTTTGAACAGAGAAAAGGAGGAGTGAACTAAGAGCTTTCTAATCAAGTGTCTTGGGTTTTACCCCCATTTCGAAGCCAATGGAACCATCAGATTTATGATCTGAGCATCAGATCACTGATCTTTCCAAGATCCCCCTCCACAAAGAGCTCCACTTCTTAACCACAAGCCCTATTCTCTAATTCACTATAAATATGAGGCATGGGAGAGGCATATAGAAGCATAAGGAGACCCCGAGAGGCTGCGAGAGAGAGGTAGAGAGGAGGATACTCCTCCCAGAGATTGTGAGGAAGAGCTTGAAAGAGAGCTTAAGAGAGAGAGAGAGAGAGAAGAGTCACCCCGAGAGGCTACAAGGAAGAGAATTAGCTCAATTCCCTTTATCTTGATCCTCGACTTAACCATCTTCTCTTACGATCTCCCATCTTGAATCTATTCTACCTTCTTAATCTCTTGAGTCTATTTGCGGACGATGGCCTCCAAGCAAAGAATGTCGCGTGTGGATGACAATCCTGCAACAACCAGCAACAAGGCTTCGGGCAAAGGCATCACTGTCAATCCAACTGCGGTTCCGGTCGTAAGTAATGTATTTTCAAATTAGATGCTTGCTTTGATTCTCGTATGAGATATGTTAGGCCCCATACTACGATGCACGAGTATAGGTTATGGGAAAGGATAAATTTCATCTCACCTACTCGGAAGATGGAGTTTGTAAAGTGCATATATCAAGGAAAGATAATTGCACCTAGTTACATATGACTTATTTGCTAGTAGAGCAATTACAAGGAAAAATTAGTCAAGCGTTATGAATGGCATAGTCGCCAAAAGAACGACATTAAAAGATTGTGCATACAGGTGCTAGATTAAAGTATAGTCAAGAGTTACAAATAGCATAATTACTAAAAGAATACGACATTGAGAATCGTGAATAGAAAGTACTAGTTTAAAGTTTAGATGCTTCAAAAGTACTTAGCCTAAGAGCCTAGGAGTCTAATTACTTGAGATCATCTCGCACTTATCTTATCAAGTATTTATACGTTATGCCTATGATATGTTTGATATATGAGGATAATTTTCTAGTTGCCTCATGACTTGACTAGGAGCTAGTACAAGAAATTGATCATAAGGGTTAAAGCTAGGATGTCTTGAGATCCGTTGGATAACGATGACTTTGCCAATCCAAATCCAAGGTTGGGTTATCAATCGAGGTAAGTGATTGAACCCTTAACATATGCCCTAGCCGAAGGAAGGAAGGAAGTGTTAAGAACATGTTCGCATAGTATTGCTCTTAGATCCCAAGGGAGAGAGCAAATATACGATGAAAATGTTATATCGTGTATTTTTGCATTGGTTGGAAAGAATGCAATTGGTTTTGTTGACTGATCGAACAACATCCTAAATGCCTTTATATTCAACTAGTTGTTAGTTGTTGTTTGGATGATTATTCCAAGTGCTTGTGAGTTATGGTAAATGCATGGCAAGGGTCTGTGATGACAAGTCGCCATGGGAATAAAGGAATGTTTTCTTGAAAAATGATATTAGGCTGAATGCATTGTTTGTGCTTGATTCTTAAAGGATTTAATTAAGGAAGGATATATTGTACGGGTGGATCACCTCCATGGTCGCACCGCGTATTAACCTGAGAGGGCACTGCTCGATTCATGGGCCGAAGGTCGAGTGGTGAAAAGGCCAACCACGGGAATGATGTTTCACTCCTAGACAGCTTGCGGGTCAGTTGGAGCTCTGGACACCCCTTGCTAGGTCTAGAATGGAGTTGAAGACCTCCGTGGCCCCCAACATCTGGGCATGTTGGGAGATCCTATTCTAGATAAAGGATTGAGTTTGTGGTGCCATGTGAATTAGACCAGTTACTTCTGCAGGGCAGAAGGGATACTTCTGTTGGACAGAAGCGATACATAATTTCTCCTGTATGGGCGGGAGACAAAGATTAACTTGAAGATAAGTTAAGAAACTTGTTTGAACTTGTCTGTCAATAGATTGCTTTGCTCTGTTTTCGTGTCTGTGCTATAAGTTATGCGAACGAACCCTGTTCCCTAAAAGGCTTAATTAATGAAGCTGACTTTAAGTGTCACACATAAATGTGGTAGGACCTAATTAGAAAACTAAAGCTATTAAGGGAAGCGGGTGGGCGAAACCCCCGACGGGTCCGTCCTACAGCAGGGTGGTCCCAGAGAACTGGGAGGCTTCTCACAAGTTTTTATCGTCATTCGACCTTTAGGTATTGTTAGGTTAGAACCCGATTCATGCCGTTTTAGGGGACCAGAATGAAACTATGCCCTATGGGCAGAGAGGTTGAGCAACGCATCCCTCTCGTTTCTCTTTGAACCAAGTGCGGCATGGGTCTGCTTTGGATTGGGTATCTCTGCGTAAAGTAGGATGTCCAAAACCCGATGCTAGAATGCTAATAGGAGACCTTGACAACTAGGAACCCGAATTTCAGGTCGATCCTAGTGGGTTCGGTCGTGAACGTTCCGTTGCGAGGCGGATTCGGGAAACCCTAGGCAACAAAACTCGGAACATTCCTTGGGAGTGCAGCGACGCTTAGATTTGTTTCTCGATAGACCGCTAAAAGAGTACCTGGAACGCCGATGGGCGAGCACCTCACATTTGGCATTGAAACCCTAAATGGCTCTGTAAGGTAGAAAATTTATGAAAAATGATCTGTAAGATAGTTTTTGCTTTATATCAACAACTAATTCAGTTAGTCCTATGTGGAATGATCTTACTTCGAGTTTTGCACTTCTGCTAAAAAACTTATTGTGTTCACTCTTTTTCTCAGCAGCCCTTCATTTCCCCCCAGACTGAGATTCAAGCAGCCCTTCCACTGCTGCATTTTACTGCCATCCTTGAATTTTTGGAGTAGAACTCTTGTTTTTTCAAGGCTTCCACAGTTTCCCGGCACGAATGTTTGATGAAAAATATGAGATTTGGAAGCGATCATCAAGCCCCTCTGGAAGATATACTGATGTTGGGACATGATCAAAGGCAAAGTGCTGATAAACAGAATGATGCAGCTTGCCAATTGAAGTGCCATGATCAAGCAAACCTACCTGCTGTCATTTTCATAATTCTGGAGGTGGTCTTTGCTTCAGTAGGTAACACAAATCTTCCTAAACCTTCCTGAATGCTTTGAACATATCTCAAGCCTATGTTATAATGGATAATCTTGGTCTTTTCCAATGGGAGGAACAGTTTGTTCATTTCAAACTTGGACTAACCATTTGATCGAGTGTAGTGGTTCATTGATTTGTTGTCTATGCTACAATGAATACCTTCTTTCTTGTCTGGTACTCACGTTCGGATTTTTTTGTGTTGGGGTGATGCTTGTGCATAGGGGTTTTCAGTTGTACTAATGAGGGAGCCCGGGGACTGCTACTCCAAGGCTATGGCAGATCATCAATAGCTGAAACCTTGAATTGTATAAGCATCAGAGTTTCTCTCTTGATAATTGATTTAACATTTGATGTTAATAGTATCATTAAATATGATCTTAATTTAAGATTTAATAATATTGTGATTCCTAACATTTAATGCTCATATTACTGTTATGGTTAATCTTTATGCTAACACTGTCTTAATGTTGATTTAATGTTAATGTTATGTTAAGTCTGAATACATCAGAAAATCTGATTTGAGGAGAGAGAAACTGAATGATGTCAGGTGGAGAGAAACAAAATAAAATGATGTGGAGGAGAGAGAGTGAATATGATATCAACAGAGAATTGGATTGTTTGGGCGGGGGGAGAGAGAGAGAGAGAGAGAGAGAGAGAGTTGGCCAGCAGCTTGTATGTGTGTGGGCGGCAGCATCATTTTATTTTTACAAGCTGCCAGTCCACATGACTGTCATGGTGATTCATCGTGGGGCAAGGGCAGTGTTGTTTTCATCCCTTGTTGACACGATGAGGGCCACAGCAGGATTCCAAAGATCCTTGCATGGCACAAGGTAGGGACATCTCACCTGGCGCCTAAATGCGACATTTAGGTGATAAGATGGCATATTTTTTATGACTCGTCTCTTTGGTTGAATGTTTTCTCCCACACCTTCATATTAAAGAAGCTGTCCCCTTGCTTATTTAGCCCCCCAAAAAAAGGCCCAGCTTGGCATTGAATGCAAATTGTCTCTGTTATATGCAGATTGCCTCTGTTAAACTCTGCTCTCCTCTCTCACACTCTCTAACCTCAATTCTCACATCTCTCTCCAAACTTTATTCCTTCTCTACACTCCTTTCTTTGATCGACACCATAGCTTCCCACAGAGTGTCTCCTTTTGATACTTCCGTTCATACCAAACCTCAACACATGGAGGATGCCTGACCAGTTTCTCCCAAACCTGAACACGCGGACGGGCAGCGTCCCGAGGGATCTTCTTCCATGAAATCAGATGGAGATTTGTCGCTAGTAGTAATTCTCCAATCTCAAATCAAAGACATGAATCAGTAATTAGCCGAGATGTGCACTCCCCATTTTCTATTTGTACCGGCAGCCATGAGGATGTTTCCTCTTCAATTCCAGCCTGATCCCTTTAAAGGGGAGAAGAAGGAATGTGACTAGGTAGTAGGTGAGCATTGACTCATGGCTGGCCAAATGGACAGCTTATTTTGATTTTTATTGGTTCAATGATGCTCAACCTAATGGACTAACGCAAATCATGTTACATATGAAGGCATATGCCTGGAGGGTGGGGCTATGCCCTAAGCTGAAAATATGATTTTCAATCTGTTTTTCGGAAACGTTTCATAAAGTGATGATTGGATTGAAAATTTCCATAAATTGTTTGAGATCAATATTGGGAAGAAGACCTTGGATGCATATTGACAGGAATTCAAAGATCTTATTCACAAAACAAAGACTTTGGATAATCCTCGCGCATTGCTCTACATGTGTTATCTTTTTAGATTGCCACCGAGCTACCAGAATGAGGTGCTCTACAATCTGTTACAGTCGCTAGAGGACACGTATAAGTATGCCAGATTTTTTAATAATACATTGGCTACAAGTAGAGGCAGCCAATTGACTAGTGGCTCCCATCAAGCTATCTCCACCTTCAAGCCAAAGAAAACTTCTATCCCAACAGCAATTCATTAGTTGCCTTCAAAGTTGTGCAAGAAGAAGGATGGTAAGTGCAAAGTAACCTATAGTGAGGATCGCTCCAAGGGTTGTTGCTTTGCTTGCTATCAAATGGGGCAATTTTGTGGTGATAAAAAGTGTCCTTCCATAAATACTATAGATACTCTAGGCATTTCTTTTGAATTTTTATCAGAAGATTTTTTTGTTAATACAAGTAGTTGCAATGGTTGCCATAAATAAAACCATGTTTGGTCTACATGACCTTTTAAAGGTCACGAGGTGTATTAATGGCCAAGAAGTCATAGTTTTTTTCAATAATGACTCTACTCACAATTTTCTTTCTTCTCACTTGATGTAAAAATTGCAGCTCTACATGGTATGTGTTGACTGAGGTTATTATGTTTGATATACAGAGGGCTCCACTGTGGATTATTGAGATTTGATAGTGCTAAGCTTGAATCTTTCAATCCAATGGTACCATGAACTCTTGGCCATTCGACTAATGAGCCTTGACTATGTCGATGTCATTCTTGGCATACCATGGTTTTTGAAAAATACTCCTCTTTGTACATTGACCATGTACTATCGTTTGAACCAAACCGTTATTATCATGTGATGAAGGGTTGTTTACCCTACTAATGTACATATGATATTAACTTTTGAAATTTAGTAAATGTTTTTATGATCCATATGTTGTAGCTTATACTTGTTTCATAAAAAAGTTTAATCATCTGATTTGCAATAGATTTCAATCTTTTAAAATGATAATACTAATGTGCTTTCAAACTTGAGTAAATACTTGAATCCAATTTTGATTAATCCCGAAAATATTCAAATAATGCTTGACTGGTCTATTCCCAAGACCATAAGGCAACTATTATCTCTTTGGATTTTACTAGATTTTTTCGAAAGCTCATTAAGCACTTTGCTCATTTTGTTGAACCCTTAATATGTTGAAAAATGGAGAGAGAGAGAGAGAGAGAGAGAGAGAGAGAGAGAGAGTGTGAGAGCTGAAAACAATAGATTATACTTGTTAAACTGAAAGTAATAGAGTGAAAGTACAACCCCAGGTCTAAGGTAGATTAACATAGTTGTGTTCGCTACAAACCAAATAACTAAAACATTGGGCATTATCCATAGAATTGGCAAATTCTAACATCCCTCTACAATGCCAATGTGGTAGAAATATAGGAAGATCAATCACCAAAGGATAGCAAGTTTAAGGAATTTCGAAAAGCTTCAAATTTCTCAGGAGGAAGTGCTTTGGTGAAAATGTCTGCAACATTCTCCTATGTAGAGACATACATCAAACTGATCTCTCTTGCATAACATCTCTTTGCCTTTCACCACAAATCTTGGAGGTTATGAGACATAATCATCCTCATGTAGGTCACCATTCAAGAATGCCGTCTTGATGTCCAACTGATGTACCTTTCATCCATAATTTGTAGCTATTGCAATAACACACCTAATTGTACTCATAAGGGATATAGGAGCAAATGTCTCCTCATAATCAATGCCTTTTTTTGTGCATATCCCTTGGCTACCAAATGTGCTTTGTACCTATCTATAGTGCCATCCGCCTTGCGCTTTAGCTTATAGACCCATTTGGTTCTAATGGCTTTCTTACCATGGGGCAACTCCACAAGGTCCCATGTATGATTGGTGGCAATAGAATCCAATTCTTCTTGCATGGCCTACATCCAATGTACATCTTGTTCGGCTTCTTCCAAGGAAGTAGGCTCATCATCATCTAATAGTGAGCTCATAAATGCATATTCATCATAAGAAGCATCTACTTCCCAAAAAACAACTAAATGAGTCTTGCCTACATGATGTGCTGTATGTCTAGTAGCCCTTCTAGTGCATTGAGGTGAGGGAGCATCCATTTTACTCTCCTAGAGAGCCTCTAACAGCCATCTTGGGACTATTTTTGCTGCATTTACAGCAGCCTTTTCTTGTTGTACTGCATATTCCACTACTAGAGCAAACCTTCATGAAAACCTTGCTGTTTGGGAGTATGTGGGGCAGTAACATCTTGCTGTAATAAATCTGTCCGGCCATTTTCAGCATGCTCAGACCCCAAAGAAAGAGGTAGGAGGCCTTCAAATACATCAACAAAGTCATAGGTGGCTGTCATTTCAAACCGATCATCCGAAAAGGCTGCATTTTAAGCAAAGATTACATCCCTACTAACAAACATTTTCTCTGTGTGTGGATCATACGAACAATGGCCTTTGCTTTCTGAACTATAGCCAATACAAATGCATTTTATGGTCTTGTCATTGAGCTTGCCATGAAGCTCCTTCGATACATGTGCATAAGCTATGCATCCAAACACTCCAAAGTAATCAACCTTTCGTTTCTTGCAATGCCAAGCCTCAAACGGTGTGATAGTCTTTAGTGCCTTTGTAGGTGCACAATTCAAAACATGATTTACGCATTGAAGACCCTCTTATCAAAACTTGTGTGGCAGCCCTTTGCTCTTAAGCATGCATCTGGTCATCTCCATGGGAGTGCGATTTTTTCTTTAAGCCACTCCATTCTATAGTGGTGTCATCCTCACAATGGCTTGATGCGTAGTGCCATGCTCAAGCAAAAATGTCTCAAATACACGAGATATATACTCTCCCCCTCTATTCATGCATAGAGTTTGCACTTTTAGACCTGTTTCTGCTTCCAATTTTGCCACCAAGTGTTTGACGTGCGTAAATATATTTGATTTTGCCTTCAAACCCTATACCCAAGTATACCTAGAGTAGTCATCGATAAATGTGACAAAATACAAATGACCACTAAGTGCCTAGTCCTCCTAGGACTACACACATCAAAGTGTATGAGCTGCAATTTCCGAACAACACACATGGCACCATCCTTCTTTAAAGCAAATCTCTGCATTTTTCCTAGAAGATAACCCTCACAAGCATAGGAAGGTGGAGTATCCAAAGTAGGCAAAGAATCTACCATCTGACATCTCTCAAGAGTCCAAAGACTGCCAAAGCTCATGTGGCCATGGCAAGCATACCAAAGCTCTGCGTTTTGCATAGCCGACGTAATAGCGCTAACTGCCAGAGCATCATGAGAACTCTTCTCATATGTGTCCAACAAAAATAGCCCCTTATACAAGGTACCTGACAATCGAAGAGCATAGTCCATCTTTTTATCTCTGACAATACACTTGTCATCCTAAAAGATGGCTTGAAATCCATGCTTACTACGAGTTGAAATGGACAATAAGTTCTTTGTGATACCATGCACACACAAAACATCAAGAAGCATGAAATCTGAACCATTTGCAATAGTGATCAACACTAAACCAATACCACATACATTATAGCCATTGTTCTTAGCACACTTAAAATGCTTTTTGCAACGGCGCAAAGACATGAACAAACACTTCCGTGAAGTGATGTGCTTAGATGCCCCATTGTCAAAATACGAAGTATGCCACGTTTCAACAGCATTGAATGCACTATCAGCCATGGGGGTGTCATAATTGCATGCCAAGAAAGTATAGTCCTCATCTACAAAGTTGGTTGCAACATCCCCATCCGAAGACCGAGTGGGGCATGTCTCTTGAACAGCCAAATTGGGGTCTTTTTTCTTCTCCATGGCCAACCTTTTCCTGCCTTCATCAATGTAATGTCTTGGTTTCTTATAGTAGTGGCATTTCCCTTTTTCTTGGTCTTCTTTGACTCTTGGACAGCCTTGTTTGATTGTTGTCACAAATCAGCCTTTTGCCTTCACTTTTTCCTTGCTCTTATATTTGGAGAGCATGGCAATATCACATGACCTCATAGCAACATTTCTACAAGTTAGTTCCTCTAGTAATAAGAGGTCTTCCAACTCCACAAAAGTAAGAGGCTGTCGCCCTCCCATCAAAGATAAATTCACCGAGGTGTGAAAACCAAGATAAGACTCCACGAGTGAGTTCAGAGTGGCATTCCCCATTTTTGCATCCAAAATAACCTCATCAATGTTCAACAACTGCTCATGAATATCCTGCAAGTGTGTGAGGTGATTAGTCATGTTGTAAAGCTCATCCATATGTGCATTAGCCAATTCTCTTTGTAAGTGGGAGATTCACACTTCATTATGAGCTACAAATATGCGCTCCAAAATATCCCAAGTTGCTTTGGAGGTCTTGCATAAGTGTATATGAGGCACGATGATACTCTTCACTGACAAGGCAATTAGTGACAAAGTCTATGCATCTTTCCACATCTCCTCTGATTTGCTGTACAAGGAGCAAGGGCAACAAATGGAGCAACAACACAAGTAGTTGGTTGTTCTCTAGCACCATGCTGAGATGTCTAAGGAGCAAGCTTACCCGGTTTCGGTAAATCACCTAAAATATAATCCAAGAGATCCTTTGCAACGAGAAGATTGTGCACTATAAAACTCCATAAAGGATAATTGGTGCCATCTAGCTTGTCCTCTTGTGCGAAGACTCCCAAAATGTTGCTTTGATCTTGAGTTGTGTGATTTGATATTGCTACATTTTATGTGCAAACTAAGCAGCCAAACACTTCCAAGCTGAAGTGTTAAAAGTATACCCAAGTGAGTGCCAAAATCCGAACATCGAAAGCAAGTGCTAAACTATGAAAATTGGTCTTGGTTCTTGAAAAATATGCCCAAACTACATAAACAATACCCAATTTGCAATTGCAATTTATAGCAATTCAATGTTGTACAACTACATAAGCCTCCGTATGCGTGCCCATAATTTTCATATTTACAAAATTTCTCTGCCCAATGTCTCATAAACAGCAATATAATGCTGTTGCAACACCTATTCAATGCTTTGGGATCTGTGCCATACAAAAGTCCCAAATCTCGATGAAATTTTTTTGAGAAAATTCAAAGATTTATACTTACAGCCCAAAAATCTAATGGTGTGTTGCCTCAAAATGCATATCCACAGCAACCAACAACTTCAAGGCACCTTGGGATGTGTGTCAGATGAGAGAATCACCAATGCCCCAAATTTCTCGTATCAATATCGAAGAAATTGCCCAATCTTAGCAATTTTAGTGCAAATTCACACATAGGAGGCCGAATCATGCAAAAATGCCACATTTTCTCAAAGAAATTTCAAGAGATTTTAAAAACAGAGAGAGTCTGTCGAAAACCCCCAAATTTCTTGTTACAGAGTATGAGAAATTGAAAATTTCTTTGAAATTCGGGATGAGACGAGCAAAATGGATGAGAAATTGCAATTTTTTTTGAAAAGCCCCTATTTCAAAAAATTAGGGTTTTTGCATTTTTTTTCAAATTTGCAAAAAAGGTGGACAAGGCTTAAAAAATGGCATGGCAGGGTTGAGAATATCACAAGTAGGGCTGAGAGAGTTTCTATGTGCAAGGTTCCGAAGCAAGAAAAAGCACGTCAATCCACCGGTTGTTTGGACAAGTGAGCACCATCAAATTTCCAAATATTGAAATGATTGGTAATTGTTGCACCGATGTTGTAGATTATCGGTCCCAGTAAACCTTTTGAGGTTCGTATGGATGCAAGTGATTATGCTATGGGTGCTATTCTTTCAGGTGCCCCAAGGCAAGATGGATAGAGCTTATGCAAGAATTTGACATCGAGATTTGTTGTCGAAAGGGCGCAACTAATATGGTTATTGATATCCTTAGTCATATTCTTGAAGTTAATGCCTTGTTCTTCTTCGAAGTTTTGACTGATTTCCTTCCCTCTCAAAGGATGTTGCCAAAATGATCTTCACTTTGGTGAGATTTGGCAACCAATTCAAGAGCAACCTAGTAGCCCATGAACTTTGGCAGTCCGAACACTTACAAACTAGGTACTAACAAAAAGATAGTGGAAAAGTATTCTATTCATTATGGATTACTTTTTAAATAAGGCAAAGTACGAGTGTCTAATGATCAATATATCCGCAAGAAAATTTTATGTCATGATGTACCCAACATAGGACACCTTGGCATACACCACACTTTAGCCCTAGGCACTCAAGTACTTTTATTGGCTGCACATCAAGACTAGGGTTGAGTCTTATGAGAGTGAGTGTACATAGAGTCAGCTTAATAAAGCTGAACACACAAACAAGCGAAGATGTTACATCCTATACATATTCTAGATAGAAAGTGAAGTAGCACTTCTATGAATTTTGTAGTAGGATTACCCCACACAAATTGAGATCCTGATACAATCTAGGTTGTGGTTGACGAAAATGACTCGATTCGTTTTTGCAAAGACAACTGTGAAAAGCCATGAATTGGCTAGTCTCTTTGTTGAACATCATTATAGACTGTATGATCTGCCCAATGAAATAGTTAGGGATCGCGATTTTGCGAAACCCTTCACCCGCAGTTTGCATTTTTGCATTTTTGTGTTTTGCATTCAGGGTTTGCAGCCCCAAAAAGGGGCGCCATCCTAGACTGACTGTGCCTATTTATAGGCCACTCTCTCATTCATTCCTCACGGCTGATTCATTCACTCCGTCACCTCTTTTCTCTAGCCTCTCCACTACCCTCACACCCCTTCAAGAGGACATTGTGGGTCGTGGTTCGTGACTGTCTTCATCATCTTCTTTGTGCTACGGCACCCATGGTCCCCTGTATCACATTCACTCCATGATTCGGAACTTTGTCATTCCATTCATCAGAGTTTCTTCTCTCTTCTCTTCTCTTCTCTTCTCTTCTCCATGTTTGCCGAGTTCACTCCGTGTTCCTCCCTGCAAACCCTACTGTCTCACTGGTATGTCATCTTTTGACATGGTATCAGAGCTGGATCTCCTCAAAAAGCGGCAAAGATTCTTCACTGGAGTGAAGGCAAAGACCGGTAGCGGATTCGACAACCACTTCTCTTCTTCTTCAGCTACATCAAAATCTCGTTTTTGCAAATTTCAGGTGTTTTCAGCTTGCTGCCCACACCCCTTTCGCGGAGGACATCGCAGTCTCAGTTGTCCCTTGTTGGCATCTACAATCTGGCACCTGTTTCCAATCTTCCACCCCCAGTTTGCAGTTGTTTACAGCAGAGCGATTATTGCTGATCACTCTCCATTCAAAAAATAATCCCGTTTTTGCAGATTTCAGGTGTTTCAGCTTGCTGCCTACACCCCATTCGTAGAGGACATCTAAGTCGAAGTTGTCCATTGCTGTCTCCATCAGTTGGCACCTGATTTCCAACCCTCTTCACGTAGTTTGGAGCTGATTCTAGCCAGGCGACTGCTATTCCTGTGCATACCTGCTACCGTACAGCCAGCCACGTCATCAATCTTGTGGCCTGCGTTTTAAGTCATTCTCTCTCCTCACCGGCATTTTTCTACTGGTTGCAACCTCTTACTGCCGATCGCATCCTCCGCCCACTGGTAGCTCACTTCCAGCCCTTCCACTGCCCTCCCACCCCTTGAGGTAGACATTGCAGTTCGTGGTTCATGGTAGCTGACCTCTTCCTTCTTCAGCAAGGCACACTAGTATCCATGGCTTCTTTACCAACAGATGACCACACTACTAGGTGCTCCTATTGTGGCACCACCAGACACACCACCAATGCTTGCCGACTTCGACCTTTGCTCCCCACCCCCCCGGAGTATATGCATCTTCCACCAAACACTCCTTGTGCCACCTCTCCTTTCTCGGCCACGGAAAACGTTCTGCATCAGCTATCAGAGTACTATGCTCAAGGCAATAAGACGCATCCAATGTGCACTAAGTCCTTTCGAGCACAAGGAGGATTGATTGGCACTACGACC
This sequence comes from Lygodium microphyllum, assembly GCF_053477565.2. Classification (NCBI taxonomy): domain Eukaryota; kingdom Viridiplantae; phylum Streptophyta; class Polypodiopsida; order Schizaeales; family Lygodiaceae; genus Lygodium; species Lygodium microphyllum. Next base: position 90,390,880 of record NC_141159.1, on the reverse strand, counting down.
TCCTGGAGATCGTCGCAATGCCAGCGGCAGTCTTCTCCCACTTATTTTCAAGTACAATGGCTTCCACGACCTACGGATCTACAGTCTACTCCATCGAGAGACAATGATTGTTTGATACCGTCTCCTCGTCAGTCCGCTCCTTCGAGACACAGTGGTTGTTGGACTCCTTCCTCTTCTTCGACTACCTAGTCGGCTCCATTGAGAGACAGCGGTTGTTGCCCACCTTTTGCTCATTTTGAGCCCCACCCTCAACTACTCAAGTTCGAGAGGCTACCTCTGGGATCTCTTCGGCGCCCCAGATACCTTCTTCAGCACGACCGGCAGCACTTCCTTCGTCATCAAACATTTCGGAGTCCATGATCCATGAGTTTTTGGATTCCCTATCTACTTCAGAGGGGGGCTCAGAGGGGGATGTTATTTATTTGCCCTCAGAAGGGGCATCTACTTCTTCTTCGACTTTAGCGAGGGCCCCTCCACCTCCCACCTCACAGGGGAAACCTACTCCACATGAAGTTCTTCACCCATCCTCTACTTTCTTGGGGTGGCTGTCTTCGACCAGTCATCTCTTCTACTGATATCCAGGATCTTCAGGTACCACCTAGATCGGGACCTCATAGGTTCAGCTGCGACTTGGTGACGAGGCCTTCGTATTCCTTCTAGCATGGATGCACGGAGCTAGTGGCTTCTCTCCTGAGGTTAAGTTTTGGATTCTCCAGTTCACTTTGTCTACTGTTCTTTACTGCAGGTTTCCTTTCAGGTGGAAATCTTGGATCTTCGGGATCCCCTACATCTTCTTCCTCCTCTTCTCTTCTTGCCTTGGTCACTTGGTCAGTATGGAGCCAACTCCCACGATCGAGTAGGGGCATATCCTTATGGTTCTCGGCACCACACAAAGTCCGACATTCCTCCTATGCATTGCATGTTTTCATCATCTTTGTACTAGGACGCTTGGGCAAGTGAACAATTTTCCCACAAGGGACGCTCTCCAAGTGGCACCTGCTGCATGAGCATTCTTCAGTATATAGCATTGCATCTCCACCTCACTCTTCTCTTGTTTCCCTTTTTGGGCCTGAGAGGGAGTGTTGAGACCCTTCATCCTTCACCCGCATTTTGCATTTTTGCGTTTAGGGTTTGCAGCCCCAAAAAGGGGCGTCGGATTGTGCCTATTTATAAGCCACTCTCTCATTCATTCCTCATGGCTGATTCATTCAGTCAGTCACCTCTTTTCTCTAGCCTCTCCACTGCACTCACACCCCTTCAAGAGGACATTGCGGTTCGTGGTTCGTGGTTCGTGGCTGTCTTCATCATCTTCCTTGTGCTATGGCACCCTTGGTCCCTTGTATCAAATTCACTCCATGATTCGGAGTTTCTTCTCTCTTTTCTTCTCTTCTTCATGTTTGCCGAGTTCACTCCGTGTTCCTCCCTGCAAACCCTATTATCTCGCTGGTACGTCATCTTTTGACACGGGATCCTAAGTTCATTGGCCATTTTTGGCAAATGGTTTTCCAAAAATTGGAAACTAGATTGTCCATGTCATCCTTAGAGCATTCTTAGACCAATGGACAGACTAAGAATACAAATCAAACTATAGAGAATATACTACTTGCGTATATCTCCCATAGATTATCCGATTGGGAGTATTATCTTTCTTAGATTGAGTTTTCTTATAACAGTGCTAAGCATTCAACTACTGTTTATAACCCGTTTATACTTGTATATGGTTATGAGTCAAATCACCAATTTTGCCATTGAGCTTTGGAGGGTGAAAATACAATCCATGATGGACTTTTTGCGTGATATGCAAGAGATGTTGCTCATTGCAAAGAAAAGTATTAAAATGGCCCAGGATAGTGCTACATTTTGTGATAACCAACATCATACTCCTCGAGAGCTCTAAGAGGGCATGTAAGCTTACCTTAAAGTCCCTTATATTTATGAATGTGACCTGTGTCATATCTCATGTGCAGGTTGGATCCGAGGGGGACTCTTCACATTGGTGTATAAGGCTCTCCATTCCAAGAACAAAGTTTATAAGCTGAAAAAGACATTGTATGGACTAAAACACATCCTTGGAGTGTATTACCAATACATAAATAAGTTATTTTTTTAGCTTCAACTTCAATAAATGTGCCTCAAATGCTAACTTGTATGTCTATTGGGATGGTGAAAAGTTTGTAGTGATTATCCTATATTTTGACAACCTTCTTATTATAGACGACTATGAAAATATGATCCATATGCCTCGAAAGGCTTTGAGCTCCGAGTTCGAAATGACAAACTTGGGCTTGTTACACTTGTTTAGGGAGCGAACTGTAGCGGGAGCCAGAAACATCTTCATCTCTAAGAAGAAGTATGTATGGGAGATCTTAAAAGCATTTGGCATGATAAAATGCAAGGAGATAGCTACATCAATAGAGATCAATGCAAGTTATCCGTTGAGGATAACTCAACACTAACAAACATAAAGAGGTATAAAAAGTTGGTGGTTTCATTTTTTCTACAATATCAAGTTAGATATGTGGCCAACTGTGGCCAAAACTAGGCAAGAGAGTGTGATTCCACAAAGACAATTCATGGATATTTTCTCTTTGGGATCTGAAATCTTCTCTTGAATCAATAAGGAGTAACTAATATTGGCACTGTCTTCTACTCAAGCGAAGTATGAAGGCAAATTACTTTGCTGCATGTGAAGCAATATGGTTAAGACGAATCCAATGGCATATGGAAGTACAAGATGAAGACCTAACATTGCTAAAATGTGAGACAAAAGTTGCATCACCATTGCAAAAAATCTAATGTTCCATGCACACACCAAACATATAGAAATCCAATATTACTATATGTGATTTAATCAAGGATAGGATAGTAGAATTGGTCTACGGTCCAACACAAGAGAACAAAGCAACTATCTTTGCATGTACTAACCGCCCGTGCACATGTACATTGTAGGTGGCGGCCGCCCATTATTGTCACTTTATTCTTTATTTTTTACATGCCAATAAAATAAGGGAAAGCACCTCACACATTGTGATTGGCGAAGTTCCCATATATTGTCTTGCTCTTTGTTGCTTGAATATCCATAGCTCTTACTTCCACTCTTGCTCCACCTTTTAACTTGTACCAAAGTGGGCATTTGAGGAGCTTCATGGACATTACATTCAACCCCAGAAGAAAAATTGACTTACAGCATTTATAGCAGCCCCATTCTTAATCCATTTGAGGTATGCATTGGCTTCTCTATCTTCAACACTTGTTTCAAGCCGGTTGAGGAGCTTCCCAAGGCTTAACTAAGCCTTGTTGAGTGCTTACTAAGTTGAGAAGCAGCCATTCTATCCATTTTGAGTGGATACAAAAAAGCATGTTGCAGAAGTCATGGATAGCTATGGTAACTTGACAACACTTTTGTATTTTGGCCATAATTTTTGCATATGATACCAGATTGAGGTGTTCTATAGCTCAAAACAAAGAACACGATGAGAACTACAAGTCTAAGCAATCATGGATTTGATTATGTGCAGTTTTCAATTCTCTATTTTACATAGAACAAAATAAAACAACTCTAGATTCGACAACAACAATTCACAATTAATGTCTATGTATTGAATGCCTACATGCTATTCCGATATGCTATATGCTTATATTGATGCTTGGCATTGTTATTTATGCCTGGATATGCTTATGTTGAGCTCTACATCTTAGATTTGAGCTCGGTTGGTTGCATTTGAGCGATGGCTATTTACTCTAGTGATTTATGCTTCTGGATTTATATATGATGTTCTTTGGACATCCGAATGCTATGAGCTTGAGCTTCTTTTCGCTACTTGGGATACTGAAACCGGTCTATGACTCACATAAAGCGGCAGTTCCTTCAATTAACACCTGGTCTTTACACACACACACACATAAGAAGAGACCTCACTCCCTCGCTCAATACCAAATTAGCCCCGAAGACCGTCGCCCCTCTCGGTATTTCTTTATCAATTAAAAGATGAAAATTTACAAAAATGATAACGTTCCAAAAAAAATATATAACCTATGAACAGTTGGTTTTCATCTCTTCTGAGTAAATCCCAGTTGCATAAGAATAGTACAGCATGTCCAGATCAACATCCCTTTTAGGAAAGCTTTTTATGACCAAAACTTAATGATTCATGTGCAGAATTGCAATCTGCAGATCTCTAAATTCACTGTTCTTAATTCCAGCATATCCTGAATGCACTGTTCTTACTGTCCAGCATGTTCAAAGTTCACCGTTCTTACTGTCCAACATGTCCTGAATTCACTGTTTTTACTGTTCAGCATGTGACCAAAACTCAATGATTCATGTGTAGAATTACACTCTGCAGATCTCTGAATTCACTGTTCTTACTATCCAGCATGTTCTGCACTTTCTGTGACCAATACTCAATGATTCATGTGCAGAATTTCAAAAAAAACACAGAATTGTACGTTCGAGAGGTAGAAGTACTCTCCATGGCTGATTTTCTTGCAGCAATCTGCCCTCAGCTTCTCAAAACTTCATTCTTTCATCTGCCCCTTATGCCTATTACGTTTTTTTAAGATGCTCTCTCTCTCTCTTTTGGGAATTTGTGCCACATGGCATACATGTAACAATTTTTTCGTTTAAACTTTCTGGTCTAAAATTCTCCATGATCGGTGTAAAATTTGACCTCGGCACAAACCGGAGAATTAATTCTCGTGCAAAAATGAAGATAATGACATGAACAGATTCTGGGGTCCAAAAATAGTAACTCCCTAAATTTTAGGCATGGTGACCCCTGCATTCCTCAAGTTGTTATGAGTAACTTTTATCATTGTAACCACATCAAAAAGTGTTAAGTGGCTCAATTACGGTGACTTTTATTCCGTGAACATTCTCACATGTGCATCTTCCGTCTTGGCTAGGCTCATTGCCGTACACCATCTCAAGTGGCTAAGCAAATAGTCCCAAACCACTGGCATTCTATTCTTCAGTGCCCATTCAATATGGAACCGGTCGTAAGGCTCAGACAAACCATTAGTCCAATTTGTCCCAATGGCTGCCTCTTCTGGCCATGCAAAGATCCTAGCTTATTCCAAGAGAACTGTGGGGATAAGAAGCATGAGTAACAAAAGAAAAGAAAAATAAAATATTTATATAAGTAAATAAAAAAAGAAACTATAAAAAGTATCACCACCTGGTGACATACCCCCCTCTTGAAAGAAGCAAGCGACCTCGATTGCATGCCATACATGCTAACGGATGACACATGGCGATAATAAGATTTTCCATGTTATTAGTGCCGTCGCATGTATCACTTGCTAACAGATGACACGGGGCGATAGGAGTTTCCCCACTACCATTTGTGCCATTGCAAGTTCAAGTCTCGCATAGGTGGAGGATCACGTCCTGTATCCAACTATGATGACTAGGAGCCTTTCTAATATACATGTTTCCGGATACAACACAGGGCGATAGCACGTATCCCCAAACTATTAGTGTCACAACATGCATATTCATTCAACTGAAGTGTACCAAATACAACTTCAAAGCACTGAGATTTCATTCAATGATACACATGTTAATGCTAAGTGTAAACCATACATTGTGCATTATTCAATGAGATGCAGTATTCAACTGAACAATAGAGAATGTACATTGCTTCAAAAAGCATTCTAAGTCATAGAATTCTTTGGCAATTTCAATTCTCTAGCAATTTCAGCCTATATGCTACGTCATTGATCTTCTCTGAGACTTGAAAAGGGCCATAGTAACGTATACTCAGCTTTGGAAACCAACGTTCCTTGCCCTTCTATTTTCTCAAACGTGCCTTTTCAAAACGCAATAAGACCCAATCATCCTTTTTGAACAAGAGCTCTCGACGATGACTATCAACAGCTCTTTTCTGTTTAGCTTATGACTTTTCTAGGGCATACTTGACCTTCTATATGCTTCTTCCCAATCTTTTACATAACGATCTACTTCAAAGATCTTATCTTTTGTCTGCAAAATGGGAGGCAATTTCTTTCCACCTTCCACAATCTCAAAAGGTGCTTTGCTAGCAGATGAGTGCACTGTATTATTGTATGCATACTCAACCAATGGCAAGTAGTGTTCCCAAGAAGTCTTATAATCTGAAACATAACACTTCAGTAGATCTAAAACAGTCGAATTTGCTTCTTCAAACTATCCATCAGTTTGTGGATGGAAAGAAGATGAAAATTTCAGCATAGTGCCCATGTTTTCAAACAATGCTTTACAAAAAAAGCTAGTCATTCTTGGGTCTCTATCACTCATAATTGACTGTGGCATTCCATGGTACTTAAAGATATTTTGCATTAATATCTTTACCATGTGTTCTGACTTAATCTTTTTCCTTGCAGGAATGAAAGGTGCCTATTTGTTGAATCTACAAATGATAGTCCAGGTTCCATCATTCCCTAAAGAAGTTCTTTGAAGATCAAAAATGAAATCCATGGTGCTACTTTCCCATGGCCTTTCTGGAATAGGCAGTGGCTGCAATAACCCTGGTGCCTTCTATCTATCAAATTTGACCTTTTGGCATACAAGGCAAGATCTGACATATGCATCAACATAAGATCTCAAGGCTCGCCAATAGAAGAAAGTCTCTACCGTTTTGACTCTAGCATCAATACCACGATGTCCTGCACACGGTGGAGCATGACTTACCAATAAAACTTTTGGCCTTAACTCTTTTGTGAAGCATAGTCTTCCATGCATCATGATAAAGTCTTCTTTGAACACATAATGATCATGATGTTGGCCATTGATTAACTGTTCATAGATTTCATAGAAATCTTCGTTATCAGCATACTGCTCTTTCATATCATCCAATTCATGGTGATAAGGAATTGAAATAGCCGACATCTATGGTTTGTGAGATAAAGCATCTGCAACTACATTCTTCTTGCCTTCCACATGCACTATTCTGAAAATGAAACATAGATAGGAAATTTGCCCAACGCATATGTTTCTCTGACAATTTAGCTTATGTGAGAAAGTATCTCAAGTGTTTGGTGATCCGTTTGTACTACAAAATCAGCACCAAGCAAATAGTGCTTCCAACTAGAGAGTGCATGGATCACAGCCAATAATTATTTCTCATAAATTTGGTAAGTCCTTTCAATGACAGAAAGTACTCTACTCTCGTATGCCATAACTCGGCCATTTTGCATTAATACAGTATCAATGTTGTTTCCACATGCATCACACTGCACTACGAATGGCTTAGACAGATCTGGCAAAATAAGTACTAGATCTGTAGTCATTTTTCCCTTCAAACATCTAAATGCTGATTTCTCTTTGTCAGTCCATTGCCATTTGGCATCCTTCTTTTCAAGCACATGTAAAGGAGAAGCAATCTTTGCAAAGTGTCTTACAAATCTTCTGTAATAAGAGCATAGGCCAAGAAACTGTGGACATCATGAACAGTTTTCAAGTCTAACCAAGAGACAATTACTTCTATCTTTACAAGATCCATCTTCACACCATCTTTAGAAACTATGTGTCCAAGGAAGTGAATCTCTTTCAAAAAGAATTCACTCTTTTTACCATTAATAAGCAATCTTTTACACTTAAAGCTCATTAAAGGCTACAACTAGGTGTTTTCTATGCTCCTCTTCATTCTTTGAAAAGATAATCATATCATTAAAGAGTGTGCCAACAAAACTTCAATAAGGGCGGAAAATTTTATCCATCATCCTGTTAAACGTAGTAGGAGCATTGGTCCATCCAAACGGCATGACTAAAAATTCATAAAGACCAAATGTCGTTCTAAAAGTAGTCTTATGGATATCCTCTGGCTTGATTCTGATTTGATGGTAGCCACTTTTCAAATCTATCCTGCTAAACATTCCTACTCCCTGTAATGGATCAAGAATGTTATCTATCCTCAGAATTGGAAACCTATTTTTAATCGTAAACTTATTCAAAACTCTGTAGTCAATACACATTCGCCAAGAGCTGTCCTTTTTCTAAACTAACAACACAGGTGAACAAAACGGAGAACTACTGGGCTGAATTAGTTCCTTCTCTAAAAGCTCATTAACATGTGTCATAATCTCTTTCTGCTACGCCGCACTAACCCTGTACGGTGGCCTATTGGGCGGACTAGTCCGTGGAATAAGATCTATGGTATGATCTTCAGGCCTCTCAGGGGGTAACTCTCCTGGTAACAAATCTGAGAAACAATCACTGAATTTATCCAAGAAAACCCTTCTACTTTCATCTAGTACATACACATTGCTGTCAACTTCATTAACTTGCTTTGCAAAAACCAAGTACGCAGAAATATGATTTTTCATAACAGAAGGAATTGCAAAAGCAGAAACAACTGGGACACACTTTCCTTTAAGCTTCACATCTAACACATGAGTATTGCCCCTATGTACAAGAGTAATCGTTCTATTGTAAGTATCCAAGATAGTGTGCTTCCTATGGCACCATAGGATACCCAACAGAACATCACAATCCTCTAAGGCATTATATGGAACTTCTCTGTGTCCACATAGCTCTGAATATGCATACGAAGTTTGCCAAGAATGGGGGTGACAGGTTCAGTATATCCTGGGCATGCCAAATCAGCCTGTCCAACTAGCCCCATTTTCTCAAGATGTATACCCAGCTTAGCTGCCAATGCCAGTGAGATAAAGTTTGCACGAGCTCCAGGATCAAAGAAAATAAGCACTGTGGAATCTTTGATCTTTCCCCAAGCTCTATACAATTCTGTAGCATCATCAAGTGATTGATCTCCCGCCATATCAGGCACTGAGCCAATGTTGGGCTTCTTTTTACTTGGCGCATCATTATCCTCCGCATCTTTAGAAGATTGCTATGGGCACTTAGAAGCGATATGGCCTTTTTATTCACATATAAAGCATTTCCCAGCCATCATTAAAGCCTTTCTTTCTTCAAATGATTTGCCAAAAAGTGGCCTCTTCTGTCCTTTACCCTGTTTAAAAGAAGTCTGAGGTTGTTGCTGAAATCTTTTCTTCCAAAAAGACTTCTTTGTAAAGCTGGTCTTTTCTAGAAATTGCTTCTTCTTCTTGCCAGGACCTGCTTAAACTGAGAATCCTTCTTTTCAATGCCTTTAAGGCTGTCAACTTTTCCTTTCAACAATGCATTTTCCACACCAACATTTTCAATTAACTATACCATATTTGTAACCCTAGTCTTGGTATAATAATCCCTGATGGCTTCGGGCAAGCCGCAACAGTACTTTTCAATTTGTTCTGACAAGGGCACTGTCCTGTAAGAACTCACGGGTAAAAGTGCTTTTCAAAATTTCTTTTTGTACTTTTCTAAATCTCTATAATTTGCCGTGTCCAATTTATACCATGCAGTCATGACATCTACTTCAAACGTGTTAGTTAACCATGAGGTTGCAAACAACTATATAAAATGGATCCAAGTGGCAGGTGCATATCCTTGCATCAACAATATGTTCCACCACTGCAAAGCATTACCTTTCAAAAAAGTTGCAGCCTTCCGCACCTTAGAAGTCTCAGTAAAATTTTCTCTAGTGTAAGCTGCATCAAATTGTTGTATAAATGTCAAAGCTTTCAGCTTATCTTGTATACCACTGAAGGTTTCAAACTTTATTGCCTGACCATGCAGTCATGACATCTACTTCAAACGTGTTAGTTAACCATGAGGTTGCAAACAACTATATAAAATGGATCCAAGTGGCAGGTGCATATCCTTGCATCAACAATATGTTCCACCACTGCAAAGCATTACCTTTCAAAAAAGTTGCAGCCTTCCGCACCTTAGAAGTCTCAGTAAAATTTTCTCTAGTGTAAGCTGCATCAAATTGTTGTATAAATGTCAAAGCTTTCAGCTTATCTTGTATACCACTGAAGGTTTCAAACTTTATTGCCTGACCACCCTCTTTATAGTCTTTAGGCTTTGCACTTTTTGGTGTCAGGTTGTCATAGATAGGTGGCTGTAAAAAGGGGAATCCCTTACACGCATTATCAGCATTCATTTCACCTGTCTTAGTTGCCATATGTCCACTAGGCTGAAAAAAACCAGCCGCTGCATTTTGTACTCCAAGCATCAAATAAGGACTCTGCAAAGTCTGATAACCAGGCTGTAGACCAATATTAGCATAAAGTGGGTTCACTGCCTCAATAGGCATCATTCCTGGTGGCCCTCTAGGCAAGTATCCTTGATAACCCATGGATAATCCAGCCATTGCTTGAAAAACTAACCCACCACCAAAGTAACCAGGATAGATAGCAAACTGAGGAATAGTCTGTTGTGCCACTTGTGCATAACTGCCTTGACCATTCACTCCCTAATCTTGTGCTTGTGCTTCTTGTTGCACTGGACCTGTCTCCATGTTTGGTGTCTTTTCCATATGCTCACGCACATTAGAGGTTTGCCTTTTTGAGCGCTCCATGGTATGATGTGATGACTCAGCTTGAGAATCCTCATTATGTGACTTCAAAAATTTTTGCATTCGAGGATTCTTTACAAGCTGTTGGAAAGGGCCAACCATACTGAGGAGTTGTGCCATAAACAAGTCCTCCTCTTCTTGCTCCTCATCCTATGGTTCAATGTCGGTTCTAAAAGGTGTTGGCATCTCTGCACCAATACTCTCTCTTCAGTGTCTACAAGCAGAAGAAGAACTCTCTTCTTCATGAGGGAGTTTTCCTTTGCCTTTATCCATGTCTACCATCTCTCTAGTCCTATAATCTCTGTAAAACCTGTGTGTATGGCCTTTTCACCCAAAACTATCCGAGCTTAAATTCTTACAGAAAAGAATTCAAATCCCACGGATGGAACCATGAAACCGGTCTATAACTCACATAAAGTGGTAGTTCCTTCAATTAACACCTGATCTTTATACACATACATAAGCAAAGACCTCACTCCCTCGCTCAACTCCAGATTGGCCCCGAAGACCGGTGCCCCTCTTGGTATTTCTTTATCAATTAACAAATGGAAATTTACAAAAATGATAATGTTCCAAAATACATAACCTGTGAACAGTTGGTTTTCATCTCTTCTGAGTAAATCCCAACTACATAAGAATAGTACAGCATGTCCAGATCAACATCCCTTTTAGGAAAGCATTTTTTGTGACCAAAACTCAATGATTCTTGTGCAGAATTGCAATCTGCAAATCTCTGAATTCACTGTTCTTACTGTCCAGCATGTTCAAAGTTCATTGTTCTTACCGTCCAGCATATGCAGAATTCATTGTTCTTACTGTCCAGCATGTTCAGAGTTCACTGTTCTTACTGTTAAGCATGTGACCAAAACTCAATGATTCATGTGCAGAATTACAGTTTGCAGATCTATGAATTCACTGTTCTTACTGTCTAGCATGTCTTGTATTTTCCGTGACCAATACTCAATGATTCATGCGCAGAATTTCAAAGAAAACACAGAATTGTACCTTCAATGAAATCAGCCCATCATGTGAAGCATTTCCTCTGAGAATAGAGAGAGAGTTGATCAGAGGGAGCAAGCTCTACCTCCGTACTTGAGTCAGAGACGTAGAAGTACTCTCCATGGCTGATTTTCTTGCAACAATCTGCCCTCAGCTCCTCAAACTTCATTCTCCCATCTGCCCCTTATTGTCAGAGTGCAGCGGTGCGGAAGCGTAGGACTGAGAGAGAGAGAACGCAGAGAGAGAAGGGAGAGAAAGAGACAGTGTACACTGAAGATCTGCTGTATAAAGAATGCTGAATACAAAGATATACACGGGCGCAGTGCGCTGGACTGCGTGTCTCCACCTCGACGATGCGACCTGCTGTCCACCTCGAAGTCTGCTGCAGTCTGCACTGTCTGCTGTCTGAAATCTGCGAACAGAGACAGAGATCTGCACGGCACCGGTCTGTAATCTGCGACAGAGAATGATCGGGAAGACTGCTGGAGACCTCAGGTATAAATAGCCAAAATCTGCCCAAAGAATAGGACAGGTCGGCTGCATTAAATGCAGCCGACTGGGCTGCAGGCAGTCGGACTGCCACGTGGCAGTCCGACTGCACAGTCCGACTGTGCAGCCCTGGTGCAGCCCTGGCTATGATCTCTCTAACACCCCCTCTCAGAGCCTGGGCAGGGCAGAAGCCTAAGGGATCTGGAATGTTGCCGAAGTAGAGCCTGAGGAAGAGCCTTCGTAAACAAATCCGCAAGATTGTCCTCCGTCTTGCAATAATCCACAGTGATGGTCTCATCCAGAAGCTTTTCTCGGATGAAGTGGTACTGGATCTCAATGTGCTTCGTCCGGGCATGAAAAACAGGGTTCCTTGCCAAGGCAATGCAACTCTCATTGTCACATCGCAGCAATGTAGGACGAGTCTGGGGGCACCCAAGCTCCTCCAACAATCTCCGAAGCCACACAACCTCGCATGTGGTGGAAGATGCAGCCCGATACTCCGACTTAGTAGACGAAAGGGCTACCGTGGGCTGCTTCTTGCTACTCCAAGAAATAACACCTGCACCCAAAGTAAAGCAGTAACCTGTTGTAGACCGCCTGTGGTCCACGTCACCGGCCCAATCCGAGTCGCTCCAACCTGCAAGTACAAGATCTGACCCATCTGTCCCTGCGGGGTAATGAATCCCCAAATCAGACGTCCCCCTCAGATACCGAAGTATCCTCTGAGCAGCCTGCCAATGCACCGTCTGAGGTTCACTCATGAACCCTGCCAAGAGCCCAACAGCAAAACATAGATCAACCCTGGTGTTGAGAAGCCAAATCAAAGACCCTATCAACTGTCGATAGCGGGAAGCATCCGCCAAAGGAGAAGCTGAGTGGGAAGTGGCCTTCCAGTTCGGATCCATAGGAGTAGAGAGGGCCCGACTATCTTCCATCTCAAAAGACACCAAGAGCTCCTATACATATCTCTATTGGGAGAGAAAGATCCCCCTCTGAGACTGAAAAATCTCATGTCCTAAAAAGAAATGGAGTAGCCCCAAATCCGTCATCTCGAACGTCCGATGTAAAGCTGACTTTGTCTCCTGGACCTGCTGTGCATCATCACCTGTGACAATCAAATCATCAACATATAAAACAAACAGCACACAACCTTCCCCGGAAGTGTGAACATACAGCTGCGGATCGGCCTTGGACCGCCGATATCCCAACTGAGTCTGGAGGAACGAATCAATCTTCTCGTTCCAAGCTCGCGGGGCCTACTTGAGACCATACAGGGCCTTCTTCAACCTGTAGACTTTCCCGTCCGAAGAACCAAAGCCAGGAGGTTGCTCAACGTAGATCTCCTCCTTCAAATCACCATTCAGGAAGGCCGACTTCACATCCAGCTGATAAACAGGCCATCTCCTATGGCCAGCCAAAGCAAGAACAGCTCTAATGGTTGCCATACGAGCTGTAGGGGCAAAGGTGTCATGACAGTCAATCCCTGGGCGCTGGGCAAAACCCTTAGCAACAAGGCGAGCCTTGTGCTTATCCAAAGTACCATCACTGAGATATTTGGTCTTGAAGACCCACTTGACTCCAATCACCTTCTTCTTCGGGGGGCGTGGCACAAGTGACCAAGTGCCATTCCTCTCAATAGCCTCCAACTCAGCTTCCATAGCTTTCTTCCATGGGGCGGACTGTAAAGCCTCCTTCACGGAGGTGGGCTCTCGATCCTGCATAACTCGGGATATCAAACAATAATTGGAGCACACAAGCTCCGAAGAATGCGCCTGGTGCCTCCGTAACCGCCGCGGACCATCCTGCGGTCCCCACTCCTCAGGAACCCCCTCGATCCCTGAATCACGGAGTGTGTCACGGGCCCAGCGAGGAGGAGGCCGAACCTCCCCTCGTCGTTCTCCATCAGTAGAAGACTCTGGAATGTCCACCGGTGGTAACTCCTCAGAAGGAGCCGGTGGAACAGTAGACTCTGTATCAGAAACAGAATCATAATCAAACGGCACAGGCTCCAGTGGAACTGTAGAAGGAGCCAAACTCTCCCCTGGATCTCCAAGAACGGGATGCTCCTCACCCGTTGAAGAAGCCGGAACCTCCACAAACCGCACATCACGGCTAGTATATACATCCCGCTTGACGGGATCATACAGTCGGTAGCCTTGGGACTGGGAGCTGTAGCCAACAAATACCTGTTTGCGGGAAGCCGCTTCGAATTTGTCACGGTGAGCTTTGGGAATGTGAACATAGGCATCACACCCAAAGACCCGAAAGTAAGAAACATCTGGCTTCGACCCAAAATACGCCTCAAAAGGAGTCATCCCTTCCACGGCCGAAGTAGGAGATCGATTAAGAATGTGGACTGCAGTAGCCACAGCCTCGGCCCACAGAACCTAGGGGGTCTGTCGGTGCTCCATCATGGTGCGCGCCATCTCGATCACACTGCGGTTCTTCCGTTCGAGAATACCATTTTCTTGTGGAGTATTCGTATTGGCAAACTCCTGGTGAATTCCTCTATCTGCACAAAACCGAGCAAATTCATTAGAGACAAATTCACCTCCCTTGTCAGATCGCAAGGTCTTCAACTTCCGGCCTGATCGGTTCTCCTCAAAGAGAAGCCAATCCTTGAAGTGTGAGAAAGCTTCTGATTTTAGTGCCAAAAAGTAGGCCCATGTCATCCTGCTATAGTCATCCACGATCAGCATGAAGTACGAGCTCCCACGCAGGGACTCATTCCTCATAGGGCCACATAGATCCGTAGATACTAACTCCATCGGTGAAGTAGACCGCCGCGAAGCGGTGTGGGGAATGGCATTCCTATGCTGCTTCCCCCTTATGCAGGAGACACATGGCTGCTGGCTCACCACTATATCCGGCAACCCTCGAACAAGCTGTCCCCGTGACGCCTTCCGAAGATAGTCATAGTTCAGGTGACCAAACCTAGCATGCCATAATTCAGACTGTGACTGTGAGGTAAGAAGAAGAGTGGAGAGGGCAGTGGAAGACTTCAGTTTGTAAATGCCGTTCTCCTCATATCCAGATGATAGAACCTTCCTCGATTCACGATCAAGGACTCGCACTGTAGAACTGTCAAACTCCACCAAAAGACCAAGGGAACAAATCTTATGGACTGAAAGGAGATGGTACCCCAAGCCTGGTACATGCAAAACCTCTGAAGTATGGGTGCCACCTCGTCCATCCGGAATAAGCTGCATCTTACCCCGACCTGCAATAGAAACTGAAGAGCTGTCTCCAATGAGAACCTGCCCACGCGAAGGTCGCAGCTGGGCAACACCATCTGATGAAGGGGTCATGTGCCGTGAGGCACCACTATCAATAATCCACTCTCGAGATTGGGAAGCCACCATCGCAGCATCAGAAGCATTCGGTGAAGCGTCCTCAATGACAACTAAGTGTAGAAATGCAGCTGATGAGGGTGCAGCCACCGCTCCAGAATCCTTGGTTTCCTTCTTCTTGGTGTCCTTCGAGTCTTTATCAGGGCAATCCTTCTTCCAATGGCCAGTCTTTCCACAAATATGGCATGTGGAGTCTTTGTCCTTGTCCTTCTCCTTGTCCTTCTTGGACTTGTTATCCCCCTTCTTATTCTTTTGGTCCTTCCCCTTCTTCTGAGAGGCTTGACCTGTCAACGCCTCCGTCTTGGAAGCATTCTGTCCCTTTAACTGTTCCTCTTGGTCCAAGACCATAGGAACCAACTCCTCCCAGCAAAGAGTAGACTCTCGCCCCAAAGCAATAAGGGCAGAGTAAAATGTACCGAATCGTGGCGGCAACTGGGACAGGAGTGTAATCGCCATGTCTTCGGAGGAGATCGGCTTCCCCGCATTCTGAACCTGCATCTGTAGCTGCCTTAGCTTGTTAATGTGTTCCCTTAGCGAAGAAGACTTATTGACGGACAAGGTCCGCATCTGAACCTCCAAAGAAACCCTCTTCATCAGGGTCATCCGATTGTACATTTGATCAAGCTCCAGCCATATCTCACGAGCCACCGTCAAGTGCTCGATGTGAGCGATCACGGCTGTAGTGCATGATAAAAAGAGAAAGGATCGAATCCTGGCATTCAGTTTGTCCCAATGAGACTGGGCCCTGGCCAACTCCGCACGAGCATCGGAAGAGAGTTTGGACTCATCTCTTACCGAAGGCCGGTCAATATCTTCCTGTACCAACTCCGCCAAATCATAGGACTCCAGTATGGCCAACATCATAACGCGCCAAATGCGGTAGTTGTCGCCGTCGAGCTTCTGATCTGTAGGAAGAGCCGGTAGAACAGGCACCTTCTGGTCCATAATCGCCTGGAACTCCAAGTCCATCTCTGTAGACATCTTCACCTGCAATGCCTTCTCAAACGCAAAAGCAGCCCCCTCTGACTGAGTAGACTCAGCCTGCTAAGGCTCTTCAGCGTCCCGAAGCTCCTTCACCCGCTCGAGGCGATGAAAAAGCAAAACCTGCACTTTTAGGTTGAAAACTCAAACTTTATCCGCGTCAAACAGCAGTAAACAGCAGCAAATCCACCACCTGTACTCCTTTCCTGTGCGCCCACACTCGTTTCAGCCTTGTTCCAAGGCGCAGCCCTCCTGTCTGCCCTTAAACGCAAAAAACGCAAATTTGTGTCGCAATGGAAACTCCACTTCAGGTTGATTCTGCGCTCAGTCAGCCCTCAAACACTGCTCTGATACCATGTCAGAGTGCAGCGGTGCGGAAGCGTAGGACTGAGAGAGAGAGAACGCAGAGAGAGAAGGGAGAGAAAGAGACAGTGTACACTGAAGATCTGCTGTATAAAGAATGCTGAATACAAAGATATACACGGGCGCAGTGCGCTGGACTGCGTGTCTCCACCTCGACGATGCGACCTGCTGTCCACCTCGAAGTCTGCTGCAGTCTGCACTGTCTGCTGTCTGAAATCTGCGAACAGAAACAGAGATCTGCACGGCACCGGTCTGTAATCTGCGACAGAGAATGATCGGGAAGACTGCTGGAGACCTCAGGTATAAATAGCCGAAATCTGCCCAAAGAATAGGACAGGTCGGCTGCATTAAATGCAGCCGACTGGGCTGCAGGCAGTCGGACTGCCACGTGGCAGTCCGACTGCACAGTCCGACTGTGCAGCCCTGGTGCAGCCCTGGCTATGATCTCTCTAACACTTATGCCTATTATGTTTTTTTTTAATGCTCTTTCTCTCTCTCTCTCTTTGCTCCTCAAGCTTCATTCTCCCATCTGCCCCTTATGCCTATTATGTTTTTTTTTAATGCTCTCTCTCTCTCTCTCTCTCTCTCTCTCTCTCTCTCTCTCTCGGGAATTTGTGCCACTTGGCATACATGTAACAATTTTCCCGTTTAAACCTTCTAGTCTAAAATTCTCCATGATCGGTACAAAATTTGGCCTCGGTACAAACCAGAGAATTAATCCTTGTGCAAAAATGAAGATAATGACGCAAATAGATTTTGGGGTCCAAAAATAGTAACTCCCTAAATTTTAGGGATGGTGACCCCTGCATTCCTCAAGTTGTTCTAAGCAACTTTTAGCATTGTGACCACATCAAAAAGTGTAATGTGGCTCGGTTACGGTGACTTTTATTCCGTGAGCATTCTCACACGTGCATCTTCTGTCTTGGCCAGGCTCATTGTCTTGCACCATCTCTAGTGGCTAAGCACACAGTCCCAAACCACTTGCATTCTATTCTTCAGTGCCCATTCAATATGAAACCGGTCCTAAGGCTCAAACAAACCATTAGTCCAATTTGTCCCAATGGCTGCCTCTTTTTGCCATGTAAAGATCCCGGCTTATTCCAAGAGAACTGTGGAGGTAAGAAGCAACAGCAACAAAAGAAAAGAAAAATAAAATATTTATATAAGTAAATAAGAAAAGCAACTGTAAAAAGTATCACCACCTGGTGATAGATACTCTAGATTTGTTCCAATATAAGTACTTGGTATCTTTACGTAGAGCTTGGTTCATTTGAGTCAATGGGAGACTCTCTTATGTTTTATTAGTTTATGCATATATAGTCACTATAGAAGTTTATGACTATGGGCTGATTTGCCTTTGATTTGGGCAGCTTGTACTGCTTATTGTCAATGGGTTGTCAATGGTGGATATATGCTTGGCATGCATTGTGGTATACATATATGTACATGACACCTTGGATGCTTTGACGGTCTTTGGTACTCCGTAGTTTATGCTACGTCACTAGTTGCATTGTTCAATCGTGTTACTACCCGGATTTTCTTGACAAGAAGCTTATTCTTTTGAATGTTTGCCCACAGCTACATGCTGATTTACTGCAATTTTATGGATCGCCATGCTGAAAATCAAGTTTGAGCAGTTCTTTTGAGAGCAAACACATCTATTAAGCACTCTATTACTTTTTCCTTGTGGACGGCACTATATTGGCTCGGTCTTCCTCCTACTACACTCTTTTTGGCTTGGTTTTGGGGCTGATTTATTGGCCATACTCCCCTTTTTTGGCAAACATAATGTTAGTTGCTTCAAATGCCTCCAATGACAGTGTGCTATCTTCAACATAGAGAAGTTCAAATGGTAATAACTTCTAATATTAGAAGACTCAAATTTAGCAAGTATTGGTGAAAAAGAAGCAAGTCAAATTATTGAAATTAGAGGCCACTAAGCCAAAACTTTATGATGCAAAGGAATGGGAAGAGCTTGATGATCTATGTAATTCTACCATCATTTTGTCATTATTAAAGTAGGTATACTTCAATGTCATTCAGATTGAGGATAGTACTTATGCATTATGAAAAAATATTTGTGATCTCTATAATAAGTAGAGTCTTGCAACTCAACACTATTGGCTTGAGAAACTCATAGACCTCCAATGTAGAAAGGGGCGTCTATCTTCTCATTTAAATGAGTTTCATTTCATTTTCAGTCAGCTTACTTCCTAGGGTCTTAAGTTTGATGAGAATGTTAAGTCTCTTTTCTTGCTTATCACATTGCTTGAGTCTTGGGATACATTTCGCACTACTATGAGTACAAACCCTCTTGAAGGTGGCTTTTAGCTCAAGGATGTAGACGGTGCTTTGCTTACTAAGGAAGTAAAAAAGAAGAATGTTGATACATCCCATACTTCTCATACACTTACACTGAGAGGCAGACAAGATGATAATGAAAATAATAATTGTAATAGAGACTCACACCCCAACCAGGGGCAAGTCTAAGTCTCATGGCACTTACACAATAAGTTTTGTGGTCCTAAGTCCTCTCTTACTTGTCACTATTATGGGCAGCAAGGCCACATAAGGCCATAGTGCCATGAGATACACAATGGTAGACACAAAAAAGGCAAAGGAAAGCACAGGATAATGCTAAATCTTCTTATGATCGCAGCATTGTTCTTAAGTTCAGTGTCAAGAGAGAAGAGAAAAATGCCTACAACTCAAATGATTACATACTTGCTGCTTCATCACTTGATGTTACTCAATTGACCAATGCTCCTCTTCTTACTCTCAATGTTGGCTTCTTGAATTAGAGGCTTCATTTCATGTTACCCTGCATCATCATTGATTTTATACCTACCATACTATCACAAGTTTGGTTAGACTGAGAGATGACACTGCATTGGATTTTATTGGTATAGGTGATGTGAGATTGCAGTTTGGTATCGGTGCTCCATTTGTCCTTCATGATATATGTCATATCTCAACTTTGACTAAATGCCTTATCTCCACTAGACAGTTGGATGATGACGAGTATCATGTCTCTTTTGGTGATTTTGCATGGAAGATTACTCGTAGAAATCTTATTTTTGCTCGAGATGCCAAGGTTGCCAATCTCTATCCTTTGCTTCTATCTGGATCTGTTGATTAGGTCTCCATCGTGACTAATCTTACTCATGTATCTCTTTGGCTGATATTACTGTCTTGGGCATGTCTCTTACGGAAATGAAAGTACTTACTCGTTTTTAGTATTTGCTATCTCTTGACTACTCATGTTTTGACTCTTGTGATCATTGTTTAAATGGAATGTAAAATCATAACTCTCATAAAAAGTCTAGTTCTACACATGTGGGTGAGTTGTTGGCTCTTGTTCATTTAGATGCTTGTGGTCCCTTGCCCTGTCAATCATTAGGTGGTACTAACTCAACTAGGCTTACCATAGTACTTTTAAACCAAGGCACTTATTATTGCAATCCACTACTCTTAGTGGTAAAGTTACAAAGGAGGTATAGTCTAGTAAATCTCCCTCATATGTACACTTGTGTGTCTTTGGATGTGAGGCTTTCTACCATATTTCCAAAGAAAAATCTACTAAGTTGGATCCAAAGCCTGCTTGGAAGGTTATCCGCAATCATGATGTTGTGTTTTACGAGAATAAGATGCATGAGCAACCTAAGTGGATGGTTGAGGTACACCAAGTGATCTTTTAGGAGGAGCTTCCTGTTACAATACAATTAACCCAAGTTTGACAACGTGCTGTAGCTGATGCCATAGTGGCCCAAGATCCGCCTATTGTGTAAACCATGATGTTGGACAAAGAGAATAAGCCATACAAAACCCATAGCTAGTCTTGAGATGCTCTACTATGTTGGGTGTAAAGGCCCTTTATGCATCTCCCGTGTATATATAACTTCACACACGTGAACTCACCCTAGCGGGTTACGTGTACTGTACCCTAAGTATAAATACATTCTTTTATTCTTTGTGTGTACCATATTGGTACACACCTATCCGTCGACTCACTCTCACACCATCTCACTGTTCAACACTGTTCAGTTCAGTACTATTAAGCACCTCGACTGATGTGTCTACCCTCTCTCTCTGCTTCCGCTTCTACTCTACAAATTGGTATCAAAGCAGGATAGTCCAAGCAGCTAGTCGTGACAGGTAGCTGTAATAACATCTCTTGGAGACGAGTTGATAGACTAACGAGCGCTAGGTTTGTTGCAGAGGCGACCGTAATACTGCAAGCGTAACAACCAGCACGGGCTACTGGGAACAAGTCAAGCAAACCGACAAAGGCAATGTGTATAGCAGGCGACTAGTCAACGGGCAGACGACCAGCACACAGGGGAAACAAATAGTCAACGGGGTCCAATAAGGCAACGCGACGGACTGAAAGTCCCACGATCTGCACGCGACGTGGCTCCACTGTCAAACAGGCAAGTCAATGGCCCTTTTTTTTTTAAAAAAACAGAAATGTTCACTTCATTTTATTTCCTTCTCTCGTCGCAGGTGTTCACGCAAGCAAGCACAGAGCACAAATCTATCCAAATTTGCTCCTTAAAATTTGGGGCTTTTTCCAGTTTTGGTGTCAACCACATGTTTTAGTGATTCTTGACCCATAAATTGCAGACATTGAGTGCACGGATCTCAGAAATTTTGGGGATTTTTAGATGCAAGTGAAATTTTTGCTTGTTTAAGCCAATTTATTGGAAATTGTGTACTCTTGGACCTCGAAAATTGGGGCTTTTGCAGAATTCGTAAAATTTCTGCAACATTAGCCCGTACTTGATGCTCGGGAAGATGTATTAATGCAATTGGAGCAGATTCATAGCAAAAATTTTGGGGCTTTTCACATTGATATATTTTGAGTCGATTTGAGACTGAACAGTGAAATTTGCAGCAGATTCACTCCTGAATGGGAGTTTTTTGAGTTTGGATGCTTCAAATGTTGAAAAAGGACAGCTTCTCTTGGTATTGGCTGAAAGCATTCAGCCCCTTATTGCAGTTGTGTATTGCTGAAGATGCCAGGCAGTGCATCTACATCTCACACAAAGAACCTATTTGAGATTCGTAAATTCGATGGCAATGGTTTTGATCTTTGGAAAGATCGTATACAAGGTATACTCTTTCTAAAGGATTGTGATGATGCTTTAGCAGAACATAAACCTGTTGCTTTGTCAGATGAAGATTGGGCTAAAATGAATAAAAAAGCCATTACTTACATTAAAATGGCCGTCATAGATGATATCTCAGTTGATATAAAGGCGCTTGATACTACCTATGTAGTTTGGGGGTCAAGGCTACTTATGAAAATACAACTCCTGTTAATCAGGTGCATCTCATGTGGAAGTTAGTCAACTTGAAGCTTCATGAGTCTAAGCCTACCTCAGAGCATTTGAATGCTTTCATTGGTATTTTGAGTAAGTTACATGATGCAAATTTGCCAAATTTTGATCCTAAATTGAGGGCTATCTTCTTGCTCATTACCTTGCCCGACTCATGGGAAGCATTGGTTGTGTCATTGAGCAATAACCCCAACTTGACATTTGATGGTGTGCGTGGTTCTATACTAAATGAAGAGATTAGATGCAAGGCAAGTAGGAAAAACAGTGGATCAGCCTACAATGTAAGAGAAAGAACTGCAAAAAGATCTAATGCTCCAAATAAAAACAAAAAACGCAGCAAAAGCAAGGAAAAACAACAGGATGTAACTTGTTATCAATGTGGTCGCTAAGGGGATAAAAAGCCTAATTGCAGGTACTTTAAAAAGGAACAAGAATGCAAGAAGTAGGCTAATGCAAAAGGAAAAAAGAAGGACAAGGATGGCAGCTCTACCCCTAAAGAGACAGAAAAAGAAAATGTTTTATCTAGTAGTGTTATTGAGGAAATAGAAGAGGGTAAAGATGTTGATTTAATGCTTGAATTTTTAGATCCCACTCTCATGGAGCCTCTAGGAAGGCATGTATCTTGGATTTAGTCCATTTTGATGTATGTACCATGCCAATAAAAACTCATAGTGATTTCCGTTATTTTGTGTTTTTTATTGATGACCATTCTAGAAAACTATGGGTTTACTTGCTTAAGCAGAAAAATGAAACATTGGATGCTTTTAAAAAGTTTTATGCATTGGTTAGTACTCAAAAGGGCTTAAAATTAAAATGCACAAAAACAGATAGCAAGGGAGAGTATGTATCTAAACAATTCAATAAGTATTGTAATGTCAATGGGATTAAACGAGAGCTTACAGCTCCTTACAATCCATCATCTAATGGTATGGCTGAACGAATGAATTGGACGTTATGTGAGAAGATTCGGTGCATGTTGTCCATAGCTAATCTCTCCCAATCGTTTTGAGGAGAGGCACTTAAAACCGCGGTGTATATTTGCAACCGATCTCCACATCGTGCACTTGAAAGTGGCATCCCTCAAGAGGTTTGGTCTAGCAAACCTGCTTCATATGACCACTTAAGGGTTCTTGGCGGTGAATGCTATGTGCATTTACCTGTTGATATCAGAACCAAACTTAACATGAAATCTCATAGAGACATCTTCATGGGTTATGGAGATGAAGGTGAAATGGGCTATAGAGTTTGGATTCCAAGCATGAAGAAGGTGCTACGCAACCAAGATGTGGTATTTAATAAGTCAAAGCTGCTGAAAAATGTCACCTCTTATGACTCAGACAAAAAGAAAGTTAACATTCAGCATGATCAATTACTTCAGCAGCCATCAGCCACTAAAAATTCAGCTCCTTTTGATGCTGATTATGACAATCAGCGTATCATTATTAAGCCAAATGAAAATGGGCAGCAAGGGGATGTTGAACATCAACTTGAGCACCAAGATCAGAATGCTGAAAATGAATTACAGCAGCTTGAAATTGTATTATAGCAACTTGAATATGCAGTTCAGCACCCAAACAATGAGGTCATTGACATTCCCTTGGGTATGGATCCATTACCCGATAACACACATCATTGGGTGAGAAGGTCTACACATGTTAGTACAAAGATTTGATCCTTCTTTGGATAGCATTTTGCTCACAAATGAAGGTGAGCCTCTTATGTATAAAGAGGCCTTATCAAGTGAATTAAAGAAAAGGTGGGAGCTAGCTATGCGGGAAGAAATGAAGTCATTGTATCATAATGATACTTGGGATTTCGTTACATTGCCCAAGGATGGAAAAGCCATTCCTAACAAATGGATCTATAAAATCAAATATGTGGATAGCAAACTCAAATACAAAGCTAGACTTGTGGCTAAGGGCTATACACAAAAGGAGGGCATTGATTTTCAGGAAGTGTTTTCTCTTATTGTCAAAATGGCCACTCTTCGAGTGTTATTTGCCATTGTAGCGTCTATGGATCTTGAACTTGATTAGATGGATATTAGAATTGCATTTCTGCATGGTGATCTGGAAGAAGAGTTGTACATGAAACAGCCCGAAGGCTTTGTTATACAAGGAAAGGAGCATTTGGTATGTAAGCTTAAGAGAAGCTTGTATGGTTTGAAACAAGCTCCTAGACAATGGTATAAAAAGTTTGATGCCTTCATGCTCTCACATGGATTTAAAAGGAGTAGTGCAGATCATTGCTTATATATTAAGAAGGCTGATGTTGGAAACCTTATTATACTTGTGCTTTATGTGGATGATATGCTTATTGTTAGTAAGCATAAAAGCCAAATTAATGCATTGAAAAGGCAGCTAAAGATATTTTGGGCATGTGTGGAACAGGAGATAGAGAGCAACAGCTCTTATTTCCCTCACAAGAAAAGTACATCAGCAAAGTGCTTGATCGTTTTTCTATGGCTGATGCTAAGCCTCTTGATGTACCTTTTCCACCTTATCTTAAGCTTAGCAAAGCGGATTGCCCAAAAGGTGATAAGGCAACTAGTACTATAAAGGGTGTTTCTTATGCTTCAGCTTGTGGTTCACTCGTGTATGCTATGGTTGCTACTAGACCTGACATTGCTTATGCAGTGGGAGTTGTAAGCAGATTCATGTCAAATCATGGCAAAGCACATTGGGAAGCAGTGAAATGTATCTTACCATACCTTAAGGGTGCACAAAGAAAATGTATTTGCTATGGCAAGGGTACGTTAGACCTACAAGGGTATTGTGATGCAGACATGGCAGGTGACTTGGATACTCGCAAGTCTACTAGCGGGTACATCTGTACCTTGATTGGTTGGGCAATTTCTTGGTGCTCTAGATTGCAAAAAATAGTAGCAATCTCTACCACTGAGGATGCGGTTTGGCTTGGTCGTTTGGTCAAGGATTTTGCAAAACACATGTACTTGGATGTGATAGCCAATGCGCTGTATGCCTAGCTAAGAATGCCATGTTTCATGCACGTACCAAACATATTGATGTTCGGTATCATTTTATCGTATAGGTTCTAGATGATGGTCTAGTCCCCCTAACTAAGATCAAATCACAAGATAACCCTGTAGATGTTCTCACTAAAAGTCTTGCAAAGGCTCAGCATGAGCATTACATGAGACTTGTGGGGGTTGGTTAAAGGTTCGCTTAGGACCTTTAAGTGGAAGGTTATTAGGTGTAAAGGCCCTTTACGCATCTCCCATGTATACATTACTTCACACACGTAAACTCACCCTAGCAGGTATAAGTATACCATACCCTAAGTATAAATACATTATTTTATTCTGTGTGTATCACACTAGTACACACCTATCTATCGACTCACTCTCACACCATCTCATTGTTCAACACTGTTCAATTTAGTACTATTGAGCACCTTAACTAATGTGCCTGCTCTCTCTCTCTCTCTCTCTCTCTGTGTGCTTCCGCTTCTACTCTACATACTAGAGTCTCACGTCATCCTAATTGTTTTGAGCTCTGTATGCATTATATGACGGTGATAAATTCTAGTAAGCCTCTTACTTATGAGGAGACTAAGTGTGAAAGTAATAGTCATGCTTAGGAGAGGGCCATGCACTGTAAGTATGATTCACTGTAGAAAAACCGTACATGGAATTTGGTTCCTTTGCTGAATGAGAAACATGTATTGCCATGCAAGTGGGTGTACAAGTTTAAGAGTACCCTCTCATTGCCCTAAGCTAGCATATAAGGCCAAACTGGTTACTCAGGGCTTTAAGCAACTGAAGTGAGTTGATTTTGATGAGACATTCTCTCCTATGGTCAAGATGACTACCCTATGCTTGTTATTGGCCTTGGTTGCATAGATGGATTTGGACTTGTACCACATAGATGTGAAAACACGTTTTCTTCATGGAGACTTACACGAGGATATTTATACGCAACAGCCTAAGGGGTTTGAGAAAAAGGGCAGGCAATCTCTAGTGTGCAAGTTGAGAAAGAGACTTTATGGACTTAAGCAAACACTTAAGGAATGGTATCATAAGTTTAACGCCTTGATGCATTCAAAGGGTTGCTCCTGTAGTGATATGGATCCATGTCTTTATACGAAGAAGGCTCCTGATAATAGGCTTATAATTTTGAAGCTCTATATTGATGACATGCTGATTGCTAGGAGTATTGAGTGCTCATAATGAGTTTGATGCTTTGAAGACTCGGCTCAAGAAGAACTTTGAGATAAAGGACATGGGATATGTCTCTCATATACTTGGTATGCGCACTACGCATGATCACTCTAAAAGGCTACTCTACTTGTCCATAGAAGAAGTACATTCATAAAGTCTTTGAGCAATTCTATATGCAAGTTTTATCAGCTTTTCATTATCTTCTCATACGGAGGTCAGTCAGATAAATTGTCCCTAGTAAGATGATGAGAAGGCCAAGATAGCCAAGATCTTGTATGCATCCGCAGTGGGCATCTTAATGTATACCATGATAGCCACACAACCTAACATAGTATTTGCAGTGGGAGTTATGGCACGTTATATGAGGACACTTGGTATGCAACATTGGGATACCGTGAAGGGTATCATGAGATACCTTAAGGGCACTGGAAATGTGTGCATTTGTTATGGTGGCCAGAATACAAGAGTTATGGGCTACATAGACTCTAATTATGCAAGATATGTAGATAGTAGGAAGTCCACCTTTGTCTATGTCTTCACCTTTGTTGGAGATGTTGTTTCTTAGATGTCCACGATGCTGAAATGCACAACCTTGTCTACTACCAAGACTGAGTACAAGGCATCCATTCAAGCTTACAAGGAGGCCCAATGGTTAGGCCATTTGGCAACAAACTGTGGTATGACTATGACTCCTACATTGCATTCGGTTTCTATGAGTACCATTTAGTTCACACCTAATCCGGTCATTCATGCAAAGAATAGATACATTGAGGTCCATTATCACTTCATCAAAGAAATTGTTGAGGACAAGCAAATAGAGCTTATCAAAATCTCGACTGACAAGAATCCTCCAGATTTGCTCACTAAAAGTCTCCCAATGGAACGTTTTGCCTTTCTTAGAAAGATGATGGATGCAGGATGAGATAATGTCTATTCCTCACCCTATCATTCACTTTTTTCTTGTTTTCTCCACACTCAAGCACATTCACCTTTAAATGGGAGGTTGTTGGGGATTAAAGGCCACTTATGTCTAAATACCTACATTTACTAAATTTACCGCCCGCACAATTGTATAGTGCAAGTGGCAGTTGTCCGTTACTATCACTTTATTCTTTATTCTTTACATAACAATAGAATAAGGAAAGGCAGGTCACACATTGTAACTATCAGATTCTACATACTGTCTTGCTCTCTCTTACTTGAACCTCCATAGCTCTTGCTTCTGCTTGTGTTTCCACTCTTGCCCCACCTTTCACAAAAGCCATGTGTGAGCTTGGACATAGGTTGGATCTAGCCCCATCATCCATCTATCTTTAACTCAATCAAAGTTCTTCTAGTCAATCTTAAGCTCTTTACCTATCATCTTTCTAGAGTGCCTTCTAAGCTTCACAATGAAAGCGCATAGGTGGATAGAGCTATCTTTGTATCAATCTATCTGGAGTTAAAGAAATTTTGTATTTTCACTTATTTGCTATGTGCTCTCTATTCCTTGCTCAAATTCTATATGCTACGCTGTGTAATTTTTATGTTTGTGAGTTCTGTGTCTACGTTTGCCATACACACTCCTGTGTTCCTCTCTGCAAACCCTATTATTTCTTATTTTTGGTGTGCAAAACATGAAAAAATGATAAAAGTTAGGTGAACAAGTCATGTTGCAAAATGCTTTCTCAAAAGGCATGTGAAGGATGCAAAACCTACAAAGAAAATTTACGAAAAGTTGAGTAAAAGTTGCTGCATGTTTGTACCCGAGCCATATTAAAAGTCGTGAACCGTGTGAATGCCTTTGTCAAGACTTCATCATTTACTTCATTCCCCAAGTCTCCGCAAAATAAACGATAATCATCTAATAAAGAACCCACTTGTCAGCAGCAGAGAAAAAGTTTGAAGCTGCTAAAAATGGCATGGATTCAGTATAAAAAACACACAAAGTGGTATATCAATAAAGAAAAGGTACAAACAATGTTGTGAGGTCTAAAAGCATGCACAATCTATTATGCAAAACAAGCACAGATAATTCAATAAGGATGGCACTGATCCTGTTGGGGATACCAGATGTCAACTCTGTTGTAACTATGTTCAGCAGCACACCAGATTCATTATATGCTTGATTGCAATTCCTAGTTTTGCAACTATACATAGTTATGAGCACTGATGCAATCTTAACACTTGTTTTGGGAGAAAAATTATGATGTATTTCCAAAGCTTACAATGGATACAAACGATAATAAAGGCAAGTCCAGAAAACCCTGCCATCACCAATATGTTACTCTAAAGTGCAAAAGGCTTCATCTTACTTTCAGGCCAATCAGCAAGGGTGGGGTCTTCCCAACTCTGCCCTGCTGCTTTACGAGGTATGGCTTTTTTCTTGGCCTCTGCCTTGTGTTCATTATCTCCACTGGCAAGAGCTGCTTTCACACTTTCAATAGCTTCAGGTGTGATTGTTTGAGCATCTTTCTGAAATAACTGCTGAGCCTGCCAAGATTGTCCTGAAAATCAACTTAATTTTCACAGATTTGATTGGCTTTATGACTACTTATACTACCCTGGAACAAATTAATTGAAAGCAAGCTAGTGGGCAGGCAAGAATATCACACCAAAATGTTTTCCCAATCTGGAGGAATTGTTTGATGTGTAATTTCAAACATCCATTAAAGAAACAAACAAGGAGAAACAAAAAAGATGTAACACACTGTAAGGACATATTGTGAGATAATTATTTCCCAACATATAATAACAGTAGGACCCTTCAATGTTTGACAAAACTTTGGACCGGCAAACAAGTGGAGATGCCTACAAGCCCCTACTCTTAGCAACCTCTCACAATCCCATGACAGTGTGGTATGAAAACAAAGACAAATCCACCTGCTCTAGGAGTTCACACCTCCACATTATACCTCCAAAGGGGGAGCTACTATCTCCACGAACAAAACAAAGCTAAGGGTCGACCATCTGCCTTGCAACTGTGGGTCACCAGAGAACATGCCAATCAAAGAAAACTTGTAGCCTCAGGCTTTGACCTCTCTACTGCTTCTTTGAGCTAAGATGGCTCCATGTGTATGTGTTATATAATGAATTCAAGCAAAATTCAAGGAGTGTTTTAGGAATTTTTATTAAAAAGAAGGGGTAAATTGCAAATTCTTATCATGTTGAGGGGTACTTTGGGAAATTTTGAAACTTCAGGGTATTTTGAGAATTTCTACAAAAAGTAGTGGTTAGGAAAATAACGCTAAATTTCTGGAAAGAATATGGCTTCCATAAAACATAGATCAAATATTGCTTTTTCTGAAAGTAAAATACAGGTGTGGCTGATTATATTACTCAATATCAAACAAGGAAGTACATGGGCTCAACAATATATTGGGAAACAGAAAATGTCCTTCACATTCATGCAAGGTCACTTGCATGGCCTGAAACCACTGCATTGCAAAGAAGAGGCTTCCAATACCAACATTCTAGCTAACTGCTTACCATACCTGCACACTTAGCTTCGAATGTAGCTTTCAATCTGAGGGTCACTGCTTGCCTCATCTTCATTGATTGTTGGAAATCCATTTGCCAAACCTTCAAGAATGAAGGAGTGCACTCCTGCTAGAAATGGCTTTGAGGAACTGAGAGATTGAGACCAGGACTAGCAAGAAAACAAAAGTGAAATTTGTTTTGGCCTTAGTTCACCTTGAAGGACTGAAAATTGGATTGAGCAGCGATGAGCCTGATTGCTATAGCAGCACACAATAACAGTGCTTGTGAACAGCTCAAGCAGTAGCCGTAAACAACCAGAACAGGTTCCAGTCAATGCAGCACCACATAACAAAAACAACACAATTATGGGTGGAGGCCGGTTCCGTTTGTCAATAGTGGATTAGAGTAACTGAAAAACTGAAACCTCCTTGAGTCTCCAAGTTAGGATGCTGAGTAGCCGTTTGCCAGATCTCAACAACAAAATTAAGAACAAATAAAAGAATCTGAAGAAGAGATCCCACTGTAGTCTACTTTGCATCCAAAAAAACCCATCAAATCCTGACCAGTTTCACAAGTCTGAGCACATATACAGAGTAGTGAAATTTGTCCTAATTCACCTTGAACAACTGAAAATTGCACTGAACAGCAAGGATTCGGATTGCTATAGCAGCACACGCTAACACTGCTTGTGAACAGCTCAAGCATCAGCCACAAACCACCAGAGCAAGTTCCAGTCAATGCAGCACCACATAACAAAAACAATGCAATTAGGGGCAGAGGCCTATTCCATTTTCCAGTAGTGGATTAGAGAATGAGGCCTCCTTGAGTCTCTTAATTAGGATGTTAATTGGCTCTTTGCCGAATCTCAACAATGCAAATTAGAACAATTCAAGAGAATCTAATGAAGAGATCCTAGTGCAGTCTACTTTGCATCAAAGAAAATTCTGAATCCTAGCCAAACTCTTCCTAGTCTGATGTCTAACCACAAGGGGTATATATTGTAGCAAGAAGCCCTAAATAGCCTTGATTCAGTATATTCATCGAGAGAGAGAGAGAGAGAGAGAGAGAGAGAAAGAGACTTTTCTGAGAGAGAGAGAGAGAGAGAAGAGAGGTCGATGGAGCGCGCCCCGTCGCCTGTGCGCGCCGTTGCCTGCAAGCCCCGTCGCGCACCGTCGTCCGAGTGCCCCGTCGTCTGAGTGCCCCGTCGCCTGCGCGCCCCGTCACCTGAGTGCCCCGTCGCCTGCACGCCCCGTCGCCACGTAGCCTCGTCCTGTCCCTGCCCTCGCCTGACCTGCGCACCGTCGACGCTTGGAGCGTGCCCGTCTGTCCCGCCCCTGCTTGCCTGTGCCTGTCGGCTCCGGCTCGCCTGACGACCGCCCACCTGCGCTGCCTATGCTCGTTTCCTCTGCGTCACTGTGGCTGTGGCCCCGTCGACGCCTGAGAGACGCTGCCCTCGCCAGTCAGCCCCCATGGTGGTCGCCCCAGACTTTTAACGCCTGCAACCTGTTCGTGTGACGTCCTGAGGGTCGTCCTCCGCCGTGTGCGAAACCAGCTTACAGGGGTGCAGATTTCTCACTCAACCGACAGTGATCTGCACTGTGCATCAGTCCTCCTTCGAGATCTGCTCGTCATACAAGATGGCTAGTTTGGATCTGGATAGTCCCCAATATAATGACTATGTGTCTCTTTTGAATCCTCACATCAAACACAAGCAATTAGATCACTGCCATAATCAAGCCCACTGCCAAAGCCACTAAGGCTTTGCACTATCATAATTATCCTACATTAACATCTAATTAAGCCTCCTTAAAACAGCCCCAAAAGAGCAATACCATATAATCTTGGACATTGGATACCTTGTTGGCCCCAAAACCGGTACCCCTTTTGGTATTTCTTTAACTTAATTGAAGAAGAAGAAGATGTACAATGGGATTCTCCCAATCCCTTTCGGTATTCCAACTCCCCTTGCTGCCCAAAATGACCAGCAAGTCTTCAATCTGATTTGCCCCTTGATTTGGGCAGTCAATTGGCCTTCACATGCTTTCATGGAGATGGAAAATGCCCCAAATTCATTGATTTGCTAGTCCCTCCACCTGAATTTGACTGAAAACAGCTTCAGCCTTGTTGAATCCAAGTCTTGGAGCTTTCAATTTCTGGCACACTTCCTAAGGCTACTGCTAAACCCTAATTTCTATTGCAGATTAGGGTTTACAACAAAGAAATCTGAAATTTCTCAACCTCTGGTAATCTCAATGTTGTAATCTTCAGAGCAAGCCTGTAGAAAGGCTAGGGCAGACTTTCTTCACGAAGAATTGAAGAAAATCACTCATTTACTTTTGTTCCCCTGTCTCAACAGCATATAGATGCTGTCACCTGCTGTTGATTGGTTTTCTCTTACCCCTAGCTCCCTCAAAAGGTCCTCCAATGGCTGCAAATCAGACCAACAGCATCTCCTCCCTCTCTCTTGCAGACTGAATGCACTAAAATACCTCTCTCCAGCCTCAAAGACGTTTTCCAGTTTTGCATGGGCATTTTTGACAAGTGGCAGTCTTTCCAAATGGTTTTTCCAACATTATCCATAATTAAATATTAATTTTCAATCTTTAAATACTAAAAATTAATATAATATTTACTTTGATGCCCTAAAAAATAATCTGACCAGCCAATAATTAAATTTGCTAAACAACTTCCATTTCCAAGTGTCTCTACACCATCTTTGACCATTAGATTGGCGTTAGGTACTATTAAACGCCACTTCTCTAATGTTACCAACTGATACTGATGGCCAAATGAATGACCTAGGCCAACAATTGGCACCAAATACCACCAAGTACCTATGCGTCATAACTTATAGCAACTTTTGCCTTTGACATTCCATGATTTTCTCAGGTCCCGAGCTCGTAAATTTACTCTAACCTCAGTCATACTCACATATGTGACATTAACTTAACCGTGTGATTAAAAATTAATTCACCTGTTAAGTAAGGTTTCTAAAATACATGTCCTCATGACACTGTATCTATATGCTTCTTTGATTATAAGGAGACACAAAGATCCAAGGAGCTAGAACCACATCCAAAAATTCAAGATTTGGTGAAAAGAAGGGCTAAAGTACGAGAAGTGGTGGTCTTTGAAGATCTCCTTACTAAGAGGGCTCTTGAGACAAATTGTATTATTGCTGTGAAGGCTTACCTTAGCATAAAAGCTATCAATGTTATTGATACACCGAAGTCCATGAAAGCTAACGCATTACCTGTTGGGAATAAAGGGTCCTCGTGCCTTTTATATGTATAGGGGTGTGAACACACCCTTAGAACATTGTACTTTCATATATATATCTATCTAAAAACCTAAAAAGGTACACACTCGATTTTACCCATAAGTCATGCTCACTCTTACTCACTCACACACACACACACTCTCTCTCTCTGCTGCTAGCAAGCACTACGTGTCTCGATCTCCGCACCCTCTAAGCTCTACAAACTACACACTTTCCGAGGTAGGCAATAGTCAATAGGTTAGCCTTGACCAGACAGTCAGGCGACGAGATCTGCATCGACTACAAGTCAGCGAGCAATTGACGGGCTGGGCGAGCAGACAACTGCCTAACGACTAGTTGACAGGCTAACGAGCAGTTGACAGATTAGGCGAACAAGCGACTTCCTTAATGAGCAGTTGACGGGACGACGAGCGTGCAACGAGCTGGTCGAGCAAGCAACAATCTAGCAAGCAGGCAACGAGCTGGATAAGTCAGTCGCGGGACTAGCGGCGACTTCATGGCCTAGCAAGCAGGCGACGAGCTAAATAGGTCAGTCGTTGGACCTACGGGTGACTTCACAGCACGCGATGGGACGAGCGGGCGACACAAATTTCACGGCGAGCAACTTCATGCTAGCACAACCAGACCTGACCTAACAAGTCAATGTCAGACGTGACATTTTTTTCTCTTTTTGTCATTTTTCTCAAAAATTCTCAAAATTTTTTTCTTCTTCCCTTGCCAAAAGGTCAAATTTGTGCAATTTTGGCCCAAAAATTTGAGGCCTTTCCAAATTTAGTGATGTTCATGCGAAATTGAGGCATTTACGTTAGAAATTGCAAACATTGTGTGTGTT
The DNA here is from genome assembly GCF_053477565.2 of Lygodium microphyllum. Classification (NCBI taxonomy): domain Eukaryota; kingdom Viridiplantae; phylum Streptophyta; class Polypodiopsida; order Schizaeales; family Lygodiaceae; genus Lygodium; species Lygodium microphyllum. The sequence continues at coordinate 90,357,208 of NC_141159.1, read as the reverse complement.
TAAATTGGGATTTTACCAAATTTATTGAAATTTTGCTCATTTGAGTGAAATTTCTCAACATTGGACCCATAAAATTTCGAGCTTTTACTGTATTAGTGAAATTCTGTTCAGCTGAGTCAAATTGGCAGACATTGGTGTACATTTGGACCCGAGAAATTTAGGGCTTTTCAAAACCTTGTGAAATTTTGCTAGCTTTGCCCATTTTATGTTTTCGGGAACATGTATTAATGCAATTTGGATACCTAGCACCCGGAAAATTTGGGCGTTTTGCTAAAATTGCTCTATTTCGGTAAAATTGGCCCGTTCTATGCATGATAGAGACAATGCAAATGTATGGTTGATACTTTGAGCACCAAAATTTTGGGGGTTTTGACCATGCAAGTCAAATTTTATGCTCGTGGGTACATATACAACAGAAATTGCAGCTAAAATTTGGGACTTCTCATGTAATGTGATGTATTTGCCCTTGGAACAACTATAATCAAATGTGGAATGCTGTAGCACATGGTTTGGTGCTTCTGAAAATTTACTTACAGATCTGAAATTTCTGCTTCTACCTGGTCATTTATTGCTGGTTGGTACTTATTTGTACCTTGGTCACTTGTGTGACAGTTTGGGCCTGCATTTGCTGATTTTTTTGTCACATTTGAGCTGAAAATCATGGCTCGCAGCAATGACAGCAGTAATCTCATGCACATTAAGAAGCTTGAAGGAGCACATAACTTTGTTGTCTGGCACAAACAGTGCTGCAATATCCTATTGCAGAAGACGCATCTAAAGCCGATTAAGACCTAAGGGGCAAAGCCCGTAAACATTGAACAGGAAGATTGGGATGAGTTAAATGAGCTTGCATGCTCAACCATTGAGCTATCGATTTCAGATGCCTTGTTTTCTAACATTCAAGGTTTGGATTCTGCAAATGCTATTTGGACTCAACTGGAAGAACTCTATGCACAGAAGAGTGCCGGAAGCAAAGTGTATTGGCTGAAAAAGCTTATGGATTTGCGTATGAAAGAGGGTACGGCAATGTCTACTCACCTGAGTGAGTTTAACTCCATTTTCAGCCAACTGGTTGCCTTGAAGTTCTTTTGGGGGGGGGTAGAGAGTTCCCCAAGAAGCATGGTCGGGCAAGCCACCTTCGTATGCACACTTGAAAGTGTTTGGCTGCAAAGCATTTGTGCACATTTGTGAAAAAAAACGCAGCAACTTGAGCCAAAGTCCTGTAAATGCATTTTCCTAGGATATGGTGACGAGGGTGAAATGGGGTATGGATTATGGGATCCCGAGAAAAGGAAAGTAGTACGCAACAATGATGTTATCTTCTGGAAAGAACACATGCATAAACAACCCGAGAAGGCTAAGGAGATCCGTAGGGTTGTATTCCAGGAAGAAATACCTTTTGGACAACAAAATGTACCCGTTGTACAGTAGCAAATATCTCCTGCAAATGCAGCAAATAATGCTAGAAATGATCAGCCAACTATTGCCCATAATGATGGGCCACTGGATATGCAGGAACAGCCAGGACAGCAAGCTGTTAATGCTGATTTGCAAGCTGAAATGCCAGGACAACAAGCTGAAAATGCTCAACAGCCAGTAAACAATGATCATTGGGTTAGGAGATCATCTAGAGCTAATAGACAACCTGATAGATTCATTCTTGGTGCAAACAATGTGGCTGATTATGTCAAGTTGACATACTGTGGTGAACCGTCTTGCTTCAAGGAAGCAATGGACAAACAGGACAGCAAGAAATGGTATAAAGCCATGTTGTCAAAAATGGAATCTCTTAAAACAAATGGCACTTGGGACTTGGTGCAGTTGCCTCAAGGGCAGAAAACACTTCCATGCAAATGGGTTTATAAGATGAAGGTCAGTTCCGGTTCCTCACCAAAGTACAAAGCAAGATTGGTTGCGAAGGGGTACAAACAGGAACATGGAATTGACTTTGATGAGATCTTCTCTCCTGTAGTCAAGATGACTACATTGAGAACCATTTTAAGCTTCATTGCAGCTGAAGATATGGAGCTCATGCAGATGGATATAAAGACTACATTCTTACATGGAGATCTGCATGAAGACATATATATGCAGTAGCCTGAAGGGTTTGTGGAAAAAGGGAAAGAGAAGATGGTATGTAAACTCAAAAGGAGTCTGTATAGGTTGAAATAAGCACCAAGAGAAAGGTATCATAAGTTCGATACATTTATGCAGTCTCAAGGTTTCCATAGAAGTCAAGTGGATCACTGCTTGTACACCAAGAAGGCAGCAGATAGCAGCCTAATTATCTTGGTTTTGTATATTGATGACATGCTGATTGCTGGCAAGGATACTCATGCCTTCGACTCACTAAAGCAAAGTCTTTATGGCAGCTTTGACATGAAGGATGTTGGTGATGCCAATCTCATTCTTGGCATGCGAATACTTAGAGATAGGTCGAAAGGATTACTCTATCTATCTCAATAGGAGTATATCTCCAAGGTTTTGCAACGTTTCAATATGGAGAGAGGGAAAATAATTGGGGTACCATTGCCTCCCTAAACCGGTTTGCAACTCTTTTGCTTAAATTTACATCTCTTGGTAAAGTTCTTTCCAATATGGAGATGAGAAAGTTTATCCATGGGTGAAGGGTGCATCTTTAAATTCGTGGCTCAAAGTTGCTCAAGAGGAAAAGGAACCCAAGTCTTAAAAAGAGTTTAAGCAAATATTCAACAAGTTGTTTCTATCTTTATCCTTTGAAACCAATGTGCAACAAGAATGGGATGAGTTGAAGCAAAGTCAAGGAGACTGTTGATACATATATCAACAAGTTTGCAGCTATTTTCCTTAAACTTACATCTCTTAGTAAAGTTCCTTCCAAAATGGAGATAAGAAAGTTTATCCATAGGTTTCCATCCAACAATACAGCGAGTTATCAAGATGGCAAAGCCTAATACTTTGAAAGCAGCCCAAGATGCAGCCCTAGAAGTTGAAGGACTACATATGCCATGGATGCTTGGTAAGTCCTCCAAAGAAGAACCACAAAAGAAGAAGATCAAGATGTTTGACCAAGCGAAGTTACATCAACAAGAGCCAAAGTGTAAGGATGGAGATACAACACCTTCACCATCCAAATGAAGATAACAAATCAGCAATTAGCAAAATATACAAGAGAAGGGCGATGTTTCTCTTATGAAGAAAAAAGACACATGGTTGATCAATGCCCTAACAAGGCAAAGAAGGAAAGCAAGTCCCAAAAGGCACCTCAAGTGAATGCTTTACCTAAGGAATCCTTACAACAAGATGAAACTCCATCAGAAAAAAGTAGGCTTTTTATGGCTTGGGGTAAGATTGCTAATCAACCTGTTCTCATTCATTTTGATGCAGGGGCTACATATCATTATATCTATCCTTGGATTGTTGAAGCCTCTATCTCTACTTTAGAAGAGGTTTGGAGCACCAAAAACATCAAGTGCTACTTTTCAAGGAATGGAATCTCAACAATAGGAGATAAGAAAGTTTATCCATAGGTTTCCATCCAACAATACAGCGAGTTATCAAGATGGCAAAGCCTAATACTTTGAAAGCAGCCCAAGATGCAGCCCTAGAAGTTGAAGGACTACATATGCCATGGATGCTTGGTAAGTCCTCCAAAGAAGAACCACAAAAGAAGAAGATCAAGATGTTTGACCAAACGAAGTTACATCAACAAGAGCCAAAGTGTAAGGATGGAGATACACCACCTTCACCATCCAAATGAAGATAACAAATCAGCAATTAGCAAAATATACAAGAGAAGGGCGATGTTTCTCTTATGAAGAAAAAAGACACATGGTTGTTCAATGCCCTAACAAGGCAAAGAAGGAAAGCAAGTCCCAAAAGGCACCTCAAGTGAATGCTTTACCTAAGGAATCCTTACAACAAGATGAAACTCCATCAGAAAAAAGTAGACTTTTTATGGCTTCGGGTAAGATTGCTAATCAACCTGTTCTCATTCATTTTGATACAGGGGCTACATATCATTATATCTATCCTTGGATGGTTGAAGCCTCTATATCTACTTTAGAAGAGGTTTGGAGCACCAAAAACATCAAGTGCTATTTTTCAAGGAATGGAATCTCAACAATAGGAGATAAGAAAGTTTATCCATAGGTTTCCATCCAACAATACAGCGAGTTATCAAGATGGCAAAGCCTAATACTTTGAAAGCAGCCCAAGATGCAGCCCTAGAAGTTGAAGGACTACATATGCCATGGATGCTTGGTAAGTCCTCCAAAGAAGAACCACAAAAGAAGAAGATCAAGATGTTTGACCAAGCGAAGTTACATCAACAAGAGCCAAAGTGTAAGGATGGAGATACAACACCTTCACCATCCAAATGAAGATAACAAATCAGCAATTAGCAAAATATACAAGAGAAGGGCGATGTTTCTCTTATGAAGAAAAAAGACACATGGTTGATCAATGCCCTAACAAGGCAAAGAAGGAAAGCAAGTCCCAAAAGGCACCTCAAGTGAATGCTTTACCTAAGGAATCCTTACAACAAGATGAAACTCCATCAGAAAAAAGTAGGCTTTTTATGGCTTGGGGTAAGATTGCTAATCAACCTGTTCTCATTCATTTTGATGCAGGGGCTACATATCATTATATCTATCCTTGGATTGTTGAAGCCTCTATCTCTACTTTAGAAGAGGTTTGGAGCACCAAAAACATCAAGTGCTACTTTTCAAGGAATGGAATCTCAACTAACTCCAATTTTTGGAAATCTGCGGATTCAGATAGGAGACTATGTAAATCATGAGAGCTTTGTCATGAGAAATCTTGGCCATTATGATGTTCTATCAGGGATACCCTCGCATAGAAAAGTAGACCCACCCATTGATTGGGATCAAAAGAAATTTAGATTTTCTTTCAAGGGTACAAATGTATCCCTTGATGTGAGAGTTAAAGGAAAATCTATCCCTTTATAAACAAAATCGTAAAGCAATTAAAAAGTCTATTTCCTTGCGCTTGATTTTTATCAAAGATTCTAACAAGGAGTCCATAATTGAAAAGTCCATATCACATATGAACAAGGAATGAATAAATTCATAAAGCAATATGAAGATTGTTTTGCAAACACTCTACCTAACGAGCTACTAGTAGAGAGACTAGAAGATCATCGCATTAACCTCATTTCTAGAAGCTCACCTCCAAAAAGGCCACCCTATGCTGTGAGTCCAACACAACAAGAAGAGATTATGAAGTAGGTGAATGAGCTCTTGGAGAATGATCTAATAAAACATAGTTCCTCACCTTTTTGCTCTCCACTCCTCTTACTGCAAAAGAAAGACAGATCTTGGTGCATGTGTGTGGACTATAGAGCCCTCAATAAAATTACAATTCGAAATTGGTTTCCCATTTCAAGAATTGATGACATCTTGGCATTTTTGCTTAGGACATTCAAATACGACTCTCTTTATGAGTTGTTGCATCACCAAATAGTTGATGACCTTTCCCACCTTAAGCTATCGCAGGATGTTTGTAAAGCTTATCAACTCATATTTTTCTACTTGGGTGCAACTAATACATAACCATACTGGTCGTTGTGTAAGATGCACAAGGAGTGACAATAGTAGCGAATTCATCTTCCACGAGTTTTCCGAGTTTCTACAAAAGTATGGTATTTCACCTACCTCTACCAACTCCCCTTCACACAAAGGAGTCATAGCGTATAGAAACCGGACCATAATGAACATGGCACACTCTATGTTATTCGCAACAAAGATCTCTAAGCGCCTTTGGGTCAAGGTTGTTAACACTTTGGTGTACATTCTCGACTAGTACTTAATTATGACCATCCCTCAAAGGACTTTGTTTAAGGTATCCTTTGACTTTCCGAGTTGCTACTACAAAAGTATGGTATTTCACACTAGCTTACCTCTACCAACTCCGCTTCACAAAAAGGAGTCGTAGAGTGTAGAAACCGGACTATCATGAACATGGCACACTCTATGTTATTCGCAACAAATCTCTCTAAGCACCTTTGGATCGAGGCTGTTAACACTTCGGTGTACATTCTCAACCGGTGCTTGATTACGACCATCCCTCAAAGGACTTTGTATAAGGTATCCTTTGGCTCTCAGCTTGTAGTTTCCCACTTTAGAGTCTTTGGGAGTTATGCTTACATACACACCCCTGATAATAAGATAGGCAAGCTCACTTACCAAGTTGATCTCTCGATTTCTGTAGAATACTCCTAAACGCAAAACGGAGAAACGCAAAAACTTAAACAAGAGAACAAGGGTGCCGTAGCACAAGGAAAATGATGAAGACAGACACGAACCACGAACCGCAATGTCCTCCTTAAGGAATGTGAGGGTAGTGGAGAGGCTGGAGAAAAGAGCTGACAGACTCAATGAAGCAGTCGTAAGGAATGAAAGAAATAGTGGCCTATAAATAGGCACAGTCAGTCTAGGATGGCGCCCCTTTTTGCGGCTACAAACCCTAAACGCAAAATGCAAAAACACAAAAACTCAAACTGCAGGTGAAGGGTGAAGGGTTTCTCAGCACCCCGTCTCAAGCCCAAAAAGAGGAACAAGAGAAGAGAAAGGTGGAGATGCAATGCTACATGCTGAAGAATGCTCATGCAACAGGTGCCACTTGGATAATGTCCCTCATGGGAAAATTTTTCACCCAAGCACAAGGTTGTCCACATCTGACGAACGGGTCAACTTGTCCAACCCGTCCAGTCCCGTCCGCCACATCCGATCCCGTCCGAACCCGTCTGGTTCGTTCTTCACCGAAGTCGCCCAATTGCGCCCTGTCCGCCGACCTTGAACTCCCGAGAGTCGACCGTTACACAGGCAGCAAGTCCCATACGCCTGGGCCTTGCGGTGAACGAGCAGTCACTTTTTTTACCATTTTCAAGCCCCATAACCGTTTTTTTCTTTTCTTTTTTTTCTTTCTTTTCTTTCTTACCTTTCTTTTCTTTTTTTCTTTCTTGAATCTTCTCTATTTTTCTTTTCTTTCTCTCTATTCTTTTCTTTATTTCTTATCTTTCTTTTCATTCTCTCTATCTTTTCTTTCTCTCACACAAAGACTCAAGAAAAACGATTAAAGATTAAAGTTTTAAACTAACACATTCACTCTCCCTTTCTATAAAAATCTCCCCTCCCCCACCATCTTATTCATCCTTTCAAGTTCTCCCTTTAAAATTATATGTATTTTTTCTTTCATCGGATGTAACATCGAATGTAGGTCCAAGATTTATTAGTCCAATTAGTACCGTACTAGCATTGGACTGTACTAATCGGATGCCACCGGACGTGACAACCTTGCCCAAGCACCCTACTACAAAGATGATGAAAACATGAAATGCATAGAAGGAATGTCGGACTTTGTGTGGCACTGAGAACCATAAGGATATGCCCGTACTCGATCTCGGAAGAGGGCTCCATGCTGACCAAGGGACAAAGAAGATCCACGATGTAATCTGAGAATACCACCTGAAAGGAGATCTTCGAATATATTCAGGAGACAAGATGAGCTGTAGAACTCGAAACTCAACCTCGCGAGAGAAGCCACTAGCTCCGTGACTCCGTGTTCGAAGGAATATGAAGGCCTAGTCACCGAGTCGCTCTTGAAGATCCAAGGGCACCAATCTAGATAGATCCTCTAGATCCTGGGTATGAGTAGAGGAAATGACTGCTCAAAGGAGAGCCACTCCTCGAAGTGAAAGGTGGTGGTATGTGAAGAACTTCATGGCACATAGGGTCCCTCTCTAAATCGGAAGGAGTAGAAGTAGCAACCCCCTTTGAAGCTGAAGAAGAACTAGAAGCCCCCTCTAAGGGTGAAGTAAGAAAATCCCCAGAGGGTAGGGAAGAAGGAGGCTCATGATGAGCCAAGGGTGGGAAACTATCGCGAGCTCTCAAGAGAGGGGATTGTGAAGGAGATGTGGACCGTGGAAGCCACTGTACCCAGAAGTGGGTGGGGGAAACCTCCGCACAATGGGGTAGTCTCCAAGAGGGCTTATCGCCTCGTAAGGTCTTAGAGCCTCTGTGTGCTCAAAAGAACTCAATGCGCGTCTGGTGCGGCTTATTGCCTTGAGCAAGTTACTTTGACAGCTGATACAGAACGATCTCTATGGCCCAAAAAGGAGAAGTGGCACAAGGAGTGCCTGGTGGAAGACGTATATACTCCGGAGGGATGGGGAGCAAAGGTCCATGATAGTCTTCAGTGAGATGACCGTTTGTGCCGCAATAGGAACACCCAGTAGAAGGGCAATTTGTCGCGGGAGACGCCATGGTACCGCTGTGGTAAATTGAATAAGGAAGGGTGAGAGGGAGAAAAAGAATATCTCCCAATGCACAACAGAAATGATAGAGAAATCAAATGTTAATGTCGAACCCGCCACTAGTCTTTGTCTTCTTTGATGAGGAGGATCTTTGTGGGCAAACACAGCCAAGGAAGGCTGGATCTAATGCAGATGACAGGACAGGAGAGAGAAATACTGAAAATACAAGTGAGGAGAGAGAAATACTAAAAACGCAAGTGAGAAGAGAGAAAGACTAAAAACGCAGGAAAAACCAGCAATAGCAGTCAGCATGTTAAAATCACCTCCAAACAATGTGTGGTAGGCTGAAAACAGGCGCCAAACTATTGTAGACAGCAGTGGCTAGCTTGGACCGCGATGTCCTCCGCGTCCGATGTGTGGGCAACAAGCTGAAATACCTGAAATCAGCAACAGTCGCTCTACTGTAAACACCTGCAAACTATGGGTGGAAGGCTGCAAACAGACGCTAGGCTGTAGATGACAGCAAGGGATAGCTGAGACTGCGATGTCCTCGGCGAAAGGGGTGTGGGCAGCAAGCTGAAAACACCTGAAACCTACAAAAACGAGATTTTAATGCAGCAGAAGAAGAAGAGAAGTGAATGCCAAACCCGCCACCGGCCTTTGCTGTCACTGGAGTGGAGGATCTTTGCCGCTGTTTGGGCAGATCCAGCTCTGATACCATGTCAAAAGATGGCGTACCGGCGAGATAGTAGGGTTTGCGGGGAGGAACACAAATTGAACTCAGCAAACATCGAGAAGAGAAGAGAAGAGAGAAGAAACTCTGATGAATGGAATGATGAAGTTTTGAATCATGGAGTGAATATGTGATACAAGGGAACAAGGGTGCCGTAGCACAAGGAAGATGATAAAGACAGCCATGAACCACGAACCGCAATGTCCTTCTAAAGGAGTGTGAGGATAGTGGAGAGGCTGGAGAGAAGAGGTGACGGACTGAATGAATCAAACGTAAGGAATGAATGAGATAGTAGCCTATAAATAGGCACACTTAATCTAGGATGGCGCTCCTTTTGGGGGCCTCAAACCCTAAACGCAAACCCTAAACGCAAAACGCAGAATCGCAAAAACTCAAACAAGGAGACAAGGGTGTCATAGCAGAAGGAAGATGATGAAGACAAATAGGAACCACGAACCGCAATGTCCTCCTAAAGGGGTGTGAGGGTAGTGGAGAGGCTGGCTCTCTAAATGAAGAGATTAGACGCAAGGCAAGTAGGAAAAACAGTGGATCAACCTACAATGTAAAAGAAAAAACGGAAAAAATATATAATGCTACAAATAAAAACAAAAAAAGAAGCAAAAGCCAGGAAAAACAGCAAGATGTAACTTGTTATCAATGTGGTCGCAAAGGGCATAAAAAGCCTGATTGCAGGTATTTTAAAAAGGTACAAGAACGCAAGAAGCAAGCTAACACAAAAGGCAAAAAGAATGACAAGAACGGCAACTCTACCCCTAAAGAGATAGAAAAAGCAAATGTGGTATCTAGTATTGTTATTGAGGAAATAGAACATGATAAAGATGTTGATTTGCTGGTTGCATTTTCAAATCCGCTTGCTATGACAATGGAGGATATGTACATCACTTAAACGACTGTGATAGATGCTTTGTTGTCAGCTCGTGATGGTTTGTCACAATCATGGATTGTTGACAGCGGTGGTTCTTTTCATGTAACTCCATCTTTGGAGTGTTTTTCTACTTATGCAAAAGGTAATCTTAGAAAAGTCTACCTTGGTAACAATCATGCATGTGATATTGAAGGAATGGGCATCATACACCTCGCTCTAGAAAATGGTCAGAAATTGATTTTTCATGATGTTAGGTATATTCCTGACATCAAGAAGAGCTTGCTTTTTGTTGGGCAACTAGACAACAAAGGTTACTTCACTACTTTTGGTGGTGGTATCTAAAGAATTCAATAAGTTTTGTGATATCAATGGGATTAAACGAGAGCTTACAGCTCCTTACAACCCATCATCTAATGGTGTGGTTGAGCGAATGAATCGCATATTATGTGAGAAGATTCGGTATATACTATCCACATCTAATCTCTCGCAATCCTTTTGGGTGCAACCGATCTCCACATCGTACACTCGAAAGTGGCATCCCTGAAGAGTTTTGGTCTGGCAAACCTGATTCATATGACTACTTAAGAGTCTTTGGCTACGAATGCTATGTACATGTACATGTTGACAGCAAAACCAAAACATGAAATCTCATAGAGACATCTTCATAATTATGGAGATGAAGGTGAAATGGGCTATCGAGTTTGGGTTCCAAGCATAAAAAAAGTGCTACGCAGCCGGAATGTTTAATGAGTCAAAGCAGCTGAAAAATGTCACATCTAATGACTCAAACACAAAGAAAGTTAAATTTCAGCATGATCAGTTACTTAAGCAGCCATCATCCACTAAAAATTCAGCTCCTTTTGATGCTGATTATGACAATCAGCATATCATTATTGAGCCAGATGAAAATGGGCAACAAGGGGATGCTAAACATCAGCTTAAGCACCAAAATCAGCATGCTGAAAATGAATTACAACAGCCTGAAATTGTATTACAACAACCTAAACATGCAGTTCAACAGCCAAACAATCAGGTCATTGACATTCCCTTGGATGTGGATCCATTACCTAATAAGACACATCATTGGGTAAGAAGGTCTACACATGTCAAAAGACCTATAGAAAGATTTGATCCTTCTTTGGACTGCATTTTGCTCACAAATGAAGGTGAGGCTCTTACGTATAAAGAGGCCTTATCATGCGAGTTAAAGAAAAAGTGGAAGCTAGCTATGCAGGAAGAAATGAAGTCATTGTATCATAATGATACTTGGGATTTGGTTACATTGCCCAAGGATAGAAAAGTCATTCCTAACAAATGGGTCTATAAAATCAAATGTGTGGAAAGCAAACCCAAATACAAAGCCAAACTTGTGGCTAAGGGCTATACACATAAAGAGGGCATTGATTTTTAGGAAGAGTTTTCTCCTGTTATCAAAATGACCACTCTTCGAGTGTTATTTGCCATTGTAGCATCTATGGATCTTGAACTTGACCACATGGATGTTAGAACTGCATTTCTGCATGGTGATCTGGAAGAGAGTTGTACATGAAACAGCCCGAAGGCTTTGTTATACATGGAAAGGAGCATTTGGCATGTAAGCTAAGAGGAGCTTGTATGGTCTGAAATAGACTCCTAGACAATGGTATAAAAAGTTTGATGCATTCAAGCTCTCACATGGATTTAAAAGGAGTAGTGCAGATCATTGCTTATATATTAAGAAGGCTAATGATGGAAGCCTTATTATAATTGTACTTTATGTGGATGATATGCTTATTGTTGGTAAGCATAAAAGCCAGATTAATGCATTGAAAAGGCAGCTGAATTCAGCCTTTTCGATGAAGGATTTGGGTGCAGCTGAACATCTTTTGGGCAAGCGTGTAACACAAGATAGAGAGCAACAACTCTTATTTCTCTCACAAGAAAAGTACATCAACAAAGTACTTGATCGTTTTTCTATGGCTGATGCTAAGCCTCTTGGTGTACCTTTTCCATCTTATCTTAAGCTTAGCAAAGCAGATTGCCCAAAAGATGATAAGGCAGCCAGTACTATGAAAGGTGTTCCTTATGCTTCAACTTGTGGTTCTCTCATATATGCTATGGTTGCCACTAGACATAACATTGCTTATGCAGTGGGAGTTGTAAGCAGGTTCATGTCAAATCCTGACAAAGCACATTGGGAAGCAGTAAAATGTTAAGGACACACAAAGAAAATGTATTTGCTATGGCAAGGGTACATTAGACCTGCAGGGGTATTGTGATGCAGACATGGTAAGTGACTTGGATACTCGCAAGTCTACTAGCCAGTATATCTTTACCTTGACGGGTGGGGCGATTTCTTGGTACTCTAGATTGCAAAAAATAGTAGCACTCTCTACCACTGAGCCGTACTTCCTTTGTCATCAGACGCCTTGAAGTCCGTGATCCATGAGTTTAAGTCCTTGTCTCTCCCCGAAGGGATACAAAGGGGCATTATCTTCCTTTACCCTTGAAAGGGGGCATCTCTTTTTTCTTCAACTTCAAAGGGGACTCCTCCTCCGCCAATTTCAAAGGGGGACCCTTTAGTCTCGAAGTTCTTCACCCATCATCTTCTACTTCAGAGGTTTGGCTCTCTTTCGAGCAATTTTACCTCCATTGAATCCCACCATGTAGAGGATTTTTCTTTGATCCAGGCCCTTGGATTTTCAACAGCGACTTTGTGACTAGGCCTTAGTATTCCTTCCAACATGGTGTTATGAAGCTAGTGGCTTCTCACCCAAGGTTGTGTTTCAAGTTCTACTGCTCATTCGGTCTCTTGACTATCTTCACAGGTCTCCTTTCAAGTGGCTTTCTCATATTACAAGGTGGATCCTCTTGTCTTCACCTCATTCCTCTTTAATACTCCTTTTTGGGCCTGAGAGGAGGTGTTGAGAAACCACATCATTGAATACAGCTTCCCTTCTTATTCCCACTTTTTTGTTTCCATTTTCAACCCCATAAAGGCTTTCTAGGGTCTTTCAAGAGTCCCAGAGCGCCATTCGAGAGACTTCAGCAAACCAAACTCAAGATTGTTCATGTCTATATATTCGGCATCTCCCATTCATTATTCACCTATACTCACCAAACTATCTCACTTCTTCTAAGACTTTCATCTCTTGTTTCTCCTTCCATCATCTTCTTCATGTGCCTGTCACCTTCAACATCAAGTTTGCGTTTGGAAGCCCATTTTGCTATTGTCAACTTCTCCACCTTGGCAACAACTCATCTCCGCCTGGCATCAACATCCCCAGCTTAGCAACAGCTTCTTCCACTTTGACATTAGCCTCCACTCACTTGGCGTCATCTACACAGTCCCTTGATTTGCATTTGCAACCTATGGACAGTCTTGATCACCTAGGGTCACATCCTCTATGGACATCATCATCTCCAAAGGTTGGTGGACCTTGCATTTGTTAGTTTATGCCCCTTCCTTCATCAGGCGACAATGCATCTACTTCAAGCATCATCTAGCATTTGTGTTTGGCTGTCTAGGAGGTCACCCTCATTAGCCTACATCAACCCCAATGCCTAAATCTTGCGTGGCTCCTGCAGTATCTAGCGACCTCCACCTCCTGTTGGCATCAATATCAAAGGCCATTGGACCCCTATGTTTGACAACTTGGGTCCATCACCACTCATCATCCGTGCGTTGCAAATTCAAAGGCTCCTCTTTGATAGCAATCTCCCTGCTCCAAGAGACAGATCATCATCCCTACGTTTGCAAACTTAGAGCCTTCTTCGACAGTCTCCCTACTCTAGTGCGGCCTTCGTGCTATAGCAACCTTATATCAAATTCACATCATT